>NC_088791.1:231860309-232163339 GCF_011386835.1 Chrysemys picta bellii
ATCCCATATTTAGAAGCAAAAAATTCAAGAAAAGTTTGAAAATCAAACTATAATCAAGTGTTTTTAAAGAGTGATGCATCATTACATGAAAAAAAGAAACCTAATATAGGGTTCAATCTCAAATGTACACTGAATGACTTTAGAACTCCACTCATGAAAGCAAACAAATGATTTTGTTTCACTGTATGTTGATTAAAAATACACGTGCAATACAATCTGAAAGCTTGTTGGTAGCTGTGAAATCAACCTGTGGTCTCAATCCACTTTCTAATGTCAGGATCACAAATTCACTTTGTTGTTGTTTGTATTGCAGCATCACCTGAAAGCCCCAACTGAGATTGGAAGTCCCATTGCACTAGGTGCTTTATGTACTCATTATAAGAGACAGGCCATGACTTGAAGAGCTTGCAAACTAAATAGATGAGACAGACAAAGGGAGGATGAAAGGAAGTATTATTATCCCCATTTTACAGATGAAGAATTGAGGCATGGAGTGATTACATGATTTATCCAAGCAGGACTGCTGGAACAATTTGTATAATGGGGGTGCTGAGAGCCATTGAATCAAATTGTAAACCCTGAATCTAATCGAATCCACTTCAGCCAGGAGGTGTGGCAGCACCCCTAGTTCTAGCACCTATGTATCCAAGGTGTCATAGCAAGTCTGTGAGAGAGCAAGAAGTTGAACCTAGATCTCCTAAGTCCAAAGGCCACTGCCTTAACCACAAGACCACCTTCCCTCTGTACCATTGGGATATTTGACTTCCTTGGTGACAGCCTTAAGAATGAGTCCAAGATGAAACCCGCTCATGGAGACTAAGCTACCTAGAGTTGTGCGTTCTAGTTCAGGCATAGTAGAGGGGCAGTTTAGATTGCCACCTGTGCTTTCTGTGGGTAACTAGAACACTGGATCCTGAACTTTTTACTAAGGCGACCCACCAACTGCATTTTGCCTTGTTTTGTGACACACTATTACATAATTGCACCCTTCTGCCCCAGCACCATAACTCTAACCCTGGCCTGAAGCAGAAGGGACACTAGGGGAGGAAGTGGGGAGTTTGGAGAGTGAGCCCACCCTGTATTCATCCCATAGCAGCAGCTACTGTCCCACGGGGCTGGGCCTGGCTCCCCGATCTGACACACAAGGTCACAGCACTACTCAGGTTTGCCCTGTCTGCCCATCCAACATGTGAGTGGCATTGCAACATGGTGCATGGGGTTGCAGCACTATGCAATCCCCTGTGCCATGTCACAACACCTGGAGTGGTGCCTTGGCCAGGACATGGTCATGGGTTAGTCCTGCTCCAGACATGTGGACCCATATAGAACCTTCCCAAGACGCACTGGTAGGTCAGAACCCACTGCTTGGGAAATACTGAACTAGAGGGCTTTATTTATTAGGCACAAAATCCCCATTAATTTTATATTTCTCATTAGAATTTTTTTTCATATACAAATAATTAAATGTGCTGAAAGAATCATATTAGAAGTGGCTCTAAGTAATAAGCAACACCTCTCATCAGGCAAAGCAAGGGGGATAAGGGGGAGAAATCCGGAGATCCCATTTGTTTGCTTGGTTAAGCTTTATTGTTATGCTCTGTCCTCCCTTTTGTACTAATCTTCCCCCATCTGCTGCCAGCTAGGCCAAGCTCAAACAGCAGTGTCAATTCAAGGGTCAGAAAGGTCAGCAGTGACACCCGATTTAAGTGTTATTCACTCTGATGCCCTGACAAGACAGATACAGCGTGGCCTGACTAAAGTGATATATGTTAAATTTGTTACAAATTACTGGCATGATGGATCTATCGATGACCCATTGCAGCTGTCAGGATGTCTCTATCAGTCTCTCAGTTAAGCTTTCTCCTGATGCTCTGCCCCATCCCCCTCTGCTACCATTGAGCCAAGCACATGCTTGTTTTAGAGTCACCGAACAGCACTTCAGGGTGGAACATGAAAAGAGACAAAGCAGCAGCCCCCTGCTGTGAAGCTGCGGAGGACTAGAAAGTGTCATAAAGATACAGGTTTCATTTTTATAGACTTCAGGTTTTTTTCATTTATGTGTAGATCTTAATCAAAACACTCATTACAAAAGAAATATTTGTGATAGGTTTTCATGTGGTCTTTGTCCAAAATATTTTAAACACAGAATATCAGGTTTGGGAGGGACTTCAGGAGGTCATCTTGTCCAACTCCCTACTCAAAGCAGAACCAATCCCCAGACAGATTTTTGGCCCAGATCCCTAAATGGCCCCCTCAAGGATAGAACTCATAACCCTGGGTTTAGGAGGCTAATGCTCAAACCACTTAGCTATTCCTCCCCAACGTGTGCTAGCTGCACTTAAAAGAATGTTTTAATTGTAAAAGACTCTTTAAAGTGATAGGCCACGGTTCTTCCCCCACCCTCCCTTGTTTACACAACACAAAGGAGAACTAAGTGCCCCCAAATTCCACAATGGAGGGTCGGAGGAGGAGGACACAAGGAGACTGTGCCATATATTCTCTGTGCCTGCTGCATAGCCACCTCTTTGAAGCTCCCCTTCAAAGCCACTGCCACTGAAATCCAGAACCATTTGACAGGAGATGGGGTAGCAAGTCAGGGCAGCGGCCACAAAACACAGCATATTCCTCCTGTTCCCTTTCAAGTCCATCAGGACTTAAGATTCATTAAGCATGCACAAATTATTTGCTGCTCAGAGCAGCAGTAAATCTCCCTTAATGGCCTTCTTGCACCACAGAAGTGGTATGCATATGGGGAGCCAGGTCTGACAGGTGTCATTTCCATGCAGCAAGACTGGAGGCTGGGAGAGGCATGGAAAAACAGAGGTCTTTGGGGATTAAAGTCTCCCCAACTGTTGAAGGTCACTCATATTTCCAGACCTGCTCTGTCTTGCCCATCACAGGAGGATAATACTGTGGAGTCTTAGCAGTTCAGGAGATACAGACTTGCCTGGCCCTTCCACGCCTTTCAGCACAAGAAGAGAAAGCTTATAGTCAAGATGATAAAACACAGATCTTGTCATAGACATATTATTTATTATTAATAAAAAGTGACAGCACTTTTGATTGTGTAGTTTTCCCCCACTTATGTTGCTTTTTATTTTTGCATTTCACTCATCTTGGGCTCTCAAATGTCACCAGTCAGTTTTGCTTTCATTTCTAATCATCTTCACTTTCTGCTTCTCTTTGTTTGTTTGTTTTTTTAATTCAAAACCTAAAATTGTTTCTAACCCATCCCTTTGGTCTGATATTGTAGGGTTATCTTGAATAATGTTGTGACATTACACTCCATATTCTTTATGAAAATATGCTTATGATATAGATATGACATAACTAAGATAGATGAGCCATCTAGCATAAAATGTATCACTGGAAAGGTTATAATTTGCTGAATATGATTATCCAATTTGTATGCATGAATCATTTCTGTATCTAAAGTTAGGAACTATGTAACAATTACAGATGGGTGTATAATGGGAAGACACCCACTGGACAACAGGCCATCAGATTTGATGGGCCATTAGGAAGGAACAACAAGACTGTGATGATACTAATCTCTCTCCTTCCTGGGAGGCATCCTGGGACATAGCTGTGACACTACTAGGTCAGGTGGTCTTCTCACCTGATACTAAACATTACCTTGTCAAGTATCAGGGGGTAGCCGTGTTAGTCTGTATCTACAAAAACAACAAAGAGTCTGGTGGCACCTTAAAGACTAACAGATTTATTTGGGCATAAGCTTTCGTGAGTAAAAACCTCACTTCTTCGGATGCTATGCATCCGAAGAAGTGAGGTTTTTACTCACGAAAGCTTATGCCCAAATAAATCTGTTAGTCTTTAAGGTGCCACCAGACTCTTTGTTGTTTTAAACATTACCTTATACTTCTTGTAACTTTCCACTAAAAGGAGAGGGGGGGCAAGTTTAGGAAACAAAAGATTCCTGCTTATTTAAGGGTGGGAAGGAGGGCAAACAGGACTCTCCTCCATTGCCTACCCAAGAAGAAGGACTGCTGAAAGAAGCTGAAAGGACAAAGGAACTAACCTGAAGGGAAAGGCAGGGGAGAGTCCAGATTGAGACAGAGTGTCTGTTTCTTTTTGCATCTGGGTGTGGCCCTGTCTGTGTGTGTGCTAGAGGAGGCTTAAGAGCCTGGCTCAGCAAGACAGGGTAAAGGGGGCCCAGACTGGCAGAGCAGGCTGGCTCAGTGGTATCTCAGCACATCAGGTAGCATCTTGAAGGGGGCAACCCATCAATAATGTGTTAATTTCACTACTAGCAAGGGTGATAAAAATCCATTGAAGTCAGTGTATTTTCATCCATTTACACTAGTGGTGATTTTGGTCCATTGACTTTAGTCTGTCACACTCTCTTTAATTTTGCTGAAAATCAGCCTGTGAACCTGGAGATTCAGGATTTATGGACATTGTACTAACTGGGAGACACAAAGCACCAAAAGCCCTGAATGATTTCCCGCTCTCTGAAGATGTACTTAAGAGCTCTCAGCAGCTTTGAGGAAAGAGTGGCGTGAGCCTCTGTGACTTGTGTGAAAGCAGCCTGCCGCTACAACCTTTGGCTACTTCTGGTAGGATAAATGGGAGCAATGACTACAAGTCTTTTCTAGCTACCTAGGATCACAGATAAGAGGGCTGATTACCCCAGGGTTGGTGCTAAAAAATTCAGTCGCCTGTCTCCCATTATGACTTATATCATAGACTTTGAAGGAGGTTTTATCAATTTGCAGAGGGTTTTCACTGGCATTCATGTCAGCAGGATCTCTGCCTAACTTCCAGGCTAGTATGATTCTTCCATATCTTTAACTCAAAGAGTTTAAGTTTAGAAGGGACCATCATGATCGTCTAGTCTGACCTACTGCACATTGCAGGACACAGAACCTCACCCACCCACTCCTGTAATAGACTCCTAACCTCTGGCTGAGTTACTGAAGTCCTCAAATCATGGTTTAAAGATTTCAAGTTACTGAGAATCACCATTTACACTAGTTTAAACCTGTAAGTGACTTGTGCCCCATGCAGCAGGAAGGCAACCCTCCCCCGCCCCAAAAAAACAGGGTCTCTGCCAATCTGACCTCAGGCAAAATTCCTTCCTGACCCCAAATATGGTGCTCAATTGGACCTGGGGCATTTCAGAAAGACCCACCAGCCAAACACCTGGGAAAAAATTCTCTGTAGTATCTCAGAGCCCTTCCCATCTAGAGTCCTATCTCCAGCCATCGGAGAGTTTTGCTACTGGAAGTCTGACAGTCTTCTGGCCACTTCTCTTAGTTTGTTGCTCTCTATACTGCCCAGGTTCTGGACCACCATATATTTTCCTGTGCTTACCACCCACCATGCTGAGGTCTGCCCCCTATTGGCCCACTCTGTTCTTACCTTAAACAATATTGCAGTGCCCCTGCTTTGAATTTATGCAAAACACTCGACTGCACACACAGCTACCCCTGAGGAGAAGAAGAGAAAACAAACATGTGACAGATGTTACTCATGTTGCTCAATGCACTACCATTTGCCAGAAGCTGAGAATGAGTGACAAGGGATGGATCACTTGATGATTATCTGTTCATTCCCTCTGGGGCACCTGGCATTGGCCACTATCAGAACATAGGTTAGGATATTGGGCTAGATGGATCTTTGGTCTGACCCAGGATGGCCGTTCTTCTGTTGGAAGACACTCCGATACTACAATGAGGAGTGTGTTATAAGAAGCCATATAGAAGGGAAGAGATATACCAATACATATTAACTCCTTACTTCATTTCATCCTCCACTTGAAAGCAGCCAACTCTGACATGCCAGCAGCCTTATAGTGTTGGACTAGAGAGTGAAGATGAATACCTTTCATATATATCTAATTAATGTGGCAGGGGAATTTTGGGAGGCAGGATGTAATTATTTATCCTATTGGAATTTGGCCTGATTACCAGAGAAGATACCCCCTGCTCTTACAAAAAGTGCAGTGGGAACTTTAAAGACATCAAGTAAGTAGAACTTCAGTTTTAAAACCTCATCTGAAAGTCAGCACCTGCCTGTCATAGCTGGGACACGGGCAGCCATAACTAGTAGTCAGAGCCAGAGTCCATAGTCACGAGTCCAGAGATAGATAAAAGTCAGGATCAGGAGAGAAACTGGAAGTCAGCAGCACGAATCAGATGCCAGGAGTCACGCCAGGTCAGGATGCCAGGAAATCAAGCCAGGGATGCAGGAGTCTTAATTGCCAGGAGCTCCTTGTCCAGGATTTCATAGTTATGCTCAGATGTAAGCTTCCTTCAGTAGTAGGCAATGGGATGCAGTCTTTGCTTGGGTGCATGTCTTTGGGAGAGGATTGCTCCACTCACCATAGTAGAGGCTTGCAACATGTGAGGAATTGCCAATACTGGAGCAGTGGTAAAGGCAAGCTTCAATTGCTGAAAAGCGTCCTGGGCCTTGGGTTACTAATGGAATTTGACTTTTATTTATTTATTTATTTTTGAGTAGGGCGGTGAGGGTCTCAGCTTATTTAAAAAAAAAACTAAATGAACCTCCAGTAGACGTTCATAAAGCCTAAAAGACATTGTAGGTCATGCAAATTGTGGGGGGGCCGCCCAGTCGTGGACAGCTTGGACATCCCAAGCTGGCTGGGATGATTTAGCTGGGAATTGGTCCTGCTTTGAGCAGGGGGTTGGACTAGATGACCTCTTGAGGTCCCTTCCAACTCTGATATTCTATGATTCTATGATTCTATGACATTGCACGGATCTATCTTGATGCCTTCTGGGAACAGAATGAAACCGAGGAACTCTGCTGAGATCTGATCAAATGCACATTTATTTAGTTTAGCATAGATACCGTGTTGTCATAGTCTCTCCAGAACTGTGCAAATGTGAGTGATGTGTTGGTCCAGATCATCTGAGAATATCAATATATCATTAAATACACTACTATGAACTGGGCCAGTAGATCTTCTAGCACATCAATAATGAAATGCTGGAATGTTGCAGGAACATTAGCCAGTCTGAATGGCATAACTAAATATTCGAAGTGCCTGAAGCGGGTTTGAAAGGTAGTCTTCCATTCATCACCTTCTCATATATGGATGAGATTATAAAATACCCAGAAATCCAGTTTCGTAAATATGCAGGCGGCCCCCACACATTCCAACAACTCAGGGATCAGGGTAATGGTTCCAGATTGTTATCTGATGTAGAGCTCAGTAACTGACACAGAGGCAGAGGCTGCCATCTTTCTTTTTTACGAAAAGGACCAGCTGGGTGCCAGTTGGTGAAGTCATTTTGCGGATGAACCCCCCCGGGCCTGGTTCTCTTGGAGATATTCTCACTGCACTGCCAGTTTAGGCTGTGACTTTGTGTATATCCTTCACCCCTGGGTGAAGTTCTATGGGGCAATTGTAGTCCAGATGTGGGGGAAGGTTTTCTGCATTCTTCTTCTCAGTGTAGCCAGGGTTCTTGGGGGAAGTTCCATAGTTGCCCTAGTAGGTGTTTCAATGCGGGCAACTACCCCTATTGAGCCTCCTTGGGTCTGGGTGCAATGTTCACTGGTCCCTGGCCATGCTATCGGCAGAGTTCTGATGAGAAGGTGACTTTCTGTTCTCATCAGTAAATGAGGGGGTCATGAATGGTCAGCTAGGAGATTCCAAGGATCAGAAGAAAACATGGGGAATGGGTCATACAGAATTGTATTATTTCTTTGTGTCACTGAATAACAGCCTCCATTGGAGCCATTCTCCTCTACAACTGGACCAGAGGACAGCGGGGAGCCATCAATAGTTTTGATTGTCTCAGGCATGGCCTCGCATAACACGGGGACCTGTAGGTCCTGAGTGGTAGCTTCAGCCATGAAATTTTCTGCTGCTCCTGAATCAATGAGGCCTGTTGGAGGGAATCTGTCAGGGGTCCTCCAGGATGTACAACTGGATAGGCACCTGAAAATGGGAACTCTGTGGATGGGACTCAGGGTGTACCTCAGTGAAGATTAGGGTATGGGTAAGCTCTCCTCTTTCAAGGTCCAGGCCAGTTCTCCCCACCAGGCTGAGGTCAGCTTGTTTCCCCATGTTCTTTGATGTTCAGACTCTGAAGACTGAGATGGCACGACCAGTTTCACCACAGTAGAAGCACAGGTGGCACTGGCAGCGCTGTTCCTTTTCTTCAGGTGTGAGTTGCCGGTGAGCCAGGTAGGCTTGCATGGGTTTGGCAGGTGATACAGAAGCTGGGGTCATGGTACACAGTAAGGGAGGCTGCAGGCAACCTCCTCTCTCCTCCTTTCATTCTCACTGATGATTATCTATGAGGATTGTGTGGTCCACAAAGTTATCTAGGCTCATTGGCATCTCGATGTGGGCCACTTCATCTTTGATTTTCGTAGGTCCCCTTGGAACAGATACAGCTGTGCTCTTCACTCCACTCTGTATCCACTGTGAGGTGGCAGAAGAGCATCACTGTGGCTTGCCCCCACCAGAGTTCCTTAAGGGCAGCATCGGCTGTTCGCGCTCAGTGTGGGTCATCAAAGAGGGTGGACATCTATTTAAGACAAAAATCCCAGTTCAGGATGCAGCAGGCTACAGCCTTCCAGCAAGGGGAAGGCCCAGTCTAACGCATTTCCTGTCATCAGGCTAATTACCAGGACCAGAAGGTGGCATTGGTTCATGAAGCCACCAGACCTCTGGCAGTTCCTGTCAAACCACTGAGCTATGGTATTTCAGGCCCCTGTTCGGGGTAAGGCACTTCACACTGCATTCTCAGCACAGTACTCTCAATGCTGAGCTGCCTCACTTGCTCCTGCCATCGTTGGTTGCCTGAGGTCAGATGCACAACTTGGGCTTGCAGTGCTTGATTATCTGCCTGAAGGTGATGGGCCCATTTGGGCAAATCTAATGCTTCTAGTGGCTGCAGTGGTGCTGCTGGGTCCATCTTTCTTGCACCAGGCTCAGTGCTTCAGGGCAATTGTGGTCCAAACAAGTTGTTACAGCTGGGTCATGGGCAGCCAGACTTAATAGTCAGAGCCAAAGTCCACAGTCACAACTCAGGAATCAACTGGGTCAGGATACCAGGAGGTCAGAGTCAAGAGACAAACTGGAGGTCAGAACCACAAATCAGATGCCAGGAGCCATGCTGGGTCAGGATTCCAGGAAATCAAGCTAGGAGAGCAAGAGCAGGATGCACAAGTCACACAGTCCAGATCAAAGTGGAGCCCAATTTCTCAGACAGCTTCCTGTTCCTGCTGCTGACTTAAGTAGGGCCAACAGGCCAATCAGTTGCTCTGGGACTCCACCAATAGGACTGCAGGGGCGGAGCATCACAATGGGACTTGGCTTCAGAGGTCCCAGGCAAGCAAACATTAGCAGGCTGACAGATGGAGGGTTGGAGTGTATCTGAGCCTATACACCCTGTAGACTCAGGTTCAAGCCCTGTCGGTCATGACTCTGCCAAAGCACAGTGCTATATGGTTCCTTGTTATTTAGACATAAAAAAAATCCATCTGTTGAATCCGCAACACCACTTCCTGTAGCACATTGTTGTTTTCCTTGGTGATCTCCCATCCAAGTAACAGATCAGACCGATAACTGCTTGGAACCTGCAATCTAATGAGATCACAACCTAAGCAGATACAGTTCCTGTAAGACACTAAGATTTTGTATTAAAGCAAAATTAAACCATTGTGGTGGGGCAGAGGGGTTGTTTCATTTTGTTTGTTTTTTTTAGTACTTGATATTCAGAAATAGAAAAAAATCTTGTTCATATTTTTCTTAGGTGCCAGAACTTGGACTATTAATATAACAATTTTATTGTATTAGTAACTTTCTTATTATGTTAATATGTTTCTCATTGTATTAGAGAGCTCTATTTTGCTAACACAGTCCAGAAGGTATGCCAATATGATAGCAAATCTGTTAATATGATCTAAAGTCTTTTAGGCTTATTGTATTAGTGATATGCCTGTCGTGTTAACACCCTTTTGGAATCATATTAGTGAAAACAGACCCCATAAATGTGATAAGAGAATTGTACATGCAGTATGCACATTGCTAATATGATATATCAAATTATATTATTAGTATGAAGAGTTTTTCTAGCAATAAAATCAATAAATACCAACATGCCATTCCTGCCAGTTTGAGCTCACATGCAATATCTTATCATCATCATTCCTGTAGCAAACAATACCGTTCCTCCAGTACAGTACTGTGACCCACAATAATCTATGTGTGAGAATCTACACTAGCATTGATGTCACAGTGCTGATAACAATTGTCATTTGCATTTATTACTTGTTATGAATTCACAGGTTGGCTGGGGGCAATTTTCAGAATAGCATTAACAAATCTGCTAAATTGCATAGTCACATCTCAAAAATTTCAGATTAAACCCACTCTGCATTGAGGACTCTCCACATTGTTTAGAGGTGTGTGTGTATTAAATAAGAGTGAGCAATAGAGCTGATCCCCAGTGAATAAATAACTTTAAACTATTTCACATAAAACCTTTGGGAAGGCTGCCAGTCATTGATGGTTAAATTAAAATACATCACAGTAATAATAACAATGAATAATATATTTTATTCCAAGGGCTCTCATGCCAACTATAACTAAAATAGAACTTAACTACAACAGTAACAAAAAGCCACAAAGTTCAGTAAAGAACCTCCCTAAATACCCAGCCTGCCTACCCTCAAACCCATAAGGGCAAATTATGCCTCCTTTATTCGCATTGGGTAGCATTTTGGAAAATAGCCCAGTTGAGCAATCCACCCAAATCTATGGGGTTAGTTGAATAGTAAGGTACTTCTTAAATTAAGGTTATTAAAGAGGGTAATTTGTGTAGTTAGTGTCTCTGTTTCCATACAAAGCACCTGATCTTTATGACTCTGATGTTAAGCAATTAATAAACTTCAAAAATAAACTTCCCATGATATGATTCAACAACTCGCATTCCCAAAAAATGACTGCATTTGAAACCACTCAGGATAGAAGGAAAATAACCCAAAATCCTGTCCTTTCAATTGCAGGGAACTTTGGAATCTTTTTCTTTCCCATTCCTCAGGGTGTCTCCATGTGCGGTAACGTCTCTATGCATGGCGGGTATAGTTAGTATTTTCATTTGCTGCCTAAGTAGCAAATTACCCTGTAAACAGCCCACAAGAGCTGGTCTGTAATTGAATTGTAACTGTTGACTCTGGACATTTGGTAGATTTGCTGCAAGAAGTAAATTTTCAAAACTTCATCGTGATGCAGTCAGACAAAATGAAAGGTAATATTCTTTATCTGCCGCAGATTGCTGCAGATGAACTGCTTTCATAGGAGCTTAAATAAGATTTAGTGTATTCCATCCTTCAGCTGGCCACAATTGAAAGTGATCAGGATCAATATTGCTGCCCTGGCATGCAGCCCAGTATTGTGCATTACAATAGAGGAGATGGCTGGATTCAAAATTTTCTCGTGTCAAATTAATTTCTATGTTATCCCCAAATTCAATTAGATGGGAACCCCGTGTAACTAAAAAAGTGTCCAACATCCCTCAGTGACAAATTACGGTGCTTAGTGTGCATATCAAGGTGAAGTGTTGAGCCTTGCTAATCTTCTCACTAATTCTCAATTACCGTAAAATGAAGCCATAAATCACACAGACAGGGGATCGATGGAAATGTTGTTTTCAGGGTGATTGGCAGCCTCCCCAAAGGTTTTCTGTAAGTTGGTTTAAGGTTACCATTCTCCAAGGGGGAGGGATAGGGTAGTCTTGCTCAATCTCTATGATATAGGCCCACAGGCCTTTTGGGGATAGTGTGGAGGGACAGCACCAATTTCAGCCCATCAGACATCCAATTTTTCTCCTTTTCATACCTGCTGTAGTAAATGAGAAACAAATTAAATTTCACTCCACTATCTCCACAGAAACCATTTAAATTTTTCATGGAAACTAAATTGTCCCTAGACAAATAGCCCCATGATTCTATGAAAATATACTGGAGCACTGGGGACAGAAATAAATTTGTGTCACTCTGGATATGCCATTCTCTGTAATGTCATTCACCGCCGACCAATAAAGGAGTCCCTCTCGGAACACAATGGTAAAGCCTTGCGCTCTGGTGGATTTGCATTGTTCCCCAACTCTTGAGCGGTCTAATATTCTTCCTGTTATTAATTTGCAGCCTGGGTTTTACATTCATGAGGCCAAGATTGAAATGTAAATGAGGCACAAAATAAGTAGTCAGCAGTAGCCCTGGCCGAGCAGCCTGTGTCATAGACTCATGGACTTACATGAAAATAGTTATCACTCAGAGAGATTAGCAGCTCAGAACATCAATCATTGCTGCAAGGAAACAATGAATAAAATCACCCCGACATGAGGAAGGAAATTACAAGAGCTTTAAAGTGGAAAGGGAATATGTAATAGTGCTACCTGTTGTTGAAGTACTAAGATGGCTGTAATAAAAGAAGCTGGATTCCTTCTCTCTCCCTTTCTCTTTCCCCTGTTCGTTCTTGATCACTAATATTTAAATTGTGCCATTTTTATCATCTCAATTTATCTATTAAATGAGCTTCAGTTCCCAGTAAGGAGGTATATGATGCTTCTCACTGCACTCAAATGAAACCCATAGCTTTGAGTCTAAGCCCACTTTACAATGATGGGACCATGTCACTGTAAATAAAGAGATAAATAAGGTCTGATTTCTCAGCTTTGGCTGAGCCATGGACTGTGCAGGACCCTGAGTTGGGAGACAAGGGTGTCTTTACATCACCACATCATCTTTATGGTTTCCTAATTCATGGGCTAGTCAGGGACTGGTAAGAGCCCCTGGTGTAAAGTAGAAAAGCCTCAGGGCTGCTCTAACTTAAGCCATGCCTTGTATGGCTCCAGGTGGCCTTTTCAATAGCTGTGAATAATCAGATCATAGAGATGTTCTAGCCACTCCCTTTTCACTTCTAACTGTGAGAGGGTGCGGCATGTAGCCACCATGCCAGCTCTGAACCATGCAAGGACCTTCTTATGCAGGGAGAATTCCCAGGGGTCCATATCCACTGGGCAAAGGGACTGTAGTGAAACAGAGACCTGGGTCCATACTTTCTACTGCAATAAGTAACATATTCATCATTTTTAATGTACTAACTCACATTTCTAGCAGGTATCATGTGCTTTTTTACACTGGTTATTCTTAAAAGTAAAACATTTAAATACTGTCTATTATTAGAAAGGAGTACATTTTTACCCAATTCTTCTGTATATCAAACATGAATTACTTATGTTCAAAATTGTATTTTTTTTTCCCTTTCTGTGTTCTCATTGATCAGAGAGCACAGAAAATGTTCCTGTCCTATGAAGGAATGTTGTCTTTGTGAGGCATTATATCCTAATGGTTATAGACAAGTAGTGAGAGTTCTTAGTTATATAGCTAGCTCTGCCACTAACTGGCTATAAATCCTGGGGGGGGGGGAAATCATAACAAACTCTCCCCCTCCCCCCAAAAAATGCACATTTTGACAAGAGAAAATTAGAGAATTTTCAGCAACAAACATAATTCAAGGAATGTCTTCTAGCAGGATGAGTGCCAAAAAAAAGTCAAGGTGAATGTTTGCAGATCTTTTTCATATTCTGAGATTTCTTAGTTGATTGTGATTGGTCCCATGAGTTACATAGAATTACTGCTTTAGAGTCACATAGAATTAGTGTCCTAGTCCTCCATTTGGTTTGGAGGGTTTTCAGAATCCACTTTGACTTGTTTTCTCAAAGGATGTAGCTTCATTTTGTGTGCTTTCTCTGAAAAATCTGTTAGTGGTGAAAGCTGTGTGTGCTGGTCACTACTACAGTGTGGGCAGAAGTTCACTCATCTTACAACCCTGAAGACCACCAAGGGTTTCTAATGTAAAAACTAGAGAAAAATTGTTCATCAATTTTGTCCAGCCCTACTGGCTTTGTGACCTTAGGCAGGTCATTTAATCACCTTGTGCCTCAGTTTACCAATATTCACATAATAATAACAACAATAATAATTTTCAAGTGTATTATATCTTCCATGTGAGGATTTCAAAGCACATTCCAAGATTGGGTATTATTATCCCAATTTTAAAAATGAGGAGACAAAAAGATTTGTCCAAGGTAGCACAGTACAATAGTGAGTTAGAAATAGAACCCAAGTCTCCTGAGTCTTAGTCCACAGCTCTAAGCACTAGACCATGCTGCCACCTTACAGGCATCAGCCTTCCATTGTGGTACTATGAGTATTAATAAATTAATGTTTGTAAAACACTGAGATAGCTGATAGAAAAAAAAATCTACATAAGCATGAGATATTATGAATGTTTTCCATGATATGGACAGTGGATGTTTTGGTCAGATATCTCTGGAGAGTGAGGATTGAACTAAACAGGAGCAGTATTATCATATCAGCGCTATGGTACATTACAGCAAGCAACACTTTTCTAAAAATCGACTCTTTTGCACAATATAGATGTTCCCCTTTTTGTTCCATGTTCGTTTTTTAAGCATGATACAATTGTATTATACAGGGCCAGCATTTGAAATGTAATGCCTGAAAATGTGTCCAGCAACCTTTATTCTGATTCTCTCTGAAGCAGTTCACTAAGGATAATGCATGCAACTAAAAAAAGGAATGTGAAATTTAAGAAAAGTAAAAAAGCCATGATAAAAGCAAGGGTTCAAGTGTGTATTTCTGTGTTCTTTGAAAAGGCTAAGAAATTGAGCATGGAAGGGTTAGTAGAAAATATTGTACCCGAGGCTGTTTTCTGGTCTAAAGTCAAAGGGCAAAATCAGGCACAAGTTGTTATCAGAGCTTTACATACCCTCAGTAATGTGAAATTGTTGACTAAGGAGTAGAAGCAATGTAACTTGCTTACACGGTTTGCATTCTGGCTAGCTGACTTGTGCTCTCCCACCCTCCGCCTTTCCTCTTGTTCCCATTGTCTTCACCCTTAGTGTCTCAAGATATCTTTTTAATTGCTTATCAAATGGATAGTTATTGTATCATAAAATCTTCAAAGCCATTTCCCAGTCCCATTCAGTTGTGGAGCTGAACTTTTATATGATGATATATCACAATGGATTATGCTAATAAGCGTGTTAATAGCTCTAGTGGTGTTAACTCAGAGCATTAAAACAAACTGGTCCCTGCAATAGATTGGGAAATGTTTTATAAGGCATGTGATCTAGGAGCAGCCATGACAGGGCCAGTAAATAATGGCAGAAACTGGGAAGACTAAAGAAATATTCAGTTAAATTATTTATACGTTAATCAAAAATACAGTTGTTAAGCAATATCATTAATTCATTACTAATTGTTTTGTGGATTTGTGATGAATTACTTATCTGAATGCAAAATAAACCCTGGTCTATTTGCTCAACATTTTTTAACCTTTGATTTTATAAAGCTTTCCCCCACACCACCCTGTTTCTTGCCCGATTGATCACAAAAGAAGTGGATTTCCTAGGTAAATATAATGCTTTTAAAAGACATTCCTTGTCCCAAAGAGTTTACAGTCTCAATTAGTGGTTCTCAACCTATTTACCACTGTGGGCCACATATGCAGCTCTCTATGTGTTATGTGGGCCGAATCCACACAATATATACACCACCTGTATGGTCCTGAGGATGTCACATGGTCCACAGCTGTGTGCTGATTGGGCCATAAGCAGCCCGCGGGCCACAGGTTGACAACCACTGGTCTAAACAGACAGGTCAGACAAGGTGTGGGAGATGAAACAGACACATAGAGGTGAAGTGGTTTGCCCATGGTCTCACAGTAGACTAGTGGCAGAAGCAGAATTAGTATCCAGGTCTCCTGAGGTCCAGTTCAGTGCCCTATCTGCTGAGTCAGGCTGCCTCTCTAGATCCCACTAATGCATCCCTTACATCAAAGAAATCAAACCTCAGAGGCATTCTTGCGGATCATTTTGAGTGAATGCGATAATCTTCACCTCCTTATTTCAGATGACAACACAAACTGAGGAAAGTTTCCTATTTTAACTGGATTAATGATGAAGAAAGATGAGGTCTGAGTACAAAGAGTTAAGTTATTTATTTATCCACAAGAAATGACTACAGCACAGGCAGCCATGGTGCAAATCTCAGCTCACTTTTCTGCCAATGTAATACACAAACCTGACCTGGAAGACTACATCTTGGAGATTTTGCAATCCTTGGGACCATTCATAGGAGTTTCCGCAATGGAAGTTGGACAAGAAGAAATGGGCTTGATCTGCAGCAAGGAAGATTTAGGTTAGATGTTAGGGAAAGTTTTCTACTATAAAGGGTGGTTAAGCTATCACCATAATGAATGGGGTGGCTATATAGAGCTTTACTGGATGCAAGATGTCAGAGTTTGCTACACTGGAAAAAGTAAATCCCCTCCAAAGCACAAAGGCTGGTATAATGGACTGGCAGACCTAGTTGTGAAGGAAAGGATCACATACAATAGACAGCAAACGCCAGAAAAAAATGAGTACATCTGGGATAATTTCCAAGAACTGATCAACTAATGATCCCTGCAGGAAGCCTGGATGAAAGGTGGAAGATAAATCCAGACACTCTCTCACTGTTTCCTCTCCTCTTTTCTCTTCCCCTCCCATTTTTTTTTCTTGACTATGATTTCTTTATTATTTTATATGTGTGTGTGTGTGTGTGTGTGCGCGCGCGCACGCCACAAAAAGCTACATGCTGGAAATATTGTGGTTAACACAAAAGAATCCAAGCATAGTGTAAATATCTTGATCTTTAATAATTTGTGATGTATAATATATATTTTTATATGTGTTCTATATGTTGGTACCTAGAATTTGTTTGGTTTGTTATAAAAACAAAGATTGGAAAAGTTTAATAAATAATAAATATACAAAAATAATAATTACTATTGAAGTCAATGGTAAAACTCCCATTGACCACACAGGACCAGCATTTCAGCCAAACACTTGTGTGTTTGCAGGATTGAGGCATTGAGTAGTTTCTGCCTTCAAACTGATCCTGTGATTTCATGTTTTCCTTTTCTGAGGTTGGGTGGAGGATACTCTCCTGAAAATCACATGCTACATTCTTCCTTTTCTCCATCCAGCTCCACTACTGTTGTGCTTCTTCACTCAACAAATCACATTGCTTCAGAAAATTATAGCTGCAGAAGTGAAAACCAGAGTACAGACTGAACAGGCTTAGCCAGCTACATGAGGGCTGTCACCTCTGAGGAACAAACAAACAAACAAACAAAAGAAACAGAACATTCCAGGTGATCCTGAGGCCATAAAACTGGACAGCTGGCAGTGTATTCTGAGCACCCTGGCAGATTTCCCAGGACAGCTATCTCAAAAAGGTAATTCTAGGGAAGCCTGGACATAATATAAAATGCAACAGGGGTGAAAGATTAAAAATCTGTTGGAATATGTTCTTATTATTGTGTTAAAGTGCAGCTTTTATAAAATTGAATGGTGTTTCAATCTATTATATCGTTAGATGACTGCCACCAAGGAAAAACAACAGGAACCAGTAGATATTTGCCTGGGAGCTTAAACAAGGCTGGGATGAAAAAGGCAAACACATTCTCCTTACAGGAGCATGATTGTCAAAAAGAGCACACAAAAAGAATCAGCCTGCTACACAGAGTGAAGTAAATGATCTCTTCCCATTATAATCAGGAGACAGAGCCTGTGATACCTCTAGGAGCTCAATCTAAATAAGGCCTTATCTTCTCATCTCTTTCATATTATGAATAAAAACATGAAATTAGTTTTATGTCAGAAGAACAACCCTTAAGACACGTGTAACTTATAATTATAATTTCTAAGCTGTTTGGCTTGTCAGTATCAAGGAATTCACAGCCCCAGACTTTCAGCACTTTATAGAGTGAGACGTGCTGCACTAGCTGTTGAAAATTAACTATGAATCTCTTATCTGCATTCTGATTTATTAACTACAGTGAAAAACAGAAAGTAAAAAAAAAATTACTGTACATTCATACCATGCCAGAGGAGAAGAAGTTGTTAGCTGTGTCTAGCAGCTAGCCAAGATACTGCTTACTAGGGGGTTTCTTGATTTTTAAAAAAATAAAATAAATTTCCAGAATTTACAAATCACTTGTAAATGTTTTTCAGTCTTTTGCTCAAGATTAGAACTGATCCTCTAGAACTTCAGGCTGCGGCCAGATTTTCATGGTGAAGAATGAAGAAATGCTGCAGGCTCTTTTAGAAAGTTTGCTGTGCAACGTTTCATCCTATTTCTAGAGCTAGACAGAAACTAGTAAGTATTTTCTATTAATATTTTTGAAAGAAAAACTTTTTTTGAAATATTCTTTTTTTTTTTTTTTAACCTGGAAAGGTTTTTAGTTTTTAGTAAAAAAAAAACAGGAAATTTACCCAGTAAACAAACATTTTCTGGAAAATAAATTCTTTCCAAATTAGGCCACTTTTCCACCAAAAAAGTTTCTCCCAAAAAATTTCAACCTGCAGCCATTTCATTTAGTTCTGTATAATTTTAACTTTTTCAGACATTTTCTTGGAGTTTCTTTAAATTACCCTTTTTTGGTGGCAAAAAATTTACAGCGCAAGTGAAAAGAAAATTATTTTTAATTATGGAATCATAGGACTGGAAGGGACCTCGAGAGGTCATCTAGTCTAGTCCCCTGTACTCATGGCAGGACTAAATAGTATTTAGACCATCCCTGAGAGGTATTTGTCAAACCTGCTCTTAAAAATCTCTTAATGCTTTCTATTGCTTTAGTATTCTGGTACCTTTTCACAAAAATAGATAAATACCCCCATTTTGTTAGTGTCCCTTTATATGTGAAACTTTTAAATAAATATAAAAAACATTGCTTGTGCACTGCTCCTCTTCCACGGATCTCAAGCATGTAACCAAAGAAGGTGAGAATCATTAGCATCATTTGCCGGGAGGAGAAATTGAAGCACAGAAAGATGAAGTGACTTGTCTATGGTTACACACCAGATGAGTTGCAGAGCCAGGGAGAGAACCAATATCTCCTGTTGCCCAGTCCAATGCTTATCTGCTATACCACACAGCAATGCTTTACTCAAGAGCACAACAATAGCTGTATATGTAATAAGGTTCCCATACTAGTCTTATTCTCTTTGCCACAAGAAGATATGAGTGCTACATAAGCTGCACACTTAACCCCAAGTAAGAAGTGACCCTGTGGTGATTCCCTTCTACTGCATAAGGACTAGGGCGTAAAGAGAGTCCCAACCAGCATTTTCATCAAGCAACATGTGGCTGTGGCTCGGGGCTCTAAGGGGGTGAAAAAAAAAAAAGAGCTGAGCCTTAGAACTTCCTGAGCAACAAAGACTTCTTTCCCCCACCCCCTGAAAAAATATTGCAAATGATTAGAAATGAGTCAACGCCAGAAACATTTATCACCCGAACTCTGGGAGTTCCATTAATATCAGACTCATTTCTAAATCACTCCTGATTTTTATTTGCAATATCAAAACCCAGTGACATGAATTTGCATAACTAAACCACCTTCCTACCATTTAGTAATCAGATTCATAATCAGATCTGGGATGTTTAATCTCCCCCTTCTCTTTGTGAAAAGAGCTCCTCTAACACATCTCAGGTTCAGCCAAATACAAAGAAAAATATGAAATGAAATTTTTGAAGCTGAAACAAATGAAAGCAAAGAAAATGTTCTTGACTTATCTATAAAAAAAATATCATTAAGCCATTAATAAACTCTCAGGATATGATGGGGTTAAAATGCGGATCACGAATTTTTGATATATATTGACTGTAACAGATTAAAAGTTAAAGTTTATTTGTAGCATAAATCTAGTAGATGAATATGTAATGTACATTCTTTTTTTAACCACAGGTATAGAATGCTCTAAACATTTTATCCCTCAAAATGCTTTCTACATATTTTCCTTCATATTGGTTATTTGCAAAATGATTAAGTTAGACATGGGGTGCCTTTTAGTCAAATCCTTTTTTAGAAAATAAAAAAGGCTGCCACTTTTTATCATTTTGTAACACCAGAAAGTCAGTAAAATTTTCAGAGCTATTGTGTCTTCCCCATGTGCTCCCTCTCTCTCTCTCACCAGATGTTTGACTTGTCTCATGTAAAAGACAAAATTGAGTTACGTCTTCAGAGTGCAAGATTTGCAATGTTTTCTACAGTTTATTAATGTTAACCAAATAAAAATGACATTAGTGAAAAAGATCTACATGATACCTCAGAACTCCCAAGATTAGGCCAGATGGTCACTTCTAACTGATATAATCTAGTAAAAGTCTGTTGAGAGACAGGCTATTGATTGAATTTCTGACTTTAAATGCAAGCCCCATATCTACACATGTCCACACTGATATCAGTTGCTTGAAATCCAATACAGAGGTGTAGATTGGGAGATGATGTTAGTTGCTACCTATTAAAACTGTCAATTCCATCTGTTGTCTAACACTTTAAAATGGTGTGTGTAGTTTTTAATAGATCAGTATTAGATTAAGTGGCCATATATTAAGGTTCTTAGTAGCTGGGAAGTGTGACTAAATCTGTAATTAAATAACACAATGGAACAGGAGCTCTGTTGGTTGGAATTGGACCAAAATTCACATCAAACAAATGCTGTAATTTAAGATTGCAGGAATAACCAGATTTCCTCAACAACAACAAAAGTATTAGTAATGCACAATGTTACTGAAGTTCTCTTCAGAACCAAGCATATAATGATGACAATGTAGAAGTATTATGATTATCGTGCTATCCACATGGTGCATCCACAGGTAGTTCAGTGACCCTCTGCACCTCTGCCAAACGGCCACAATCTGATGACATTCCCAGAAGAATTGTTTCAAATGGCTGGTGACAGCTCCATCAAAACAGAGCTGGGACTTTGTAGTCTTGAAAGTCCCACTTTCTTGCTGAAATAAGGTTGAAAAACATGGCTGCTCACCCCAGGCTATGTAAAGGTGCTGGCTGCAAATATTCACCCTCTCCAGAGGTATGCAACTACTGAAGATACTAAAAGTTGAGACAGCAGAAGAGAGAGGCATTTCCTGGATTGCCAATATGACATCAGACAGCTGTTGCTGTTTGGATATAGTCAAAGAGGGAGGCTGCCCTCATCTAGCCATCTGTACCAGCAGGACTGCAGGAAAGGGATAACTGCTGGGTTTGAGGAAAGGAGGAATGGTGATAGCACTTTCTCATTTTTAGTTTATGTTAATAATACAAAGAATGGGCCTCAAAGAGAGATATACAATGCTTTGCATGTTTTATTATGGCATGCAGAAACAAAACAAACACAACCAGCATGCTGAATGAACAGCATTATTAATCCTCCGGCTCCATGGAAAAGGGATTAGAAGTGAGTGTTCCATAAAAACTGATGGTTTATTTTTCTCATAAAGTTGTTTAGAGCAAATAAATAATCTCTAAACTGCTGACCATTGCTTGACTAATAGCCTCCAAAAATTAAGTTGAATATTATCTCAAATGAAATATTATATTTGCTTCAGCTGTGTTCATGCCCCTTTCATGCTCATTTCCTTAGAATGTTCCAGTTTATACAGGAATGTTCACTGCAGCAACCTGCATGGAACTTGGAGGGAAGAACACAGCTTGCAGATGGGAAGCGTTTGGAGGAGGACCCAGGAAGCCAGTCTGTACGCACATGGCTATAATGCATTTACAGCATCTCTGTAAATAGAGAGATGAGTGGGTTGCAGGGAATGCGGGAGGACATACATATATGAATTGAGCTACATGTATTATATCTTCTATATTATGATTTCATATTTATATTTGTATGCTATATTGTTGGAAAAGTAATCAAATGTAATGATCAGCGTAATAGAGTCTAACACCAGAAGGGATCAGCAGATCGTCTAGTCTGACTTCCTGTGTATCACAGGCCACGAACCCACAGGCTAAACCCAACAACTGAAATTAGCCCTCAGAATACTAAACTATTATGTGCTACAAGCAGAGAATAAGAGGGACTGAGGTGCACCAATGCCCTAGCATCCTGCAGTGGCAGGGAACTGATTAAAAGAGATATATCCAGATGAGGGTCTGTCACGAGGCGGGACTCACCCATGTGGTGCCTCCTATCGGTCATCCTGGGAATTAGCTCTTCGACCCAGGAGCGCCCTCGGCAGGCCGGTGTCTCACCTTGCCACCGGCCACCATGTCCCTCACGGACCCCTGTGTCCCTTCTGCCGGGGTTCTGCCCTCTGTAGTCTTTCTGGGTGTCCCCTCCCCAGGGGAACCCCCAACCCCCTATCCCCACCTCACCTCAGTCTTTGGCTACTGCCAGTCACCATCTAGTCCCTGCTCACTGGGGCAGACTTCAGTATAATTGCCACTCATCATTGGCAAGAAGGGTTTGGACCTGCTGCCTCTGCCTACCCTTGGGCTGCCCTGTTGCAACCCCAGTACCTTTTCAGCCCTTAACAAGGCCTGCAGCCTGGGGGGTTTCCAGGCCGGAGCCCCCCAGCTCATCTGGCCTTTCCCAAGTCCTGCTCCACTTTAGGTACTTGGTTCAGCTTCCCAGCAGCCAGGCCCTTCTCCCTCTAGAGACAGAGAGAGACTCCCTGCTCCTGGCCCACTGCCCTCTTATAAGGGCCAGCTGGGCCCTAATTGGGGCATGGCCCCAGTTGAGGCTACTTCCCCAATCAACCTTTCCCCAGCTACAGCCCTCTCCAGTTTTTAACCCCTCCTTGCAGGAGCGGGGTGACAACCCCACTACAGGGTTCCATTAAGAGTCTGTGTGTATCTTTGAAAATGTAAGACAAAGTGTCCTGGCATAGTGGATGTCCTGTGACCCTGATACACCTGACATTCCTAATAAATGCGCTTCTGCTCTGAACAGTGCTGCATCAGAGGGCAAACTTTCACCAGTCACTTGCGAACTTCACTACTATTTTTAAATAATCTAGATCTGATTTTCAAAAAAGAGCTCAGCACCCAGCTGCTCCCATGGAGAACATCCCAATGGGAGCTGCTCTATGTACAGTTGAAAATCAGTCCATTCATATGATGGAATGGGAGATGAGCTCTTTTGAAAATGTGGCCTAGATTGTGTTGCTGAGCACTTTTGAAAATTGGGCTCTTTGAGTCTAAACTGCTTAATAATCACCAGTATCAAAACTAAAATGCCTCCTAGCAGTCTGTTCCCCGGTGATTGGCATAGCTAATTTTCTGATTTTGCACAGTAAACATTATCAAGCCAGTTATGTACCTGACTATGCAATCCCTTCCATGAATACTGACTGCTTCCATGAGTAAGAATTACTGACCTCAGTAAAGGCTGCAGTCAGGTCCAGTTTTTTTTCCCTGTATTTTCAATTCCACACAGAGTATCCTGCCTGACAAGGAACCACTGAGTAAGGCTGTTCTTTTTGCAAATTATTTATGTTTACATAATTGTGATATTACTTAGTACAATTCTTCTCTGCTTAGATCATTATTATAACAATGACTGTCACTGATGCACTAGCAAGAACCCAGAGAAAAGATTGCAACTCATTATCATTCATTACCATAGTGGAGAGAGATTAGAAACATAATAGAAGCTGAGAGAAGATGTACCTAAGGGCATGTCTACGCTGCCCCACAGTTCGGACTACGGGGGTGTGCATAGCCGTGTATATCGAAATGCTGTGCTGTACATCCACCATGCGGATGCTGCTGGTGCAAACTAAAAGCTTCCCAGTTCTTACTAACAAGTCTTCTTCAAAGAGGACTATATTAATGTGAAGTGGGAACCTTGCAGTAGAGGAGAAGAGGAGTAGGAGTTGGGAGATGTGGGGGAAGGAGTCAGGTGGTGGAGGACAGATAAGAGCAGAGGCGGAGAGGGGTGGAGCAGGCAGGGTCGGGGCTTGCATGCAAGCAGAAGGGGACAGAGACAAGCTAGGGGCACGGGGCAGAAAGGTCTATAACCACTAGAGTATATATCCCTTCAGAAACTGGAACTGAACCCAGAGTCCTCAGTTTCTACAATCCTCTGCTGTCAGCAGGGGTTAGCAACGTGTCCGTACATGGAGAAAAGTGTCCGTGGTAAAAAGTTTGAGGCCTGTGGTAATTTTTCAAAAAATTGAATGACTGAATGAAATAACCCCGCCAATGTCCGTCACTAAGTACGGTAATTTTGTCAAGTGTCCATTGCACAACATGGTGGTGCCAACCCTTGGCTGTCAGCAAATAGTTGTGATTGAAACCAACTGATGATGGATATGTCTCATCCCCTCTCCAGTGATGGGTCCATGTAAAGTATAACAGCCTTCTACTATTACCAGTTACTCCGTTAGTTTAGGTAGTAGAGATATTGCTGTGAATCTGAAGGTGCTTTTAATATCAAAGATTAAGATTTTCAAAAGAGACTAGTGATTTTGCATGCCTATATTTTAGGGCAGTGGTTCTCAACTGGGAGTATCCGGGGGGTACTCAGAGGTCTTCCAGGAGGTACATCTACTCATCTAGATATTTGCCTAGTTTTATGATGGGCTACATAAAAAGCAAAGTGAGTACAAACTAAAATTTCATACAGACAATGACTTGTTTATGCCATTCTATATATTAGATCAGCAGTTCTCAAACTGTGGGTGAGTTTATTTTAAAGGGGCCACCAGGGCCAGTGTTAGACTCTCTGGGGCACAGAGCAGAAAGTTGAAGCCCAAGCCCAGCCTCACAGGGCTGAAGCTGAGGCCCAAGTGTTTAAGTGAGGTGAAACTTGGGGTACGCAAGAGAAATCAGACTCCTGAAAGGGATATAGTAGTCTGGGAAGGTTGAGAACCACTGTTTTAGGGTGCCAACTTGATTTTCAGAACATGCTGAACATCAAAAAGTTAGACGCCCAAAAACTGAGATACCTGAGATCACTAATCACTTTTGAAAATCACAGCAACAATACATAACACTTGTGCTGACTGTTTGATTTTTCATATTTAAAAAAATTTTAAGTTCATTTTTCAATTGCTATTAATAACGACTTGTAATATTGTACCACCGAGGAGCCTTAGTCCTGGATCAGAACCCCATTGTGCTAGACGCTGTACAAATACAGAACAAAAAGACCATCCCTGTCTCAGAGAGTTTATAGTCTAAGCACAAAGTGTCTCCAAAATTTCCATCCTGCAGTACCAAAGTGACACTGAAGTCAGGAACCTGGCCACAGAAATTAGGTCCAGAATGCCACTGAGAACATGGGGCCTTGTTTATTTGAACTTGTGGAAAGAACAAATGCAAAACTCTTTGATTGGTGTCTCCTGTTTACTTAGGAAAATATCTAGAATACGGCAAGCCTTTGCTTGCATACTTTTTTAAAAGATGTGAACTAATCTACAGTATACGGCTCTGATGACTAGTGGTTATGAGCTGATGTTGCATTGCCTGTTGAATAACATTTCCCAGTTTTACTTTCTTTGAGTGGGTTTCGAGCATTACCAGTTATAGTGTTCAGGGAGAATAAGGCCTGACCACAATGATGTTTCCACATCATAGCATGTAGAACAAGGGAGGTTTTTGTTAGGTTTGTAAAATTTACTTAGGAATGAAACTATGGATATGTCTGCACTGCCATGAGACACCCGCGTCTGGCCTGTGCCAGCTGGCTCGGGCTAAGGCACTATTTAATTGCGGTACAGATGTTCACACTTGGACTCTAGAACCCTGCGAGGTGGGAGGGTCCCAGAGTACAGGCTGCAGCCGAAGTCCAAATTTCTGCACAGCAATTAAATGGGCCCTCAGCCTGAGTCAGCTGGCCTGGGTCAGCTGCATGTGTTTAATGGTAGTGTAGACATACCTTGTGAGGCCCTGTGCTCACTCCACGGCCTGGTGCTAAGGGTAGGAAGGAGCGGAAATGCTGTCCAAAAAGAGCCAAGTAAATACCGAAGAGGGGAGCGGAGCCTGTGAAGCATCTTCTCTCCTCTCCCAAGCTCTCCCAAGCCAGTGGCATTGAGAACACACTTGTGCTTCTAGGAGAGGCAGGACGCAAAGCCACCAGTATTGCCAATATGCTCACCTTTAAAACGCAGGTCATAGACCACAAAACCCCATGGGAGTTTAATCTTCAGCCCAGAGCTTCCACCCTCTATCTTCCTTGGGGGAGAAGAGTTAAAGCCAAAGCCTGCCTCATTTAAGTCAATGGGAGTTTTGACATTGACTTTGATCTAAGCAGGAGCAGTCCCTTGCCATCTGATTTTGCAAAGCACTTGCCTAATGGTTCAAAAACATGTACCTACCTGTTGATTTCAATAGGAGCACAACTGAACCAACAAGGTACACTTTTAAAAAGCCCACCCTTTGTGTGTAGCTATGGACCAAGCAAGGAACTCCTAGGGCTGGTTTACACTGGCGGGGGGGGCGGGTTCGATGTAAGATACGCAACTTCAGCTATGGTAATAGCATAGCTGAAGTCGACGTATCTTATTTCGACTTACTTCAGGTCCTCACGGCACAGGATCAACGGCCGCGGCTCCTCTGTCAACTCCGCTACTGCTGCTCGCCCTGGTGGAGTTCCGGAATCGACGGGAACGCATTCGGGGATCGATATATCGCGTCTAGATGAGACGCGATATATCGATCCCCGATAGATCGATTACTACCCGCCAATTTGGCGGGTAGTCTGGACATACCCCTAGAGGCACAGATACAATATTGCCAACCCCAAACATTCAAAAATAATGAGTTGGGTGCCCAAAATGATGAGACTAGTTTAAAAATCATGAGATTTTAACAAATAATAACTTTGGGGTTCTTATCGTTTGCCATCTGGGATCATAGTCTTTGGAGTTCATGTTTTCAAGCTTTCCTCTGCAACATGAGGGCTGGAAACTTAGTCTTATTTAAATACAGCTGAGAGTCTCATCTAATCACATGATCCCAGAATCTGGGGCTTTAAGAAAAGTACCAAATATTGCAAGACTTGTGACAAAATCATCAGAGTTGACAACACTATAGCAAGCCGCCAAACAGGAAATTTCAGCAGGTTTTTTGGGTTTTTTTTTTTTGTTTTTTCGTCATTCTGCTTTTTCTTTTTTAAATAATAATACTCCCACAATTATTTTATTTATAAAATACCCTCTTCTAAGGGTGCTCTTGGTGCTGTATATTAGTACATTACAAACAATAAAACTTTAGTATAAACCTTCCTCGACAAACTTCCAAAGAAAAGAATCTTTCCATTATTGTCAAAGGAGTCAGGATTCTATCCATGATTTGGATTTGTCTGTTAGGAACACCTGGCTCTTATATAGCCTGTTTTACACCCACAAACTCAAAGCACTTTCCAAAGAAGGAAGGAATCACTTGTCCCCAGTTTACAAATAGAGAAACTGAGGCACAAAGCAGTGAAATGACTTTTCCAAGATCTACCAATAGGCCACTTGCAGAGCCAGTTCTGGACCCAGGGTATCCTGATTTCCAAAGCAGAGCCCTAGCTACCGAATCACTCTGCACCCCCTGTCTTTAATAGGTTACTTGCTTATGCCATTTATATGAAAATGTCAATAAAAATGTAATTTACATACATAAATTCAACTTAGGCAGAGAGCAGTGAAAGAAACAATCGTGTCTGTTTTGACTTTTTTTTAAATAAAGACAAGTCTCGTGTATTTGAGAAAAACATGCCTATTGTAGCTGTTTGGAAATATGAAACTCTAGCTGCTAATACAAGTCCTAATTAAATGCACAAGTCTGTTTTTGAGCTCAAACTGCAAGACAGCCTCAAACCAGACACCTCTGGATCTTTCATAGCATAATTTTCCCCACTCTCAATACAGATTTCCCTGACATCAAAAATATGTCTCAGTTATCAGTATATATTGGATTGCAATTTAACAGGTTTTTATCATTCACTGTTAGCATTAGCCTGAATCTCTTGGCTTGTTGGGAGTTAATTGCCAAAAGGTTTTATGATACACCTAATTGGTTCAGTCATCTTTCTGTACCATGAACCCAACCAGACTGCCAGTATGCCCTGAACTCAAATACAGGGTAAGAGCCCATCAGTTATTTAGTATGTGCTAGAAGCATGCATTTTCTTTTTTGCTCCATGTGAAAATAGTTAACCACATGGAAAGGGTTCCACCCCTCCACTTTGCAAAATGGTGAAATTAAGTTTTCCGTACAGCTACCAGGGGACCGCAGTAAATTACCCTGGTAACAGAGTTTACATTGATTCTGAAAAAAGCACTTGTCCATATGTAACAACGATAACCTTTTAGAAGGTTTGGAAAACAAATCTGACACCCCATTAAAAGGCAAATGATTTTTTTCTCCACACAAGAAAAAGAAACTTTTAAAACATAGAAGGCTATTAATAAATAATGGGGCTTTTTTATAGGAAAGGCTGACATGAAAGCTTAAGCTATAAACTGTATCAGAGGCAGTATTTTGACTTGTGGGGTTTATTTGTCAAAGCAGTGAGATGGGAGCTCATTTTTATTAGCTGCACAAAAGATATTTTATTGAATGTCACATTGTAATTTGATTTTAAAAGGAATAGAAAAAAATTACATTTTCTCGGATACATAATACTGCAAAAACATGATATTCATACTAACCACTAACACAATAAGAAGTAATGAAAGCCCTCCAAACTATACTCCAGTGCTCTATCAATGAGAGTGTATCTTTTCAGTTTTCAAGTACCAGAATCTTTTTCCTGAATTCAGCTTGACCTATAATTGTCAGAATTAAAAGTTATTTTGCCCAAAACATAATATATATACAAATAATTAACAAGTTAAATAATTTTATGAGTTTTTTAATATTTCAAACTTTATTTCTTTTTTTTTTTTTATGAATTTGGTAAACTTTTCCATGATAGTATCAGAGGGGTAGCCATGTTAGTCTGAATCTGTAAAAAGCAACAGAGGGTCCTGTGGCACCTTTAAGACTAACAGAAGTATTGGAGCATAAGCTTTCGTGGGTGAATGCCCACTTCATCAGACACTTGCGCCTGATGAAGTGGGCATTCACCCACGAAAGCTTATGCTCCAATACTTCTGTTAGTCTTAAAGGTGCCACAGGACCCTCTGTTGCTTTTTCCATGATAAGAAGTCTAGTAATAAACAGCAGAGTATAACTGGGAATAAGAAGATCTACTGTAGGCTGTGGTCTGTTCTTTACTCCACAACTGACTTGATAAAAAACTTTGGGCAAGTTATTTAACCTATGTACAATATTCCTCAGTTTCCAGATTTTGAATACCCCCAAGGCGGGGTGTCAGAATGATTTTCTGGTTCTGTCATATACTTCTACTGAGACATTGGACAAGTCATCCAATACATTCTAACTAAAGAAACAATAAGTAACTAAAATGTAAAATCTGGTGCGCCAGTTTTTCTCAGCTGCAGCAAAAAGAAACACACAGGAAAAAGGTCTTTAGACAATGATACATATTTTAACTGTTAACACTTGTACTAGACCTAAACTGCTAAATTAGAGTATTTACTTTATCTTGGAGCTCAGTTGGCATCACCCTCTGGCAGCTACTAGAGCTCAGACTCCCTGATGCTGGATCCCTGCAAGAAAAAACAGAGGGGGAAAAACATTAGAGGGTTTACAAAAATCACCCTGAAAATGGCAAGTAGAAGGATGTATACACTGTGCTAAACTATGTCCCGTGTCTCCCATTAAAAGTCTCCTAAGTCCCTTATGTGCTTTTGAAAATCTAATAAAGAATGGTTTAATTTTCATATTTATTTTCAGCCATCTATAGAGTCTATGGCAGAGCTCTAATTCTCCAATTAATTCTATAAGATGGGTAAAAATAACCAATAGAAAGTGTATCATTTTCTGCTCAAATCTATTTGAAAGCCTGGCCTCAGCTCAGAAAAATGAAAAAAGAATACAGCGTTAATAACTATTGTAAAAGTTAAAAACATGGCACCTCTCACATGGACCACACCACTTCTCTGAACTGGGGCCAGGCTTCCACCCCCCCCAACAGCTGGGAGACATCCCTTCTAGGCCATAGTGGCTGTCCCGTGCTGTGAGGGCATAGTCCCTGAGGATGCAAGTATGCCTCCCCAGGCAGGCCAGAGCCAGTGACTGGAATAAACCATTTGGACTAGCATAGCATGGGGTACACATATCTGTTCCTTTGCTCTGTGTCTCTACATGGCTTCATGGTAGAGCAATTTTCAAATGTTGCGTCACTACTCCAACTGTACTTGCACAGCTATTTGGCCTCATCCCTACCAGTCTTATTAGCATAAGCTAGTAGATCACAAGCGTACCCCATTGTAGTTAATATATCCTAACTGTTGCTGTACATCAAAAAGGGCCCACAGCAAACTCTACCAGGGAAAAAGTAGGTGTATTCATCTGCCCGACTGACTCCATTGGTGTTCCCAGTGATTCTCCCCTCTCTCTGCCTCCACTCATCATTCACTTTAGGGCAAACACATACCAGTTTCCCTGCAAAAACTACCTCCTGGTTTACACCTAACCCAACCAATAACTAGCTTGCATATACTCAATTTATGTTGGTCTTGAGGGATTCAGAACAGAGGCTTTATGTGCTTATCCCTGTCATAAGGATATGGGATAACCACTGTTATCCCTGCCAATCTTTATGCACCCATGCTTCAGTGTGCACATGCTCTGGGTGAACCAAGCCACCCCTTCTGAAAATTGTGAGCGTGTCCTTTTCTTACTTATACACCACAATAAGCATAAAAATGGCCCTTAGCAGCTGCACAAGCTTTTGGAAATTCAGTCTGTAGCTCAGTTTGCCCCAGTTGCCTGATCTGTAAAATGGGATAAGAACATACATCTAAATCACTGTGGTACTGTATTATCAGGATCAGGCAACATTTGTATTGCACTTTGACATCTTTAAATAGATAGAGCTATAGAAATGCAAAGTGTTGTTGCTATTCTCTTCGGGGTTATCAGATCCAGGGTTTTAGTTAAGCCTCATCATTAATTATAAAAATAGTAATTCCTAAGAGTTCAATTTCACCAGTTTTTGAAATTCTTCAGACAGTGACTAGCAAGTCAAATATCTGAGTAACTCCTTGTTTGCTTTATCAAAAGGACTGACACCAAATCAGACTTATTTTAGTTATTGTGCCAATTCTGCATCAGTCAGCATTTCTACGGAAGGAGGAGACAAGCTTTGCATACCACAGCAGGTGTTTAAAGGGACACCATAGGCACAGTCCTATCGCTGTTCATTCTGAGCAAATACTCCCCACCTATGTCTTCTACCCTGGCATGTAACCAGGGAGAGTATGTGTGGAGTGAACAAACAATGGGGATGGCCTCTTTATGCCTGGCCCTCATAAATTCCATTTGCTTAGCAGCCAATTTTTGTAGGGGATACAGTTATTTCTGCACATTTGGAGGCGTGACTGTAGATTCTCACCAAAAATAGCTGGCAGTGATTAGGATGGGCAATGGGAGCTGGTCTGGGCCTTGTGTGACTGCAGGTTTTGTAGCATTGTAGCATTATATGTTTTGTAGCATAGTATTTTAATTTGCATGGAATCCTCAGGGTTCTCTCTCCTTGCTTTTGCCAGCAACTAAACAAAATAACAGATTAGTTTCCTTCAGCGGTGTTAATAATTATATTCAGATCTTTTGCAATGTGAACCATCTTAATATTTTTTTCATCCTGTTGACATTCATACTATCGGAGTTACATTGTGTATTATCCCTTAGCCCTGTTAAGAATAGATAGATTTTATTTTTACTCATTACTACTGCTTTTTTTAGCTACTTTTCCAAAAGTTAGTTTTCATTAAACTGGAATATCACTTTCAAAAATGAAGTGTTCCTCTGTCATGTGAACGCTATTAAAAATGTCCCCTTTTGATGTACAACCCCTTTAAATCTCTCTATAGATGTGAAAGTCATCTGGCTCTAAAGCAGGGGTACTTATTTGGGTTTTTTTACAACCTGCAGAGAATAAAACTAATAAATATTTCTAGTTCTTCAAAGATTGATTTATTATCAGTTCCAAAAACATGCCTTTTCATTTGGAAGTCATTTGCTCAGTTATGATTACATATAAACAGCTGCTAAGGGTCAACATAGGCCAGGGTGCTTGTTACTGCTTGCACTCCTTATGAGTTTAGCTCAGTGTGGCTAGTATGGGTGTCGTGGGATTCCAAAGTCTGTACTGATTACCAGCAAAAGCCTCTTTAAAATCAGCAGAAGCAGTCTAGGGATTAATGGTGCCAAGGCATTCTAAGGCACTGTAGCAATGCCTGAGGTCATAAAGTGAGCAATGACAATTGTCCTGTCCTTGCTGATTCTATCACTCTCCAAGTTTTTTAGCATCACACAGAAGTCAAAAGGAGTCTTTGGATCTGAGTGATACTATCATCTAATATGAAGGGTTTTTTTGTTTTTCAGATAGGTAGCATGTCTTAGTTACCTTGACTGTATGAACTTTACTCTGGAGCATTCACCTCTTAGCTAACTGTTCTAATTTTTTTTTAAAAAACAAGTTACATGTTATAGGAAGGAAGGAAGGAAGGAAGGAAGGAAGGAAGGAAGGAAGGAAGGAAGGTGAATATTTTCACAGCTATTTGATTTGTCACTTAGGATATTAGGAAATTACTAAACATGCACAAAATTGTAGGTCTGTTAGGTATAAAAAGTATACAATAGCCCCAGCCCTGGGGAAAACAGTGATATTAACTATTAGATATATGAATAGTTGGGATCTAAGTCACATACTTTTCACCTCTAGACATTTAAGATTAAATCCTGGCTTAGGTAAAAAATTAAAAAGATTTTTCATCCCTGGCACATGAATGCGTCAGAAAACCAATACAGGGTCTTTACATGCGTCTGACGAAGTGGGTATTCACCCACGAAAGCTTATGCTCCAATATATCTGTTAGTCTTAAAGGTGCCACAGGACTCTTTGTTGCTCAATACAGGGTTGGCACTCTGTGCTGAAGATCTGGGGATGGAGCCAAAGAAGTATTCAGGATTCTCGAGCTATGATAATTTTGAATGAGAAAGATTTCAAAGCATACTGGGAATTCCCCTGAAGTTGAATCTGGCCTTCAGAGTAGGATTTTGTATATTACATTGATGCACAGCAAAATATTTCATCACAAGAAGGATATACTTTTTTAACGTGCCTTAAAACTATTCCCAAATGAGAAAGTATCTCTCCAAATGAGTGAGACGTGGCAGATTTTCAAATCAGAACTGAGATGCAGTAGTAGAGCTGTGCAAGGAAATTTTCACCGTGGCTGCCAATGCTGTTCCTGGCTCAAGCCGGTGGTAGTAGCCATATTTCATATGCACTAAATCCACTGTCAAAAACAAATAAACCAACCAGCAGTTCAGGTTCAGAGTGCTGTAGCAAATAATTAGCTATTCTGAACACCAATAAGTACAACATATGTTAAAGACCTTTAAATCAAGGGTGGGATTTTCAAATGCACTGAAGTGACTTTGGAACTGGCATCCTCTTGACTTTCAATGGGACTGTGCTCTTAAGTCACTTGGGTGCTTTCAAAAGCCCCATCTTAAATTCATGGGAGCCCTTTGAGGACCCAAACGTGCATTCACTGTACATGTAAAACTCCCACTCAAATCATCAGGAGCTTGGGATCACAAAGAATAGTGCAGGATCATGTGCCTGTAGTTGATCTGTAGGTCTTTTATATTTTTCATGCATAATTTTTAATATGATTTGGCACAAATCATTACCAATGGCATTTCAGAGTTCAAATGCAAAGAACATGGATTCAGCAATGTAACTCATTTCTGACAGGATAAGAATGTTAAATCAAGAACAGGACATTTGCTTAAGCAGTATGGAGACCCTTTGCCGCGTATCACTTCTATATTCAAGATGCCTGTGTACTATTTCAGCTGTTTCTCCATAGTCCAGCTTTAGCTTCTCCATGTAACATGTCTAACATGATGAGGTATGGTTTCATCTCATGTGGCATGGCACAGAGAGACAATTAGATAACTAGATAAGTTGTGATAACTAGATGAGCAGAGACAAGCCCATTAGCTTAGCAGACCTAAAATAAAGTCAGATGACAGAGGAAGGAAAGAGCATGAACTAGAGAAGAGACCAAAGAAAAGCTGTAATAAAAGAAAAGAAAATTGCATGGGAGGTGAACATTCTCTCTGGGGCCCCCACCTTTACCACCAGAGTCACCACTACACACACACATACACACACACAACTAGTCTCTAACTAAAGAAAGTGGTATGTTTTGCAGATGGATGTGCTATAGTATATAGAGAACTCTGCACACAGGACCTGATCCAGCTCCTACTGAAGTCAATGGCAAAACTTCAAGAGACTTCAGTGAGTTCAGGGTCAGTCCTGTATGGTATGAAAGTTTGATTTTGGACAGGAAAGCTATCTAGAAGCAACTAGGATGACTTTAGGAGAGGGGAAGGAAATCTACAACGCAAGAGAAAAGGAAAGGATGGGGAAGGTAGCCTTTGAAACTAATATTTCTAATAATATTTCTTGAGCCAGAGCTTCTGTTCTTACTGCCCTCAGACCAACATGAAACAATGATCAGTTCTCTGTCCTTTGCAAGCATGCAGGTGATTGTCTTAATTGGAATTAGATTGGCGTAGGCTTTGCTCCAATGCTAAAACATAAGCTTCTGTAGCTTGTGCTAAAAAAACTAGTCCGCTAGTAGGATCATGTACAGAGGGGGATGCGTAACACTAACTGAATAGTAGGTTGCACTCAGACATGCACATATAATGGGGCCATAAAGTAACACTGGTATTATGCTCTGCTCCAAGAGATTTCCATTTGCTGGACAGTACCCTAATGATATTTATGGAGGTGTCCGGAGGATGACAATTCCACTTTGTGACAACTATCAAATTTGTTATAGTACAAAATTTGTTTTAATTCTTCATTGGAATGAAAATAAAACCTTTCAAATGTTTTTGTGAAATGGAATTGTGTTGAAATGGCTGTTTTCAGATGGAAAACTCAAGTTTTTGAACTCTCTCTCATATCATCCTGGACCATGAAAACCTTACGACAAAAACTTTGTTGAAATCGATACATCTCTGCAATACATTTCAGCTTAAAAAAAACAGCTTATTTTCATGAAATTTAATTTCAGCAAAAATGATCTCACCAACTCTAGATATACATGAATGGCAGAGGAAATATAAACAATATCCTGTCTCTCTAAGGGACTGATCTAAAGTTCATTGAAGTCAATGGAAAGCCCTGATAAGAACTCTGACCCTAACTGAGATATAGTGGTTCACAAGCCCAAAAAGCCTTTAGGAGGCAATCAATAGTTTTAGCCATTAACTTTCTTTTTAGATATATATTTGCCCTTTTTCATTACATTTGACTTTTGATAGAGCTTCTTTTTGGACCATGGTTTATAGCCATGAGTTGGAGTGAAAACAATTTGGTGGAGTAACAGGACAATGTTTGTGTTACTGTAAGGCTGTGATGTGGACCATGGAACAGGCTATATAATCTGTGCATCCCAGATACAATAGTCAGGGATGTAATTTCATCCCATCATAGGCAATCAGTATGATATTTGTCCTCCTGTTTTCTGTTCCTCAGCCAGTTACACTAAACTGTCCCCAAACCTGTTCATTATTAGCTAGCCAAATTCTTTTTGAGACATTACTGAAGAAGCGAGTCTTGAAGAGGAATTAGTTAAAGGAAAAGTTGGGGGCAGACAGGATCAGTTTGGGAGAGGAAATTAACTAATACAATGGCTTTATTCTGGACTTTAATTAACTTTATTATAGAAATGCTACCAAGCATTATTTCTTTTGGAACTTGATGGCCACAATGACTGTCTTGAGAAAATCACAGTGCCCTGACAGAGACAAACTGGGGGACCAATAAGATTAGAACACTTAAAGGACACTGTTCAACTTTATCAATATGACTTAATCTTGTTCCCCTCACCTCATAACCCCAGAAGTGAGGACAGTAATAACACCCAAGGAACACTGGATGCCAGACCTTTCTGTTTGTGGCTCTCCAATATCAGAACTAAAACATATTTGTGCTTTACTGACTTCATGACATAGCTCTTTTATTGCTCTATTGGGAGTAAGTTGGTTAATATAAAAATTATTAGGGCCTACAAATACAAAATTTTGTCATGTAGACAATATTTTGACCTCTAGCTATTTGAGGTTTTGCTAATTTCATTTGAATATGACTGAACTTACAATCTCTTTCAAATTGCAATGTGTTTGGTAAGAGTGGGAAACTGTACTAAATTGTTCTATATGGTCCTGATAGTGCAAACACCTAGACAGGTGTAACTTTACTCACATATGTAGTTCAATTTAAATCAATGAGGTTACTCACTTGAGTAAATTTGTGCACATGTTTAAGCGTTCATACAACCAGGACAGGATCTATGTTTATATTTCTTTGTTTACTAATGTCTAGTGTTCCCTGGTTTTAAAAATAAAACATAAAAAACAACTAGTTTAAACAAAACAGAGGTCCTGATTATTCTTCATAAAAAGTATAAGCTAAAAGGATGCATGTTTGTCCTACCTAAGAGCATCTAAAAACCCCATAATCCAGAATCTTCCACATATTTTCCAAATTACTCATATCACCTTTATTTTTCCGTTTATTTCTTTAAATCCAGAAATCATCAGGATGTAGTTTTCAGCTACTGTTATTATACACCCTTTATATATATAACACTGAATGCTATTTTAGACTTGTGAAATATAACAACATGTTGGCCTTATTTTGTGATGACAGTGAGTAATAAATAACGGTGAAAGAAGGGACGTTTAATATTAGGTCCTTCAGTCATATCCAGTATTTTGGTCATCTTTCTTAGGAAACAGAAAACTGAAAATGCCATGAAGTGTCTGAACTTTGGAAGCATATTATAATAATTAGAGACTGAACTATTAATTGCAGCCAGTGTTTCAAGCTCTGATGGAGATATAAACACTGCCAACTGGCAAACCATTCCTACCATTGACGTAAGTGGGAGACATATTTCTAATAAAAGCATAAGTGTACAGAAGGAGACTATATGTTTATCGTAGAGTGAATGGGAAATCAAAAATCATGAGGTCCAAACAAGCAAGAGAAATAAATGGAATTTTAGTTTCTCCCTGTTCGTGTTCCCCCGCTGCAGCCCCAAGACTGGAGAAGGCCATGGTGGTCCAGCTCTGGGGCCACAGTGCGAAGTGAGAGTTCCTCCAGCCCTGGGACCATGGCAGGGGGAGATTTTTTGGGGGGCTCCAAATTGGCCAGGGCACCTGGGCACAGGCCCCATGGGCTCATGCGGTAATCTGTCACTGGATAAAACATACTTTTCTGTGTAGTCAAATAATTTCAAAGCACTTCAAGACATCTGTAGCTGCTATATTTATTGCACAGCTAGTAAAATCTCAATGAACTTAAATGTACAATTTCTTTCTCTTATGTATGTAGGAGTAATTCCTAACAGAAATACAGAAAAGGTAACAAAGATCCCATTTCCAACACTATGTAGGAATAATGCAATATTCCTAAGGGAAATTGGTAAATAGCATCAAACGGGCAATAAAGAACAATCATGACTAGATACACATGCTTGCATGTCTGCTTTCCTCAGGGTGAAGGAAGGCACAGAAATGCTGTGGAGTTTCTTTACATGTGTCCTATTATGGAAGTTATGTTTATCCCTGGGATGCTTTGGAGAAGCTGTGTATAGTTTATAAATTCTGATTGATTTTATGAACTCTGTGTATAACACTAACTCTCAATGTGTATTGAATCAGTCATTTGCTAGCAAGGACTGGCCAGGTTATATCACAAAATCTGTCTGGGAGCAGCCAGAGGATAATCAATAGTTAACATTGCATCACTCTGCTACAGTAGAACAATGATTATGCTAAAGATATTGGCCAAGCTAAAGAAATCTGGTTCTCCCCTGGTTGTCTGCAGGGAAGGGGATTGTAGCAATGGAAACTCCCAAGCAGAAAAACAGAGCAAAGAGGGAGGCATAGACGCTGCTGTTAAAATAGGACATGGTCTCTGAGCTAGGGGGAACCTGTTGACCACCAGTCCAGAACAAGCTGAGGTAAACTTATTTCAGGGGCAGAGAGAGAGGGAAGCTGAGTAGGAAGAGAAGAGGTCTTGAGTCCTCAGAAAGGTTTGGTAGATGAAGAAGCAGTGTAAATGCTGAGTTCTGTAATCCAAATTTCTTTTCTCTGTGTTGCATTCTTAGGGCTGGTCCACACTAACCCCCCACTTCAAACTAAGATACACAACTTCAGCTACGTGCTTACCGCCAGACCCGGAGGTAAGTATAGACGTACCCTTTAGCAACATTCAAGGTAATTCGTTGGGTGTGGTGTAACTCATTGGGACAACATGCTAGGTGATTTCTTCCCAATTCTGCTGTGTGAATGCAGGCAAGCTACTTCACATTTCTGTTTCCCCTTCCACCTTTTGTTTGTCTTGTCAAAGTAGACTGTAAGCTCTTTGGAATAGGGACTTTGTGTCTATGTGACCCTAACATAGTAAGGCCCTCATCTCAGTGGGGCCTCAAGGTATTACGATAATAATAAAAAAGGTGACTAGTGCTTTACATTAATTGCTGGAGTTAAGTGGGCACACAAACATTACATGTGTGCTATTGTTTTTTCTCTATACTTGATCAAATTAACAATTGGTCCAAGGTACAACGTTAAGACCCAAAGCTGAACTTTCCCAAACTTGGAGGGTGTTCAGGATGAGGGTTCTGTTTCAGGGGCATTCTTATTTTAATCAAATATAGTCATTTAAAATATTAATAAATCCTGTGCAGTGCATCACTGAATTCATAGCATCAGCCTTGGTCCCCTCCCTACTATAGGCTTGTGGACCTTAGATGTGTGAATTATTTGCCTGGAAAGTTCTCTCTCAATTTTGTAAGTATAATTGCAGCAAAGAGACTGCCTCTGTTTCCCTCTTTTGCAATGGCTGTAGTGTAGACTGCCAGGCTCTGCATGGCATTTCTCAGAACAAATTATTCCTCTGCTAACAATTCAACCATTCTGCCCCTCTTGCCTCCTTTTTAGGGGTCATGCCTTTCATGTGGGTATTTGAAAGCATTGCTATGCAACCTACACAAAAAGCTTATTATTATAAAACACATTAAATAAAAGTGTAGCAACTAATCACAACATAAAAAGGGGATTAGGCTACATATTCCCATTGAAGAAAATTCCTATTTAACTCTTTCAGAGTATTTGCATATAAAACCTTCTAATCCATATTTATTTTGGCTGCAGATTTGGCCAAAAAAAGTAAATCTAAACTACTTTTAGATAGTTACAATTTCATTCCCACCCTTAGTTGGCCAGCAAAACAATACATAGCTGGTTTTTCTAAATATTTTTTTTTATTAAGTTGGGCTGGCCCAACTTTTGGGAGAAAACACCCTTGAACCAGGATTGCATTTTTGTCATGATGGCATGTCATGAGGATGTTCCTGAAGAGCACAGTGGAGGATAAGAGCAGCCTGGCTGCTTACACATTTCATTGGTTCTCCCCAGCCACTTGAACTTGAGTACTAGAACACTAGCTCTCCTGAACTACCATCACTATGGAGCAAATCGTGATACTCATAGGGCAGGTCTACACTATGGGGCTCAGTCGACCTAAGTCACACAACTCCAGCTATGTGAATAATGTAGCTGGAGTTGACTTAGCTTAGGTCGACCTTTTGTGGCGTCTACACCACGCTGGATCGACAGGAGAAACTCTCTTGTTGACTTATCTTATGCTTCTTGTTCCGGTGGAGTACCGGAATTGACAGGAGAGCGAGTGGCAGTCGATTTAGCGGGTCTTCATTAGACCCGCTAAATCGCCCCCCGGTGGAATCGATCACCACATGTCGATCCCCCGATAAGTGGAGAGAAGCCCGTAGTGTGTAGTACCTTACTCCATAAATAGCCTGATTGATTTCAGTGGGTCTACTCATGGTCTGAGGTACTATTCAATTTGATTAAGAGCAATAAGCTGGCCCAAAGTAAACATATTGTTGGTGTGACATTGTGACCCACCATTATTACAGAATAATGTCCATATCATTATACCATTGGGTTTAGTGAACTTTTCAACAAAGACACAAACCAAATCCAAATGGTTTGCTGATTACCTTCTCCTACTTATTACAGTTCTTCCAAATCTTTAATCATTCTTTGTTGCTCTTTAAATTGCTATCAATTTCTTGATGTGTTTCTGGAACTGAGCTGTGGAGAAGTGCACACATTATTCCAGGTTCTGCCTCAACAAAGCTGTATAAAGAGAGAGTATCATCTTCCTTGTCTGTGATGTGTTTATATACAGAGTCCCAGATTATACAGATTTTTTTTACTGCTGTTATGCAAATGCATGTAAATTGAGGCATAGAATATTGATTGCAGTTATCAGCATCCACCAAACTACCTGATTTCTATCATCTAGTCAGGTAGTTCTGTGCCTAACAGAGGTGAAAGTAAGCCGGTACGGTCCGATATGGCGTACCGGTAAGAAAGCTGGTACACAGCCGACCCTACTGGCAGGGCCGCTGATGGGGGGGAAAAAAGGGGTAGCTACCTCATGGCCTGGTGATTTAAAAGGCCCAGGGCTCCCGGCAGCGGCCAGAGCCCCTGGTCCTTTAAATCGCTGCCAGAGCCCCAGGGCGATTTAAAGGGCCCAGGGCTTCTGGCTGCCGCTACCCTTACCACACCAGCGGCCGGTGTGGGCCCTTTAAATCCCTGCCGGAGCCCCAGGCAGCGCGGGCAGGGCAGCACTGAGGGGCTGGCTGGCTGGGGGAGTCTGGCCCATCCCCGCCAAAGCAGCAGTAAACCAGTTAAGCCAGGTTTATGGCCCTTTCGTGTCCCCAGAGCAGCACAAAGCAGCCAAAGCATACTAAGTGAATCTCATCCCTGAATTTTTGGACACTTACCTGAACTGAACCCAAATTCTGAATCTTTCAGGGTTGTCCATTACTTTTGGTCACAACCTCCTAGTTCAACACATTGCTGCTTATCAAAACCCTTTGTTCACAGCCCTATTGGAATGATCTAATTCAGAACGAGAGCACTTTTGATCTACAAACACTCTATAAAGCCCAAGGTAGTAAAATGTCTCCATCTAGTTCAGATAAATGCTCTGTAAAATAATATAGCGTTTCTTATCAAATTAATGTCTCTCTCTCCCCCACACCCAGCTGAATTATAATGAAGATAATATAATCCCCTCATTTCACAGAGGTGTTGTAAAGATAAATCCCTTAATGTTTGTGAAGCACTCAGATAATACAGTGCTGAGCACCATAGAAAAGCCCATAAAGAAATTAATAATTCTGTATTCAGAGCAGAGTTTGAACAGTGTGCAGTACATAAGGCCTGGGGCCACACATTGATAGAGAAGGATAAACAAAAATATTGAATAACTACTCATTCGCTGAGGCAGGGATCCTCTGGAAAAAAATAACAGAGGGTCCTGTGGCACCTTTGAGACTAACAGAAGTACTGGGAGCATAAGCTTTCGTGGGTAAGAACCTCACTTCTTCAGACTTGCATCTGAAGAAGTGCGGTTCTTACCCACGAAAGCTTATGCTCCCAGTACTTCTGTTAGTCTCAAAGGTGCCACAGGACCCTCTGTTGCTTTTTACAGATTCAGACTAACACGGCTACCCCTCTGATACTGGAAAAAAATAGTATGTGATCATGTAGATAACAACCGTATCATAATATATACACATAAGGGGGGTGAATTAAGATTGCACAGACAACCTTAATTCGGGCATTTCCTAAAGTTAGAGTCCTTGACTTTTCAACCTTAAAGTTCTTTTAACCTGGGTTTTTGTTTGTTTGTTTGTTTGTTTTTAATGTACTATAATACCGTATATATGCTGACTCTGTTTTCTCATTAGAACTTTTCTTTCTGTCCTGGTCTGCTCTTGGGTAGGGCTAGATGGTGCAATAAAGGAAAATAGGAACTGTGTGGAGTCACATCACCCAGTATGCAAGAGGTATAGCTGGCAGCTGCATTTCTTAGGAGAGTGTTGCATGTGCTCCTTCTGTAACTGCTCAGCTTTGTTGATGAGTGAGGAGGGGATTGGCAGGGCCAGCCCTAGACCAAATGATGCCCCAGGCAAGGAGTGTCTTCGCATCCCCCACCCATTTGTTAAAGTTTTGAATACCTTATTTTTTATTGCATTTGTAGCCCATTTCATGACTTTGATGCCTGATTTGCATGCATGATTTATCCCCAATTACACAATAAAACAAGGTTCACAATATCTCAGCTGAGCTCTTACTTCATTCTTATATCTCACTGACTGACTGACTGGCTATGCCCTGCCCCTTATATACCTGTGAGGGCATGGCTGACAACATTCTAGGAGGTTCCATGAAAACATAGTTCTCAAAAAGTCTGGAAGGTTCCACGAGATTCTACAAAAGTTCAGAACATCTAGGAGGTTAGTGAAAAATGAATCCACACACAGAATACCTGAAACATTTTACTTCAAACATTCTATTTTCCCTTTTGTCGCTAAAAACAAAAACAGCACCTCAAGTCCAGTGCCCCCCAAGCCCATTACCCCAGGGTGGTCACCTGGGTTGCCTGCCCTAAATCCGGCTCTGGGGATTGGGACCTTGACCCAATTTTCTCTCAGGTACATTTAGAGTTGGTTAGCACACTTGGGGCACTAGCCTCAAGCAGACCTTGAATCGAGGGGCAGGAGCAAAAGGGGGAAGATGACTGGACCCCTACCTGATTTTATATACCCATATGGGAGCCTCCTACAATCTAGTCCATAGCATGTCTCTATTTGTTTTTTTCCTACCTCTCTATTCCTTTCTCTTGTCCAATTTTTCTTCTCTATTTACTCATTGACTCTTGTAAGCAGGACACAACCCCCCTAATGTTTGACTTCAAGTCCAGCTTTCAAACCCACAACACTTCAGTAGTTTCAAGAATAGGCAAGGCAAATTTGTGCATTCTCATTGTATATTGTATGTAACTTGTGTATACTGTAAAACGAACAACAAATTATAAAGTCAGAATCGTTGGAGTTGAATTCTTAGGGAATGAGCAATTGAAGTTCATGATGTACTTCATTCTAAAGTTAAATTTCTCTAGATTTTTAATAAGGGCTCTTTGGTTGAACTACATAGCTTATGATGTACTATGGCAGTTCAGCTAGAGGGGAGACAGTGATGCATCTTGGGAAATGTAGTCCAGCGAGGTACAGAATGTCGGAGAGAATGGGAGCCTGAGCTACCCAAACAACAACCCAGAGAAGCACCACAACAGCCCATGTGGACACAGTTTAATATCAAAAATTCGATTTTGCAGAAACTTCATGTTTTGATGGAAAATTCCCAGCCACATTGTATTTGACATATAGCCTCAATGTCATGAGGTATTATTGATCTCCCTACAGGTGAGAAACATAAATAAATTGACTGTTATCTATTTTATAGATCTGCTACAATTTGGTTATTAATTAATGCAAATACACCCATCTTTATTGTTACCTTCTCCCTCACCTCACCTCCATATATGTGCTTATTCACTTGTTGTGTTTTGTCATAATCCTAGACTGAGTTCTCTGGGGCAGAGAACCAACATTTTGATTACATGTTAGTAAACTGCCCAGGACAATGGGGCTTTGATCCCTTATTGAGGCCTCTGTCTGCTACTACAGTATAAAGAATAATGATAATAAGCTCAGTCAGTAGAACTCATTTATTTCTAAAAATTATTTTGTTTAGAGCACACTACAAACATTTTCCCACAAATATCCATTCACATTTTTAAATAAATTTGCTTCTTCTTTTACATCCACATCCCTTTGTGTTAATTTTGCAGGACTATCCTAGCAAGGGAGTTTACCAGAAGTAATTATAATAGAAACAGAGAACTGTACTAGAATATTAGTGGATTCTGAATTTGAAAAACATGAGATTTCATACCTGAAACCTGTTTCAAAGGACTTGATTCTCCTCTCACTCGGGGTACGTCTCCACTGCAACTGGCAAGTGTAATTCCCAGCATGGGTACACAGACTTGTGCTAGCTTGGCTTGAGCTAGTGTGCTAAAAATAGCAGTGTGGACATTGCAACTCAGGCGGCATCAGCTCAAGTTAGTGGCCTGAGCTCAGACCAAGGGGTTCAGGAGGGCTTGCACTCAGGCAGCTAGTCTATACTGCATACTCCATGCTGCTATTTTTAGTGCACTAGCTGAAGCAGAGCTAGCATGAGTCTGTCTGCTTGGGCTGGAAATCACCCTCCCAGCCTCAGTGGAGACATACTCTTAATGCTACATCATTGTAAAGCAGGAATAATTGCATTGTAGTCAATAATTAGACCGATGTTAATCCAGGATTAGTGAGGCTTTAAGAGTTACCTTTTACAGTCTTGAAACATACTGTACATGACACATGAGCCCAGTCACAAGGGCTTGAATTTCAAACGTTGAAAATTTGAAGTGAACTGCAGCTCATGAAAAAGCTTCAGGCCAGGAATGATTTGCAGAAATTGTTAGATAAGTAATGTGAAATAATGAATACATTCAAGAAAATTGCTATTTGTTCAAGAACAATTTGCAAACAGGAAAAGAAGCAAAATTGGCTATTTGTCATGAATTACTTAATCCAGCTGTAATTTACCTATTTGCTGGAGGGGCAGCTTCACTGGCAGGCTGGTCATGAGTAAGCAACATGCATTGTACTTTGGAAACTTGCAAGTTATATAAACACTTGGGGCAGTTTGTTATTCTTTGTCATTCTGGAGTCCCTATATTCATTCACCTCACATCAAAGGTTTAGGGAGAGGGGTTAAGGATAGCAGCAAAATGAAGCAAAGAGCAATTCTGTGCGGTAATTTTTGTAAATAACTGAGGAGAAATGTAAATGTACGTGTCACGCTGTCTGAAGTGGCTCACGACCATGAGTGCCAACCACAGGGCAGATTGTCAAAAAGCAGGGCAGACACCCCAAACTGGTGGTATGTTCTATAATTAGATTTCAACCAACCTAGTAACAAACATGAACTCCTGAAGCACTGTGACAGTCTTACCAGGGATTCAGAGAGAGTCCCCTGGGATACTCCAGTCTATCTTGCCACTCAGCCAAACTGGACTTAGTGATGAATGGTCACTTATTCCAAAGATCACCAAATATTCAGGTTGCTCCCAGTTTCAAGAGACCAGTCACTTACCCCCGGTCAATTTGTACCTTAGAGCTCACACCAAAGACAACACTTGTAGCCAATCCTGTAATAAATTGATTAAAGATTTATTAACTAGGAAAAAGAAATGAGAGAGTTATTTACAGGTTAAAGCAGGCAACATATATTACAAATGAATTACAGTCTAGGGTTCCAAAAGGTGACTGATTTGTAGAAAACAGGTCACCGGCCTTCCACGAGGCCCGAGCATGGAAGGCGTTGAAGTACACCCCGCTGGCTGACAGTCTGAGAGCCCAGGGCTACGAGGTCCAGATATACACCCTGATCGTGGGAGCCCTGGGCTCGTGGGACCCCCACAACAAGCCGGTACTGAGACCGTGCAGAGTCGGTCGACGCTACACCCAGCTCATGAGACAGTTCATGGTGTCCGACGCCATCAGGTGGTCCACAGACATCTACATGGAACACATCACAGGACACCTCCAGTACCAGGTCAAGTAACCGAGAACGCTGACCAGGGAAATAACCCACTTCCTTCCCTGACGAACCAAGGGACACACCCCACCCATGTACTTATTCGCTACACCGATACTGACTTGGACTCTTAATACATTCCATGGGTGGCGTACCCGAGCCCACTTATCCACTGACACTCTAAAAACTCCTGCACCACAATCTGAGTCTATGCTGGTTATGTGATATGTATGTATCTCTTCATCCTAGTAACCGATATCTGTAATCCCTCATAACTCAAGCCGGACCCCAGATGTACAGTACCTTCCCTCTTAACTTGTGTATATTTAATTTTAAACATTAACTTTAATAAAAAAATTTAATCTGTCAGCACTGAATGTCTTTTAGAGCTAACCCAAGTTGACGCTGGGGATCTCGGCTTTTGTTTCCTAGCTCCAGACCTGTGAGAATCTAAACAGCAAAGAGATGAAGAATTTTCATGTCAGCTATCTTTATTGCCTTCTTCCACAATCCAAGCTAATTGATGAGCTTCCTTGCACATAGCACCTTTATGGGTGTGAGATGGCCATTAACCCAATCTTTGTATCGTGATGTTTCACAATGGCCCACTTAGTTTGATAATCCTCCTGGATGTGTGGAGGAACCACTTCTCCTGCCTGGGTTCACAAGTTCAGAGCAGACATTTTTACAGTTATAAAGCAAAACTTATATTACCTTATAGCATGGGATACAGACGTTGCAAGTAAGATTAATGCATGCAGCAACTTATAAGCATTTTATTGAGTCTAATTACGTCCTTGCAAGTCCAATACCTGTCTTGAACTAACATAAAGGTGAGCTGGTCTGGTTTCCAGCTATGAATGTGTCAATGCTCAGCTGACATCTACAGCCTTGACAAGAGATGGCACCTGATCTACCAGAGTCACAGTACATAACTGGGAGCAAACTCTTTGCTCTAAGCATGAACGACAGGATCAGACAAAAGAAGGGAGCTCACTGAACCAAAGGAGTATTCTATAAAAAGGCTAACATATGTCCAGTAAAGCTGTGTGCTAAGGCTGTATATTTTACTGGACACATTTCAGGTGATCACTATGAATTCTGTAATGCAGGCCTTGTTTGTGTGTTTTGCTGTTGGAGGAGCGCGTTGGAAAATCCTCTTGGTTTTAGGTGACAAACCAGGCAGGAGAAGATAATTAGTTGTATCAGTGACTGTTTAAATATGAGCCATTCTCTAAAATCCATCCATGAACCTTATGAATGTAACATCTAAGATGACCTTTTACTGTGTTTCAAATCCTATTATTCTATCCTACTTAGCCCATACATCAGGTTTTAAAATGAATGTAACAATATCATTTACTTAAATAGCCATGCCACAAGTACAGGAAAAAGCCACTGAGTAGGATTAACAAGGAGGCAGCTTTTAGGATGTCTGTGGTAGTACAGTATATTAAATTTAAAAATACACAAAATTAAGGGCCATTGTGGCGGCTTTTTCTCTAGTTAGTTGTCCAATAGGCTATTTATTTTGGAAAATAGTAATTGAATACCGGCTGCCAGGTAATAAACTTTCTCTAGTCTGTTATAGAAATTAAATTATTAGCAATCAGTGGAGCTCCTGGTAACCATGCATTATGTGTACAACACACTAGCTGTCCTTTAAATCAAGATGTATCTTTTAATCAGAAGTATCTTCTATAAAGACTTCAGAATTGGTTCAAGTCCAAACTGGTTTAGAAACAAAAGCAAAGCTCAGCCCATTCAGAGGTTGTGTTAATGTCCCTCCTACAGCATTTATTATTATTATTTTATATTTGTATTGCAATGGTATATCTATGCTTGCTGCAGTCACACCTCTGGTTGCAGTATAGAATCACCCTAAGAATACACTTCCTCTGTACTTCATTTGCGTCTCACTGCAAACTTAATTTGTGATGTAGTAGAATCCCCATGGCAAGCAAAACACTAAGATATCAAAAACTTCATGCAGCAGGCACTGTCCTATTTTCCATGGCATTCTTTTGTGAAGAAACTATGTGCATGTAACTCAGCAGAGTGTCATTTTCAGGGCTGAAAAAATGAGACTAATTCTGGAATGTTCAAAAGCCTCCGTGGGCACAGGTGGGACTTGAACAGGCCAGCTGGTGCTCACTGCATAGTTGATTGCTGAAGGGATTTTCCAAACAGGTGGTGCATCTCAGCCAAGTCCCCTGAGCACTCTTGGGGCTGATTGCTGCAATAAGGTGGGTCAGGGATATGGTTGGGACTGGCCATTCAATCTGGGTTTTCAAAAGCCCCTACATATTCAGCTAGGTGCATCTGGCTGAGTCATGTCAGTGACACAGCTACCTCAGATGGCTTAAATTAAGCCACTTAGGCAGTGGCCATTCACTGGTTGCACTGCACAGTGTACATCCAGTGACCCACTCCTAACTGAATAAAAAGCTCCCAAACACATGAGACCGTGTGTGTTAGAGAGCAGGAGGGAGAGAGAGTGAAAGAGCAATGGAGACAATCAGTGAGAGAAAGAGAGAACTAACATTTGCTAAGGGCCTTTGGGGTTAAGGTGGGGATGGAGGAGGCTGGCAGGACAGTTACAGGGAAAGGACAGAGAGGGATGGGATGGGGCCAAAAGGACAATGCTTTTAGAGTTTTGCCACGTAGGATGGGGCTGCATCTGCTATTGGCTGCAGCACAACACCCAAACATGCTACACTGTTATGGCTGGAGGCAAGTGAGGAAAAGGAGTCTGGCCTTGCCTCAAAGAGGGGGAAATTATGGGTGGATTAGAGGCAGGAGAGCTGTATGCAGTCCTGCCTGGTAGCTCTTACCTCTGCTTGTTATAAAGCATCCTGGAACATACCTGCTGAATGTTTGCGGGGGAGGAGGGATATGACCCAGAGGTAAGATGGAATAGCTTTGTAGATTGGGTGTAGCGTAAGGGTGCTTTGTGAGGGGAAACTCCTGCCGCCTCACCCTGATGTATTTGCTAGGACAGCCAATGCAGTGTTTTTTCAGCTTTGGTTTCTGACATCTGCTATTCTCCGCAGTAATTAGAGCTCCATTTTGTATGACTTGCTGTCAGCTATTTATAGAGCCCTGCTACTTCCCAGTCACTTCCCACATATAGTCCACTGGCTATATCAAAATGATATTCCCCATCTGTATGCACTGTACCCAGGCATAGGTTTTACAGTCCTTTTTTACTCTCATAGAGCACATACATGCATAACAGCTATTTGTGATGTCTTGTATCATTACTGGATCTCTTCCAATAACCCCAGGTTCGCCACATGGCCAAGCATGGCTTCTTCCTGAATGCTAGGAGCCCTGAGCAATAGGGGAATGCTCTGGTATATGCAAACAAGTGGGCATAGAAATGGCTGAATACAATAGCCTGATAATGTTTGCTACCCTCTGAAAACCCCAAAGCCTCGGTGTTATGCTGGAGCCAGAGTACCAAGAAAGTGTGAATGGCTAGAGAGGCAACCAAATTCTCAAAAGTCTAGTACCACCCTTCCTCAGCTTTGAAAATTCTTCTAATTTCCAGAGCAGCCAAGAGTGCCTGAGTTTCCTGCTGCATACCCCAGATGCCTCCTTTGAAAATCCCCCTGCATGACATTTACTTTAATAGGTCTAATTACAAGGAAATGCACTTTTTCAATCAGTACCAAAGAACCAGTAGGTTTTCTTCTTTAACATGCCAACCAGCTGTTTTGAAAGGTACATCTCTAATCTCTTTCCTTCCACATGTTCAAACAGATGAAAGTAATTTTGTACTCAACTGTCTATAAGTAATTAGGCTGGGATGTAAAGGAGTCTTTATGTATCAGTTCAGAAAGAGCTACACTCTTAGCATACAGAATAATTATTAGCAATCTTCTTCATCTGTAAGGTATACCTTATGCATTTTACATGAGTCCCCATTATTAACATAACCTGACTATCAAAGCTCCATTGAATCTGGTGTCTTCTTTTTCATGTAACTGACTGAAATTCCCCTGAAATATAATAATTTGAAAACAGCAATGCCAATGATTTATTTCAGCTGTAATTTGTAATTTTTTTCTCGTCTTTGTTGTTTTCCTGTTAAAGACCTAAACCAGTGGGGCTCCAATATACACAAACAAGTGTTCTGCTTTTGCTACAAGATGGATATTAATATTCAGTAAGGGTCCTAGAATACTGCCTTTTGTCAGATTGCCAGGCTAAATTCCCTTAATCCTATTAATTAGGAGGTCACAAATAGAATATTTATTGGGGAACAAAAGTGAGTGCCCTAAAGATACATTAAGTCAGATTTAGAAAGTTACTGAGAACTATAACATGGGGGTGGGTTCTGGGACCTTGCATGTGAATGCAGCATTTGTCTACTGAGTCATCCGGGTGTCAGGTGCTTGAAGACTGCATAACTGTGCAGGATAATTACTTCTGAGTCAAAGAGGCAGGTGCAGCTTGTTAACTCCAACCAGCCTATAAAAGGGGTTAGAGTACCTCTTGCAAGAGTGGTGGGAATTTGGGGGATTGGATGGGATGGAATGGAATGGAATGGAATGGAATCTACTTATAAGGAGAGCAGTAAGCAATATGGGTCCAGCTCTGGGAGTTGCACCCCATGTATATAAGGGCAAAATTGAGCTTTATGTGCTCAGGTATGTTTCTTGTGGGATGGATCCACCTGGGGATGGAGGGGTTGAAAGGATTGGGGAGAAGGGGGTATTAAATTAGACTAGCTACATTTTTTGAACCTCAGGTTAGGCCCCTAATGCCATAGTTAAGTGGTGGTCCACTGCTAGGACACTAGCCTAAGTCCTAGGAAAAGTGGGTTCAAGTCCCTGTTCTGACATAACTCCCTGTGTGACTTGGTTGGGATAGTCACAACTAGTCTGTCTGTGCCTCTATTCCCTGCCTGTAAAATAGGGACCATAGCACTCACTCACTTTGCAGGGGTGTTGTGTAGTTTACACAATAAAGATTGTGAGGCACTCTGATGCTATGGTAACTGGGGTCTTGGACAGAATAAGTGACCAGATTTTTAGCAGTACTCAGCCCTCCCAACTTTTTTGAAGTCAGATGGGGATTTAGATCCTAGAGGTACAGAGCGGATGTTTATGGGAGGTAAGATCAGGGCCGGATCCAGGCACCAGCCCTCCAAGAATGTGCTTGGGGCGGCACCTGGAGGGGGTCGTCGCTCATCTGGGGAGAGCGGGGCCACGGCCGTGCTCGCCGCCCTCCTCCCGGCGCTCCGGCCGGTCGGGGAGAGCGGGGCCCCGGCTGGGCTCGCCGCCCTCCTCCCGGCACTCCGGCCGGCTGGGAAGAGCGGGGCTGCCCTCCCCCGGTGCTCTGGCCAGCCGGGGAGAGTGGGGCCGCGGCCGGGCTCTCCGCCCTCCCCACAGCGCTCCAGCCAGCCGGGAAGAGCGGGGCAGCCCTCCCCCGGCACTCTGGCCGGCCGGGGAGAGTGGGGCTGCGGCCGGGCTCTCCGCCCTCCCCGCGGCGCTCCGGCCGGCCGGGAGAGCGGGGCCACGGCCAGGCTCAGCGCCCTCCCCAGCCGCGCTCCCCACCGGAGGGCGGGGGGTGGCAGGAGGCTTTTTTGCCTGGGGCGGCAAAAAAGCCTGAACCGGCCCTGGGTAAGATCCAGACCTTGGTTATTATCATGGTGAATGTGGGACTGTCTCTCAATAGGACATTCCCTAAGGAACACTACAGAAGTGTGAGTTATCTAAAAATAAGTAGTGATATTACTGAACAACACCAAGATGCAGTCTGTCTCATAGGCCTCCTCATTCTCCACTGTATTAACTGTTAAAGACTTAGAGGTGATAAGAGGTAAAAGAGCTCTCACAGGGGTCCTGAGTGGTTCTGAGGCTTGCCAAAATTACCTGTATCCTCACCTGACATTGTTTTGCAGACCCCGAAATTTAGACAAAAAAGGGAATATCCTGCTGGTTTCTCTAAAGTGAGTGTGTGGGAGGGGATTATAAAAAATAAAAAGCAGCTAACCTTTTGGTATTGCTCTTTGCTGCAGTGCAGGAGACTCAGCTTCCATTTGTAATTCCCTAGAGAGAGGTGTGGTCTGAGGCTGCAAATAGAATTAAAGAGTGTGTGCTTTATTTGTATAGCATCATTGGTGTGCATGGCACTTTACAGACAAGTATGAACCCAAAGTCCCTGCCCTGAAGAGCATACAAGCTAAGCAGACAAACTCAAAAGGCAGAGAATGAAGTGCCACAGACAAGCAAAGTGAATTAATGACTGCTTGGTGCACTCTGTGTTAGTTACAAGGTTACAATAGGGAATTATATGACATATTTTTATGAGAAATGGTCCAACAGACCAAACCCAGCATACTGTGATATCAAGTCCATGTGCTACATTGTAGTGATGGCATTTCAATGAAAAACCATCATTGTGTCAAAACATTGCCATATTGCAGCTAGATGAAACTGGGTATTTATATGACCTCCAGCTCAGTAGAAACTGAGTGTATATCCAGTACTTACAAATAGAAATATCAATCAGCTTGATTTACTGATACGTTCTAGCTACCTTATACCACTCATGGGTGGATCCAAAGGTATTTGTTCTGTTATTTTGCCAGCTAGAAACACATAGTACTAGTTCCTGTTTGAATAGATAATAGAATCATAGAATATCAGGGTTGGAAGGGACCTCTGGAGGTCATCTAGTCCAACCCCCTGCTCAAAGCAGGACCAATCCCCAACTAAATCATCCCAGCCAGGTCTTTGTCAAGCCTTACCTTAAAAACCTCTAAGGAAGGAGATTCCACCACCTCCCTAGGTAACCCATTCCAGTGCCTCACCACCCTCCTAGTGAAAAAGTTTTTCCTAATATCCAGCCTAAACCTCCCCCACTGCAACTTGAGACCATTACTCCTTGTTCTATCATCCGGTACCACTGAGAACAGTCTAGATCCATCCTCTTTGGAACCCCCTTTCAGGTAGTTGAAACCAGCTATCAAATTCCCCCTCATTCTTCTCTTCTGCAGACTAAATAATCCCAGTTCCCTCAGCCTCTCCTCATAAGTCATGTGCTCCAGCCCCCTAATCATTTTTGTTGCCCTCCGCTGGACTCTTTCCAGTTTTTCCACATCCTTCTTCCAGTGTGGGGTCCAAAACTGGACACAGTACTCCAGATGAGGCCTCACCAATGTCGAATAGAGGGGGATGATCACGTCCCTCTATCTGCTAGCAATGCTCCTACTTATACAGCCCAAAATGCTGTTAGCCTTCTTGGCAACAAGGGCACACCGTAGTAGATACACTAGATACCGTAGTAGAGTACACCATGAGTAGCAGAAAACACATGTATCTCAGGGATAATTATTAATATGATTCAATTTTAATGTTATTACAGCTGTATACCATTACAGTAATAAACATAATCTAGATCTCACATACTAGAATAAGTGGTTTGGAAATACTACCCCATGATTAAGGCAAAAAGGAAGCACTAATCTTATTTTTATGATTATTTTACCAATGAAGGTAAAAGTTGCATTAAAATTTAATTTCCAAATATATACAGGGCTGTTATCCATCACACAGGAAAGAATGCTTACAATGAAAATAGCATCATGCATAATACTTAAAGCATTCATGACCACAAAATAAGTATCCCATAGGGACACAAAAACATGGAAACAATACAGAATAGGAACTGAAATTATGTCATATTCTCCTACCCTCAACATTACTGACTTTCTCAGTCCATAAAAGGTTTATAAGGTGCATCCCAAAATGTTCTTTCTCTTCAAATAATGATAGAAATAATCAATTCCATATTATACATCATACATGCTCTAAAGACCTGTGTTCAGCTCTCAGTGAAGGAAACACCTTTGCCAACTCTATTTTCACAAGGATTTCCTTCCTGAACCTGCAGTGATTCTACCCACACTCAGGAACTTAGATACTACAGAGATGAGCACAACAGAAAAGCCTATAAATAAAATAATATAAATTAAATAAATAATAATATGCTGCTAAGGGTCTAATTCACCCATGGCCTAAACGTGAACAATTCCTTTACTTCAGTGGTGCTCTCCCTGCTTATGCCAATGGGGAATTTGACCCTTTGTGTTCATCACTATCTGTCTTGATTAGTTATCTGAAGACTGAATGTGCAATATTAGATTAAATTCACCCTACCACTAAAGGAGGAATGGCCAGTGGATCCATCCCTGCACAGACCTACAGGCATTGTCCACACCACACCTGACCATACACATACAGAGGTGCTAAATGTCGTTTTGAATTCAGATCCCTTAAGTTATACAGCCCCATGGTCAATCAAAGTGGTTCATTAAGGTGATACATAATTTTGATATCCTGTAGAGCAGTGTTTCTCAAACTGGGGTCGCCGCTTGTGTAGGGAAGACCCCTGACGGGCCGGGCCGGTTTGTTTGCCTGCCCCGTCCGCAGGTCTGGCCGATCGCGGCTCCCACTGGCTGCAGTTCGCTTCTGCAGGCCAATGGGGGCTGCTAGAAGCAGCGGCCAGTAAGTCCCTTGGCCCATGCCGCTTCCAGCAGCTCCCATTGGCCTGGAGCAGTGAACCGTGGCCAGTGGGAGCCGCGATCGGCCGGACCTGCGGATGGGGCAGGTAAACAAACCGGCCCGGCCCGCCAGGGGCTTTCCCTACACAAGCGGCGACCCCAGTTTGAGAAACACTACTGTAGAGCACCTAATAGGGTAATTTACATTTCAGTTAATATGCAATAAGCAGTAACACAGTGGATATGTGACTTTTTCTTGCTCTTTGTCTTTTTCATTTTAAAATGCATCTTTAATTAGTTTCCTACCCATCTAAAATTAAGGATTATGAATAAAGAACCATCAAGAGCAGTGAACTCTGCAGCTATTATTTAAACTGCCCCTTCTTTACAGATGTCATCTCTGCGTGTTTGTTTGACTTGTATTGCATTTCTGGTGCATATTTTGCTCTTCACATCAGGTCACCACATCAGGTGTTTCAAAGACTTGAGGCATCAGCTAGAAAGCAACTACTTTCAACTTCATTACGCTTCTCTAAATGTTTTAATAATTATTTTAAATAACAAAGCAAAAATATTGGGGCTTGAAAAACAAGCCATTGTGTTATCAGTTTAAAATGTCCAACCAGAGCTTGCACTGCTTAAAATGGTGGAAATATAGTACACGTACATAGGACCAAATTCTGGCCCAGCTTCTGTGGACACACAGAGGAATGTGGAGGTGTACAGCATCTCATGGGTAGCAGCACAGAGGAGTGGCCGCCTCTGCAGAGCTGATATATTCCCCACCTTTCCCCCCTGGTGCATGTGTGTAGCATTGGTCAGTGCATAGAGAGAGAGAGCCAACATAGCTGTGAAAGCACTCCCGGGGCTATACGCTGTGCCATGTATCGGCCTGACACAAAAGGGAACCCAAGAGGTAGTCCCAGTGTGCTCCAGGGAAGTGTAACAACACACTGCTCCTAGTTGGGGCAAAGTCTCAGTTCAGCCTGTTGTTTAGTACATAAGTAACACAGGCTTCTTTTTAATGGCAAACTCCCATTGCTTTCACAGCCAAACAGAAGACAAAGTTCATCCATTTTTAAACAAATTACCTTGTCTAACCAGAATGTGCCTCTGAAAAGGGCTTTTATGGCCACGGTGGGGATGAGGCTGAGTTCCCATCTCCTATAAAATGCCCCAAGTGGCCAGCAAAACCAACCGCCTCTGACAGCGAAACTCCCCATCACTTGCCTTCACTCGGCAGAGATGTTTCTATCAAAAATGGAGGTGTGAAAGACGAGCATCTGGCACCTTTTTAAAAGAAACCGACTGCTCAGGGTAGGTGGGGCTCTTCAGCCTTGGCAGGCAGCCACCGAGGAAAATTAAACTCCAAATTCAAATCAGGGGTCTGATGCCCCTCAAGACAGATAGTCATCCTTGGATGACAACAGCAATCGATGCTATCAGGATTATTGTCCATAATTACTCATGATGACATGGAAAGATTTCAGCATAGAGGTGACACATTGGCTGGCGTATTTGGGGAAGCCAACATTCTCACATGGGTAATTCCAGCAATGCATTTGAGAGGGGTGACTGGACTCTGAGCAAATCAAAATGACCATGCAAGTGCTTTCCATCAGCACATGGAATGTTTGTACCCTGAAAGCAGGATCTCTCCAACCAATATAAAATGAGCTGTCATCAGATATATTGGATATGATTGGTTTGTGTGAATCCAGAGAGACTAGGAATGGAATGATGATTACTGTGGAAGGAAACACTCTGATCTGGAGTGGCAACAATAGAATAAGACAGGATGGTTGCACTGCAGATCAGAAAGTAGATCAGTAATTACCTGCAGACTGGTCAGTAGCAGGTTTAATGACCCTTAGATTGGCAACTCATCCCTATAATGTAACTGTTTTCCAGCGCTACACCCCAACTAGTGACAGTGATGAAGAGGTTGAAAAATTCCATGGCAACATCAAGGAGTTACAGTTGTTCACCATATGTACATGTTAAGGGTTGTTTACACAGAAGGTTCTCGCTCTGCATTGTGGGATGCATACTAGAAGCCAAGTGGGTTCAAATTTTATTTTAAAATCCCATGTTTCTGCTGTCTCCTCCCCACACTTCCTTTCTGGGTGGGCTAGCACCCTTTTTGAATTGCTGTCATCAAGCATGAACCTGACATGGCTCTGCTCTGTTATGCTGGCAACTGTGAATTCACAGAGGCTGCTTGGGCTGTATTTTAGCACTCAAAGTTGGATGAATTTGGCTTTAGGCTTCACCTACCACATCACCAAGCAGATGTGGTGGCAGCATCAGCTCCTCCAGCAGCGTTAGCAGCTTCAGCAGCAGCAGAGGAGGAAGAGGGATGAGGACAAGTAAAAAGTGAAGAACACTGAGTAACTGATATGAAAGGAACAGTTCCCGGAGCAGATTCACACTATGCAGCTTTGTTTCTGGGCTCGGGAGACCAGTGGAAAAAGATCATTCTGCAGACCTGGAATGACCAGCAGTGGCGAGAGAATTTCAGGATGGCAAAGGCAACCTTTTTTGAGATGTGTACAGAACTAACCCTGAAGCTAAAGTGAATGCATACCAACATGCCAGTTGCCACTGCCATCTGGAAGCTGGCCACCTCTGCATGCTACCATGCTGCCGCCAACCAATTTGGCATGGGGGTATGAACTGTTGGGGTCATTGTCATGCAGGTGTGTGATGCCATGGGAACGGTACTATTGCACTGGGATATAAAGCTCAATAATACTCAAGAGATTATTGATGGCTTTGCATGCCTGGGATTCCTAGACTGTTCTGAGGCAATTCATGGGAACCATGGGCCTATTATTTGACCCTTCCTCCTCCCATCAGGGTTCAGAATTTGTAAACAGAAATGGGAATTTTTCCACAGTGCACCACAGGCTGATTGTCCACTGTGGTTTATGAACATAAGTGCAGAGTGGTCTGGAGGGATTCACGATGCTAGCATCATATGGAGCTCAGCTCTATTTACCTTAATGGATTAAGGACAGTTTGCCCCGAGGATCACAATGGACATTAATTGTGTGGAGATCTATCTGGTTATCCTGGAAATCTTGGCTTATTCTCAGCTCCCCTGGCTAAGGAAGTCATTCACAGGCTGCTTGGACAGAAGGAAGGAACTGTCTAACTACTGCCTCAGTAGTTGTAGAACAGCAGTGGCATGTGCATGTGGCCATTTGAAAGGAAGCTGGTGCAATCTGTGGAATAGATTGGAAGCTTCAGATAAAGTCTGTCTAAGATTAAAGCTGTATGTTGCATTTTGCACAATATTTATGAGAGTAAGGGAGAAAGCCTTAGCAATGGGTGGGAGGCTGAGGTGTAGAGACTTACTCTGTGGTTTGAGCAGCGAGCAGGGCATCCAATACAAAATGGAAACAGCCAGGGCAATGCTATCAAGGGTACCTATAGCTCTTCCTTTGAGTCACAAGCCTGAAAATGTGCAGCTGTGCATCCAACCATTAAGCCCTGGGGGAGAGGCGTGGGATGGATTCCGAGCAGAGTAGTGTTACTGGTGGAAGTGAAGTGGAATGTTTTGGCAATCCTTATTGTACCTTGTGTCTGTGCCTAGACACTTTTGTAAAACCATCTGAATTATTTACGCTCTACAGAGTTTCTGTGTGAAATACACTGATGACTCTTTATATAAAAAAGGAATGTTTTGTATTATTCAACAATGTCTAACCCCTTTGGGGTTTAGAGAGCATGGCCCTTTAAATCTTTTTCCTAGGGGAGAGGGGGAAAGTAAGAAAAAAGGAGGGAAACTCCAGGGGGCAGCACTGGAGCTCCAGGGAGAGGGAGAGGCAGCCTGCAGGCCCTGGAAAAGTGAAGCAGCAGAGAACCTGCCTGAAGCCTGGGAAGGACAGAGCTGATCGGGGACACCCCAGGACAGACGCCAGGAGGAGCACTGTGCCAGGGAGAAGGACAGGCCGGAACTTGACCCAGTATCACTGCTGCCCAGAGCTGCATGGGGCTGTGAGTACTGGGGCTTCTGACTCTGCACTGGGGACAAGGAGGGAAGTTGCTAGATAGTTAAGTGGGGAGGTGGTCGCTCTGTGTGGCTTTGCAGAGAGCGGCAGAAGAGGGCACCAGAGGGGTTTGTTGGGGGAAGGTTCACTGGCGCCGAAGATGACCAGGAGCACCCAAGACTCACCACTGGATTGGAACTTTGCTCAGGACTCCTGAACTCTGTGTGCAGACACATTGCTCAGTGTCTGCCCTTCCAGACTGTGCTACCACTGTGCCTTGGCTTGGATGCAGCCCTATCTTACTGCTCCCCCTATATTTCCCCTTGTTGTTTTTCTCCTCTCATCCCTCTGTAAATAAATATTTCCCTTGTTATATCCACTGTACTTTTCCTGTGGGGGTGTGTGTTCACTCTGGGGGGTTTGGAACAGGTGCCCCTGTAGAAGGGATTTCTCCTGCTGCATTCCTGCGCACGCCTTCTCTTGGCCAGAGCTGCCTGCAGAGCCGAGTCCATCTTGGCCACGAGGGCGCTAAAGTTACACTTGGTGGCCCGTACGGGGACTTTGCAGTACACACACACACACCCCTACGTTGTGCACCCTGGGCTCTTCTTCACAGAGCAAAGAAACTCCTGAGTGACTTTCATCTCAGTTTAAAAAAAAAATGGAGAGAGGATTATTAGAAGACCTGTGCCGAGGGGCACGAATCCCAGTAACCAAAGCAGTGCTGGTGGCGGGGTTCCCAGAAGAGATGGAACCAAATGAAATTGAGGAGCGCTTAGATGCAGCTGAAATACTGGGGAGAGTAAAGGTCCACACCCGTATTTACAACCGCAAAGTGAAGGGCATGGTAGCATTATGTACACACTCCAAGTAAACAGATCTTGATAAAGTGCCCAAAGAGGTGCAAGTAGAAGGTATTCCTTGGACAATTCTGGGGGCAGAGCAGTCCCCTCCTAGTGTGCCTGTTTCACTTGAGGTGGATTCTTTAGTGCAGAAATTGCAAGCTCTGATGGCGGATGAGAAGCGGACAAGAGAAGAATAAATTTTGGCATTAGGAGGGGCTCCAACACCTGCAGCACCCAGCCTGGTGGGATGGGCCAAAGAGCTGGGAAACACTCTCAAAGATGCATTGAGGCCGGTATATGAAAGTGCTCCATACAAGCGGTTATGTTCATTCTCGGGGGTGTCACCTGTACCCCCAGGGGAGGAGGATTACGAGACCTGGAGGGATTTTACGGTGCCACTTGTCCAAGAGTGGGAATGCTCTGATGCTGAGAAGTGGAAACGTGTGCTTGAGAGTCTGAGGGGACCTGCCATGCAAATTATCCAAGCCCTGAAAGACTCACAACCAGCTGCCACAGTGCAAGACTATTTAACCGCTCTTGAGAGTGTCTACGGTACTACTGATAGCGGTGAAGACCTGTATTATCAATTCCGCAATACCTATCAGGAGCCCCACAAACGATTGTCGGATTTTATCAGGAGACTAAAGGATTTGCTACAGCAGGTAGTGCGGAAGGAGGGCATCCCCAACAAGCGCATTGATTCCGCTAGGTTGGACCAAATCCTTCGGGGCACCCAACAAGATGGGTTGATGTTGTGGCGACTGCAGCTGAGGGAGCAGGCCCAAAACCCACCCCCATTCCACAAGCTCATTCGAGAGATACGTGAAGAGGAGGAGCGATTGTTGCAAGTGGATGCAGTGGTGTAGCCGAAGATGGCAGGGAGTCGCACCACTACAGTGCTTGGAGAGATGGAAGATGCCCCGTCAGTGGCAGCAGCACTGAGAGATTTGACCCGAGAAGTGGCCATGATGAAGGCTCAGGGCCACACTGTGCCATCCTCAAGAGGGGAGATAGCCAGCGAGAAGGTTTCTGTTATAACTGTGGAAGAGATGGTCACTATGCCTTGGACTGCCAAAACAAGACAGATCATGCAAGGGTATCTCAGAGATTGCAGCAGACCGTTAGGAAGCTTCAGGGAAACACCAACAGGGCTTGGGGAAGGAGCAACCCAAGACCCTGAAATTCCAAGGCTCCCCAGAAAAAAACACAAACAGGGGTTACAAATGTATTATACAGCAAACAGAAATAAACCTTTAATTAGAACAATTACAAAACAAAAATTCGAAGTGGCACAATGCAGTGGAGGGCCCAACACAACAAGGGGAAGTGGGATTCAAGGCACAGGGGACTATATACCTTGTCTCAGCCTCTTCTTGTTCTTGTGCTCTCTGGTGTTGAGTGGTGAGGCTCAAAGTTATATGGGGCTTGAGAGGGTTCAAAAGAGCTTGGCTCTGGGGTACAGCTGTTCTCACGGCCCTTACCATGTCTGAGGTTTCCACAGGAGTGGAAAGCATCTCAGGGAGGGAAAGTTAGAAATGCACCCTAGGCTGGAGGACCTGATCACCAGCCAGGGACAAACAGTCAGCCATACTCAGTTCCACTGGTAGCGCTTGCCTCAGGGCTTCAGTTATGTTCAAATACAAAACAAAAGGAAGTGGAGAAGTGGGATTGTGAGGCCCTCAGGCCTCCGGTAACTAAAGGGTCTAGACTTCCCCAGTCTGGTGGGGTCTCTGGAGTCGGTCTGCCCCCTTGCAGCCTTCTGCTGCAGGAAAGTTTGTACTTAGTTCTCTCCTGGTAAGTGGTTTGTGCATGGGGAGGGCTCTATTGAGATTTTTGCTTGGGTTTGGCATTATGCATTGGAGGCTGGGGGTGGGTGGGAATTATGTTCCTGGTTTGGGTTTGCGGTTTTGGTTATATGGTGTCAGAGGAGCTAGAAGGACGCCTCAGGGGTTGAGCTGGATAGTAATCCCCTCTACATCCCCTTTAGGATGTCTGGACTTTTGTTGATGTTCCATTGAGGTGGTTGACTAGAAGGCAGAGAGAGTGGCCTTATTCATAAAGGCAAAGGGTAGACTAGCCAGATACATTGTGAAGTTCTTCACCAAGATGGTCCCCTCTGAAGTGCTGTAGGAGAGGAAGGGAGTAGTAAGCTATACCAGCTGGAATGACTGTACAGCTCTCCCCCATCCCCTCACACCCCCATTACATCTGGACCAAAACTGAGCAATTTCTCAGTCTTAGATTCTGTTTTATCTCCCCTGCAGTCATGGTGAAAGTGCAGAGAAAAATAAGGTTCTGAAATGACTGTCTGAAGCATTCTCTGTTACAGGACATTTATACCTCTGTATGGAGCTTCATTCTTTGTGTCTTTGCAGACATGTAATGCCCATGTCTTCCTCATATAAACTGAGATTACTAACCACTTCTTTTCCTGTAATCACTGGCTCAATAAAGTGTTGAATTTCATACAAATGAATGTTTTCATTATTCAATATGCAGCAGGAAGAGGGGTGGGGTCCAGGCTCCCAGCTGCCATTTTGAGCTGGTGAATGGGGTTGGGGAGCTGTACAGGGGACACTCACTTACTGCAGTCCTTTTCTTATTCCTGGTGCCCCGTGCAGGCTGCCATCTAACCTTGGTGGGTCATCAATGGCTTGGCCCACCAGCTAAATCACAAAATCTGAATGAACCCATTCCAGGGTATTAAAGAGTCCAATAAATAAACAGTCTATTTGCCCTTCCTAGCATCTTCAGCCCTGGTTCTGGGGCATTTAAATTCAGTCCCTTGTTTGGGTTCTCAAATAAACCTATCTACTTTTTGGGGCTTCTCTCTCTGCAATCCTAGCTCTGTAAATTCAGCTTGTTTGTTGGGCTTTTTTGGCCAGAGAGGAGCATCCATCTCCACTCTTCTGATCCCAGCCCAGAACTTCCCTGCTAGGGCCCTGAAGCTCCTTTTATCTGAATCTGCTGGGCTCTGATTGGCTGTCACTAGTCCTTGGAGGACCAGGTATCTGTAGTCTCCAAGATGGCTGCTCCAGAGAGGTCTCTCTAGGCCACCTGGAGGATTTCACCTTTACTTCTCTGTTCCTCCCACATCGCTGCTTCATGGGGTGAGGTATAGTAGGACCTTGGGGCCTCTTGTAGGGAGCCAGAAAAGCCAAATACATTACATCACGGGGTGCTTGCTGGGCTGGACAGATGCAAAGAAGGGAAAGGAAAATAGGTAGATGGGCATATGCCCTTCTTGGTGTGGGCTTGAAAATGGTCCATAGTTGGGTATTCAGCATGAGACAGAGACTGATTGCCGAACCAGAGCAGCCATCATTTTGAAAACACGTGGCACGGGGCTGTCCGGACAACGTGGGCCAAGGGAGGAGCTAGAGATTCTGAAAGGCTTTTAGCTCACATCTACCTGAGGTGTCTGAGGCCAAGGGGCACACAGAACAGAAGCTAGCATGGCAGTATAGCAAAATAAACGTTAAAAATAGATACATGCTGAGGTTCCCTTGAGATGCTTTGTCTCCTCAGTCCCAGCCTGGCTTTCTGGCTAGGAATCAGGCTCGATTGCTGCATGGCAGTAATCAGACTTGTCGTCTACCTGGCCAGCAGCAAGGTCCTGATTCCTGAACAGACCTTGGCTTTCCTGGGACAGATCTTCACCAGTCTCCTCATGTTCATCCTCTGAGTCTTGCTGTTCGCCCTCAAAGGGCCGGGGGGAGAACAGAGCAGGCAGCAGGGTCCACAAGCTTCCTGGGTTAAGTGATGGTTTAATTAATCAAAATCCTGTCCAGCTCCTCCAGGATACAGGTTGCATTTCCACTGCTGGAATTTTTCCAGGCATTCCTGGTTTGAATGCAAATCCTCCTGAGCTCTTTGCTCTTTATCCTGCACTGATCAGCATTGCAGTTGTGGCCCATCACAGTCATCTGCTTTGCAGTGTCCACAAAAAGATCTTTATTCCAGTGGCTAGTCACAAGAGCTTCCTGCACTGTAGTCTGAAGCTTCTCCCCAGAGGGCAATGAGATCCAGGGTCTCAGCACAGCTTCAAGCAGCATCTTAAAACATGTTGTGCGGCTTCTAGAGAACTATCACAGCAATGCTGATATACTTGAATCCAGGAGCAAATAGGCAAATTCTGGCCCCCACCAGCTTTTAAATGGGGAAGGGAACATCCAGTCAACTTGACATCAGAGCAGTGGAGAGCACACAGGTGAACAGGTCAGTAATAGTCTCTCACAAAGCAGTGTGGGATAGCAGTTGGAGGGCTGCCAAAGTAGCATGCAGCAGTTTTGCATGCACATGAACAAGTGACCAAACTAACTCAATTCGCATTCAAATATAGTTCACTTTGAACTATCCCAGAGTTTGTGATAGATATGGCGTTAGTGCATAATAATGAATGGCATTGTACGTACACTAGCATTTTCAAATCAGTTTAACTCATTTTAGGCTGGTTTAATCCCCCATGTAGACAAGCCTTAATTGCACAAGATGACTGGAATGTATGTATTGATCGCAAGAGTTACCTAAAACAGAGCAACTGTGTTGGGGAGTTTGGGATTTTGGCAAGACAGAGAACTGAGATTTATGCAACTTGTGACTGAAAACTACTTAATATTAATTAATACCTTGTTCAAGCAAGAAACAATGAGCAAGTATCTTCAGAGTCCATTGTAGCACCTACAAACTGAAAGTCTGTGAAATGTAATTGAATTTGAGAAGATGATTGAACAAAAGATGGAAGCTGTGTACCTCTGCATGGGTAGCATAGATCAGATAGAGCACAACATTCCCTGCTACATTACAGAGACCATGAATGAAATCCTGGGGAAACAGATCCTAAAGAAGACTTGGATCACAGAGAAGATTATTGAATTATCTGATTAACAAAGGGTACTACGAATACAAAGGAAGAATGATGAAACTGCAAGAGATCAAAATCCTCTTACAATACAAGATGCACTGATTAAAATGGCAAAAGAAGAGGGGCTTGAACAACAGTGCATCTATGTACAGAACTTTTGCTGCAAATACCACTAGGAAGGGCTACTTATGGCCTAAACCATCAACACTCTTTTGAAAGGTTTCTCTGGCAGGAAGATTACCATTTCATCCAACAATTGGGATAGGTTTTGCCTAGAACTGTTGTGACGGTGTACCCCATAAGGCTTCATGGGAATATGCTTATGAATGTATATATAATATAACTGGAATATGTTTTATGCTACATATGCCAGGTAACATATCTCTGTAAAGGTTATGATCTACTGAATCTATTAATCCTATTTGTATGCATGTATCATTTTTGTGTTCAAAGTTATGAATATTGGCTGGGCACTGGCTTGATTTTTAAGTAGCCCTTGTAAAGCATTTGGTCAGCTTCTTGGGAAAGGAATGTGTAAATTAAGTGCCCAGTCAAGAAGCACTTAAGGGACAATAAAAAGCAACAGAGAGTCCTGTGGCACCTTTAAGACTAACTGATGTATTGGAGCATAAGCTTTCGTGGGTGAATGCCCACTTCGTCGGATGCATCCGACGAAGTGGGCATTCACCCACGAAAGCTTATGCTCCAATACATCAGTTAGTCTTAAAGGTGCCACAGGACTCTCTGTTGCTTTTTACAGATCCAGACTAACACGGCTACCCCTCTGATACTTAAGGGACAATGGATCTTGGGAGGCTCCAATCCACATAAGAAGTCTACATGAGTACGTTCAAGGTAGCAGGTAAGGAATGGCTGCTGCCTGTAAAAACTGAGTCATACATGGACATGTGACTTGCCCATTGTCAAAGTCAGACTCAGGACTCACAATTTGTCAGACCACTCTGTTTATTAGCAAAGCGCTCTGCTAATACACCCAGATAATGTGAGCACCATGCAAGACACAAACTATCTTATTTATACAGATAAAAGGGCACAAACTTAACAAGATAACAAAAGGAAGCAGAACTGTTTACTTGGGTCTAGATATACATATTTTATTTCCTTACTAACTATTACTGATCTCCTGTTAATATCCCACCATTAGCTTAAGTGGACCCATTATTTCATACCTTAATGTTTCTCTTCCTGACAACTATATTTCAACATTCCTTATTCCTGCTTAAAGGAACGTGCAGCATTTCTTTAGTCCATTCTATTTTAACAATATAATTCATTCTACTTTCACACCATGTAACTCCAAAATTCCATCTTGGAGCTGGACTTTACATAGGAGAGAGGAGGAGGTCTCCACCCACAAGAGAAAGTCTATTTAAACTGTGGGAGACCCCTCCATTTTGTCTTCAGCTGGCTAAAGGGATAGCCTCTCCACCCCCAAGGATACCTGAAAGAAACTGGAACAAAGGACAGTAACTACAAGGGGTGTGAGTGATTGCTGCACCCAGACTAGAAGGAGACTAGTCTGTAAAAGGAAACTTACTGGAATTCCTCTAAGGGTGAGTTTTTTATCTGTATTCAGTTTTATTACTGTATTAAGCTTATATTTGTGTGTTTTATTTTATTTTACTTGGTAATTCACTTTGTTCTGTCCGCTATTACTTGGAACCACTTAAATCCTACTTTCTGTATTTAATAAAATCACTTTTTACTTATTAATTAACCCAGAGTATGTATTAATACCTGTGGGGGCAAACAGCTGTGCATATCTATCAGTGTTAAAGTGGGCGAACAATTTGAGTTTACCTTGTATAAGCCTTATACATGGTAAAACGGATTTATTTGGGGTTTAGACCGCATTGGGAGTTGGGCATCTGAGTGTTAAAGACAGGAACACGTCTGTAAACTGCTTCCAGTTAAGTCTTCAGCTTTGGGGCACGTGGTTCAGACCCTGGGTCTGTGTTGGAGCAGACTGGCATGTCTGGCTCAACAAGAGAGGGTGTTGGAGTCCCAAGATGGCAGGGAAAGCAGGGGCAGAGGTAGTCTTGGCACAATAGTTGGCAGCCCCAAGGGGGTTTCTGTGATCCAACCCGTCACACCTGTATAATGTGAACAAAACAAATTATAAGCTGGAAGTGAAAGAGGCAGAGGACATCTATGCGAGCTCTACTTATCCTGATGAATTGCCTCCTGTGACTGAAGAAGTTGAGGATGTGGTGCGGACATTGAAAAGCTGTAAAGCTCCTACAGTAGATAACATACAAACAGAACTAATTAAAAGTGGTGGAGAGTCACTCATCTGAGCATATCATAAGCTTGTCAATAGGATTTGAGAGTCTGAAAAGTGGACCAAAACTTGGAGACAGTACCTGATAGTCCCTATTTATAAAAAGGGGGATCTGTCTGTCTGTGGAATTTCCCCACAATTTACTCCCTAGTAAAATACTGCTGCACATAATCATTGAGAGAATTGTTCCTATGAGAGAGTATTTTTTTTTCAGCTGAAGAACAAGCCAGGTTTAGGCCCAAGAGCGGTATAGTGGAGCAAATATTCAATCTGTATGTGCTATGCAAGGAAGTGTTGGAGAATGATGGGAAGGCAATCCACGTCTTCATGGATTTTGTTACAGCATTTGCAGCATATTGCAACAAATCTCTTTGGGCAATACTGAAGCTGGTTGAAGTTGGTGAAAATGTAACAAGGCTGATTCAAAATAACTATGGAAGTGTGATGGCTTTGACATTTGTAGGGCATGAGTATTTGGTTTGACTTGAGGACAGGTGTCAGGCCTGCATTCTGTCACTGACTCTTCAATTGTTATCTTGAATAAATTAAGAAGCACAACTGATGGCAACCTACAGGAAGATATAGCTATTGGCCAAAACTAAAAATTCTGTGCTTTGCTAATGATATTTGCCTGATTGGACCATCACAAAAAGAGGTGCAAAAAATTCTAGACAGAGCTGCACTGGAAGCAGAGAAGTTAAGTTTAAAGAAACCACATGAAACGTCAAAGACAATGGTGACATCTAAGTCTGGTGACAAGGTGAAGATGAATACCCAAATCTGAAGAGGCATTAGAGTGCATTGAGCATTTCAAATACCTGGGTAGTATGATTACAAGGGATGCTAAACTTCACTTAGAGTTCCAACATAGAATTGGACTTGTGACTGCTGTTCTAGTGACACTTGGCCATATTTGGAGAAGCAAAGTTATTTCTAGGAAGTGTAAAATGAAATTGCTTCGGCATTTGGCTATGTGCATGTGAGACATGGATGCTGAGGAAACAGGACATTAAGAAGCTTTCTGTCTTCAATTTGAAATGCTGCAGGTGATTGCTGCACATTAGCTATACCTTGCACACAACTAACAAATAGGTAATCACACAAATTTCCAGCATAACCAGAGTGAAACCTGATATCAGTACAACCAGACAAAGAAATCATGAACTCATGAGACCTGTGAGTCGGATAAGCATAGGAAGATTGCCAAAGCAAGTTTTGAAGGGATTGGTGCCAGGTGACAAGGGCAGGTTCTCCTCCCCTCCCCCGGCAAGTGTGGGTCACTGATGTGACTGACTGGACAGGATGCGGTACGGCGCACTTCTCAGGGCTGTGAGAAGACCATGAAGTGTGGAGGAAGAGATTGATGGCCAATTACTCCCCTTTACTTTTCATTGTGATGTGACTTTATAGTGCTTTGCACTGTGATAAATATAATAATAATAATTAATAATAAATCAGAATGACAAATGTTTTAGATGTATTTTAAAATGAGCTGTGATACACCAAGGGTTTTTCCATCATTGTTTAGGATTTTAAAATTGTGTTCCCGATTTCTTATCAAAAGAGTTGGCTAGACATACCCGGCCAAATGCAGTCCATCGATAAGCAAGTACAGCTTCCATGGAAATCTCTGGAGCAGATTCACAGGGGCAAGATCATGGCCTGATCTCATGTAGCCCACAGTGAGGAGGACATAAGGTGCATAACCTTCCCCCACCCATTGCATAGTCCACAGAAAATCCACTCTAGCAGGCCCTGCTGTCAAGAGAGCACAGGATCTGCTTTCAAATTCTTCTTGCTCTGAGAGCAACTTGCCAAAAGAGGGGGCAAGAACTGGTGGAGAATAGAAAGAGCCATAGTTCCACACACCCACTGTTCCCTACACCCGCCAGCAGAGCTGTCCAGCCTCACTGGGGGCACATGCTGCACTCCTTCACAGGACATGGCAAGTTACTCAGAGATCTCCAGGAGGCACTGTGCCTCTCTGAGACAGAGATCCAAAACTAACAGAAAACAAAAAAACAGCCAACCAACAAGATAACCCAAGCAGAGTTTTCAGACCCCAACAAGAGAGAAGGGCCAGAGACCCCATGAAGTCCACCTGGCACTTTGCTATATCTGATTCTACATGGAAGGTGCTCAGACACTGCAGTAAGTGTCCGTGGAAACCCTAAGACAGATTTGCAGATAAATCCTCCCTGTGCTTCCCTTGTGGACATGAAGCTTTACACAGCTCATTGCAATGGACAGTGGCTTCAAAGGGTCAATCTAGACATTTGTGACCTAAGCAGTGGTGTGTGTTAAACAATGCAGCGTAAATGGGTGCAGATGGTAAGTGCTACTTGTGACAACTTGGCGTTTAGTGAATGTGCAGAACGACTGAAATTTACAAACAAAAGTCTAGCTTCTGTCACCTATACTCACCAGGAGTTATACTCACTGGATTCTATCCTGTTAAATCATGAGTAGTAATTGAGGGTAATTTCCATTTATTTTTAATTTTGAAGAAGTAAAAACATGTTTAGAAGCTAAGTACATTGCTTCTCAAGCCCACGCAGAGAAGGACGATGTGTTGACAGATCCAGTTGACATTAAGTTTTCCAAAAGTTATTCTTTGACACAGAATTTCAATAGTTCTCCCTCCTCCTCCGCATTTTTGTTTATACTGTAGCTTTTCTCTGTGCTTATATTTTTTGCATGACATAAATTATACTAATAGCTAATGTCATGGGAATACATCTCTTGTTGGTTTAACATTGTTTATCAATTTTTTTTCTCCCTTCATTCTTTAAACTATAATTGTCATTTTCCCTAAAATATGTTAATGCTCTCCAAGATTTTCTGTTGTATAATCTTAAATGTATACGTGGAATTGAAAACAATGGGCCAGATACATCACTAGGCACTGGCTGCTTTGAGCCACTCTAATGTAACAAACAGACCTAACTCTACCTTAATATTGGCTCAGTCCTGCCAGGTGCTGAGCACTCTGACCCAAGTCCAGCCAATCATTTAAACATATGGCTTCAGTGGGACTATGCACTGGCTTAAAGAGCACGCTTACATGCCTCACTGGACATTGGGGACAGAGCATTCAGCATCTTGCAGTATCCAAGCCCTTTGTGTACATAGAGCCCAATGTGCAATGAAGAGGACAGAGCCATGTCCTTTGTTTTTTATGTCTTAGGGCAGCAGTTCTTAAACTGTGGGTCAGGACCCCAAAGTGGGTCATGACCCCATTTTAATGGGGTCACCAGGGCTGGTTTACACTTGCTGGGGTTTGGGGCTGAAGCACAAGCCCCACTGCCTGGGGCCGAAGCTGAGGGCTTCAGCCCTGGGTGGCAGGGCTCATGTTACAGGCCCCCTGCCTCGAAATGAAGCCCTTGAGCTTCGGCTTTGCCTCCCCACATCCTCCCCAGGGCGGTGGGGCTTAGGTGGGCTCAGGCTTCAGTTCCTCCTCCTGGGGTCATGTAGTAATTTTTGTTGTCAGAAGGGGGTCGCAGTGCAATGACATTTGAGAACCCCTGTCTTAGGGTGATTGTTGCTTATTGATGGCAGAACAAAACAAAGCCATGAGTGAATTATCCTTGGTCATTCCAAAGGAATGAAGCAATGTATGGAGCAACCCCCATTTAAACAAAACTCTTCATTATCCAAAGGGCCTTCTTGTCTCCTGACAGTAGTACCTACCATGTGTTGCACACCTGCTTGCCCTGTTTTTTCTGAAGGTTTTTGCCAACTGAGGTTGTACCATATTACTCTGAATTCTGGCCCATACCGTATTTCTACCAAAACAGAAGACACCTGAGGCTATATTGTGGGTTTAAGGGCATGTCTATGCTACTGCTTAAGTCAATCTAACGTATGTCGTTCAGGGGTATGAAACAGGCACCCACCTGAGTGACGCAAGTTACAGCCACTTAAGCACTGTCCATACCAGCACTATGTTGGTGGGAGACGCTCTCCCACTGACATTACTCCACCTTCATGAGAGGTGAAAGCTATTATGCTGATGGGAGAGCATTCTCCAGTTGGCATAGACCATCTTCACCAGCTGCACCGATATAGCACTTCTAGGGTAGACTAGTCCTAAGTCACAACCCTATGTTAGGGCTAGTGTGGTGCAGTATGCATTCACTACCCTGCTCAAATGGCCAGTTCTGCTGGGCAGTGCAGATGGCAGATAGGAATGGCAAGTGTGCTTGCCTCTCTGCGGGAGGAAGTTGGGAGCAAACAGAAAAAAATTCTCCTTCTGGCCTATCTACATATGAGTCAGTCACAGTCTGGACCCTTTTAATTATTATAGGGTGTGATTTTCATAGCTGCTGAAATGCAATTGGGGAAATAAAATGACAATGTATTGACAGTGGTTCTTAATAGCATTATAAACATAGGTAACTCCAATGGACCAAAAGATAGATAAATAGTATGTTAAGAGAGTTTCTTAGTCTAGTGAGGTGGACTTTGTTTAGAAAAGAGTTGCTTTTGACTTTGCCAGTATGGGTCCAAGCTCTTTCCAGAATGTGTCCTTTGTCTCCTCTTTGAGATTTCATCAGCACTATTTCTAATGGGTAGGAACTCTCTGAATAGAGATGTTGCTCATCCAGACATATTCAGAACTCCAAGGTGGAGTCTGTTTCTTATTGCTTGCTTTAAAAGTCACTTATCAGATTGTCTTTGAAATTCGTTCGCTTCTTGTTTTTATTTCCTTAGAAACACAGCCAATAAGGAATGCAGAAGAAGCCAAGTGGCACTGAAGAGAAAGCTGGAGTAGAAATGTAATCTTTCACTCAGATTGAAATCTTTTCTTCTACTGCTTTCTCTCTGTCTCACCTGAGATATTGTTCTTTGTGTGTTCCTCTCTGGGAAGAAATATTCAACACACTTTTAAGCAGCTTGATTTTATTGGGGAAGGTGATGATGAGCTGGAGGTAACATGAGTCAGATTAAGTGCTTTCAGGTGTTGTGTCTCACTCAGGCTGCTGGTTTCCTTTCCCCCCTGATAATGTATTTACAAGGACAGGTCTTTTCTCATCTTCATTTGTGCACATCACAAAAAACACCTCGTTATTTGAGACAATTGGCAACTGTCCCTGCTCAGGATTGAAGAAGCCGAGTTTGGGAAGGTCAGTTTTGATGTGTATTGGCAGAGCTGCACAATGCTCCATGAGTGAATTTGTCTAAGCAGTACTAAGTCCCCCTGCATTAACCATACTAACTTTTTTAAAAAGCATTTCTGTTTATACATCAGTGCTAGATTGTATCCTGGTTCTACAAGGCCATGCAGGGTATCCAGGGAGATTAAAGACCCACCCTCCAGTGGAGCCACATAGAATCAGCCCAGATTAGGGCTCTGAGTTTGGGCAGGGTAGCAGGGGCTGTGTGTAAGATAACCTATCCCACAACATCAAATGGATGAGGAGAGGCAGGGAGTGGGTGGTCCCTGTTTACAGAACATTCTCATGGAGAGGAATGATGGTCTGGTAGTTAGGCTGCTAGCTGGAACCCTGGAAGATCTAGGTTCAAATTACTGCTGTGTCATGTGTGATGATTGTTCTCTTTGTGCCTCAGTTCCCTCTCTGTAAACTGGAGACAATAACACTTCCCTACCTCATGCGGGGTGGGGGGTTGTGAGGATAAATATGTTAAAGATTGTGAGGTGCTCAGAAATTATGGTACTGCAGCCATATAAGCCTACCTAAAATAGATTATTGTGTGGAGCTTTAGCTCTGTAAAAACAGTTTATTGCATAGCATCGTGTGTGCGGGGAAGATTAAATTATTCCCCCACTTCCCACCCCTACAACATACCCTGGTCAAGAGTGTTCACTCTCTGAGATACAATTCTTTCCAGGGCTTCTCCAAGAGTGGGGCATCTACATGCCTCCTCATAATCAGGGCTGAGTCTAAAGTTCCATCTGTTCCCTAATGAGTACATGCCTGTATAAATCCCATGTAATTTACCTTGCATTTAAAAAAAAAAAAGAATGGGGAGTGGAAGTTCCATCTTTGTATTTATTTTGCCTCATAAATATGCATTTTCCCCATGACCCTCCTGCATCCTGGCACAGAACTGTGCTGTTTTTCATTTTACCATTATAAAGTGTCACATAAACAACCAGTTCCAACAGAGACACAAAAAATCTTACATTCAGCTGAGCCCATAGCTTTCCTTTAATAATCAAATGCTTCATGTAATCCTTTTTAAACTGACCATTATGAATGTCTATTTGATCAGCCTGTGTGCTTCCTTTGGATATCTGATTAGCCAACACTGTATTGCATGCTTTTTTTTTCCCGGTCAGAAGGCATCTATCTTCTACTAATGTGGTTCCCGTCACCATAAGATGCAAAGACTTTTCATGTATTTAAAAATAGAAACAAAAATTTTTTCTTTCTTTTTCCCAGCCACTAGGAAAACCAGCTTGATTAGTTTATAGGTTGGTTGGTTGTGTAGATTTGTATGCAAGGATAAGTGTGTGAGCTGTGTCTCTGTGTTTGTGTGCATATGGAAATGATTATGGGAAAGCTAAGTTGAAGAAAGGAGTCTTGCTTTTGGTTCTGAAAACGGTTAGTTCCCTTGTCATCCTTCTCTCTTACGGCAGTGAGTTCCATAGTCCAGTTCCTTTGGAAGGTCTCTTTCCTGCACTCTGAACTGCCTCTTCTCTGGAGAACAGTTTCATTGTTCCAGTGGAAGGCAGCTGTCATGCGAGGTCATGATCACAGGGGGAGAACTGATCTCTCATCTAGCTAGGACTTACCCAATGGAGGGCTTTCAATGCTAGGATAAAAACCTTGCACTATCTGGACTCCGTGCAGAGCACCAGCATGATGAGTTCATGGTGACCTGTGTTCCAAAGATGATGGGCTGCTGTATTTTGTACCAGATTATCTTTTTCAGGGTTTTATTCCAGATAGTTCAGTGGAACAATACTGATTTTCAACAGCTGAAGTTACATCTAAATAAATTGCAGCGCTAAAGCCTGGACATGGATCATGAAACCATGGATGCCATGGCCAGTTCTGTGTCTGACAGGAGAGAGCATGATTTTCTAGCCAGTCAAATGGAAATGGGTGTCTTTTGCAGCTATGGCTATTTTGAGCTTCCAGTACCACTGGAGAGTCCAAAAGAGTCCAAGGCTGCAGACCAATTTAATAATCAGAGGGCAGGTGCCTTTGATTGGGGAGGAATGTTATAGAGGAGGCAAATTCCCCAAAGCAATCCCTCTTCCCATCAGCGTATCCGCAGGCAGCTGCTTTTCATCCAATTAAATAGGTGCACTGAAAAACCCAAGAGATCTTTCAGCTCTAACCTGAGACTCATCAAAGTGATATTGCTGAACCCGTCTTCTGGCTATTGCTGTGGACAAACACAAGGCAGTCCTGCTCCTGCAATAGTGTCAGTCTAAACCCAAGTCATGGCATCCACTTAGCACCTCTGTGGGAGACCTAAATGGATTTTGTAAATTCCATTGGTAAATTAGTGCTAGAGCCATTCACATAAATCTTGCCAGTGGAATAATTTACCACAACTGTACTATTATTAATGTTCAGTAAATTAGGTCCATAAAACAACATTTGCCTTGCCATTAACAGAAGATAATCCACAAAGCTAATTTCTACCCCCTCTTTATTTTTTTATAATGCCCTTCAGCTCTCTAAGCGGCATGTACTCATCAGTATATTGATAGCACTAACGCAGCATACTCTTCAGATCAATTACTGAACTAGGGAGACTAGTACAGACAATCTTTACTTGTGGTCTGAGAAAAAAATCATTATTTATGAGAGCAAACAAAACTGTATCATTGTTCTTCAATACAAAACACATGTTCCTGGGAGCACCAGCCATTTTCAGACTATCATTAGTCAAAGTACAGGTTAGCCCATGACAATATTGGTGATTTCAGAATCTGGCTGAATTGACATCTTAAAACAAAACAAAACCCCAATCCTGGGAACAACCAAGACAAACAAAAATGATTAACAACCACTTTAAAAGGTAGCCAACGGACAAGTGTCACAGAGCATGAGACAGCTTCATTATGTGTGTTACTAGCAGCTCTTTTTCTTATGTTTATAAATAAAAACCCCAAGCCCTATGTTGCAATAATATAAAGGCTGTGTGAACATTGATGCCCAATTCTTAACACACGGTGTTGTATTTAGGGGGAAAGTCTTAATAGTGTGTAGGTAATCAGCCCGATCTCTCCATTTTCTGATTTTTTTTTCATTTAAACTGAACTCTTTAAGTGCAAGGCTGTGAGTTGCTGAGCATCCTCAACTCCTGTTGAACTCAGTGGAACATGTGGATGACCAACACAAGATCAGGCCCTTACTCGGGGCTTCTGCAATGAATGTTTGCAGAAATGTTTTGATGTGAAGATGACATCAGAATACCCAAGCAGAAGAGTCTTTCTGGACAGTGCTTCAGGTATAAACAGCTATGTGGAGAATTGTCCAGTCAAGATGACGACCATACTCAATAAATAATCCCCAGAGTAATGAGTGTAAAGGATTCCAGCCTCAGGAGGTGTATAGCATGATTTGTAGGCAACATAAATATCACTGTATCATTACACAGTTTGGATTCAATGGAGGTAAGTGGAACAGTGCATAGTCTGTGTGAACACTTTTGCATGTGAGGTTTTTATTCCGGAGTCCAACTGAGTAAACCCAACCTGACTCTCAACTTTGTTCTCTCTGGAGGAATCTCTTTCAGAAGACCATATTCTAACCCAGCACTTCTTCTGGAGAAAGGCATATCTCCACAACTGTGCACAGTCTGATTTTATTTATACAAACAGAATACAGCAAATTCTCACATCTGTCTTTTTATCTGTATTTTTCTAAGTGCAGTGAAATAAGGGGATGTGATCCATAGAAAGTAGGCATGTTCTTTCTACAGCTCTACTGCCTGCACAGCTACCCCCCCTCCCAGAAGTACTCATATGGGCTCAACATACTTGAATTTATTCTGTCTATAGATGGAGTGAGTGACTGACTGCCAAGGATCATGTCCATCTTTGTTCTCCCACCTGGACCATTCATGCTATGCAAGCAGAGGTGGGTGAAGAGTGCTTCTGCAGGTGTCAGCTGGGATTCACCAGGGAACCTACAAGGGAAAAGTAGGAGAGAGAAGAACTTATAACCATGCAGCACCAGCCAGGGAACATGATGTGGAGAATAGGGATGTTGGTCCTAATGTGGTGGGGGAGGGGGCAGAAAGGGCACTTCCCCCACCTAGCAGCCTTTAGGTATATGCATGATGCCATTGCAAACATATTATGCAATTAACAAAAGGAGGCTCAGGACACAAATCTTCAGATGCTCCAGTGTTGCGACCTGAGGGCACCAACCAACCACGGCAGCACCCTGTGCCCCTCCACCACAGCCCTAATTCGAGCTTGCTGTGGAAGGAACACCTCAGAGGGCTGTAAAGTGTGCCCACCCTCCATTCACCCAGCAGTGGTGACTCCTGCACCTCAGGGCTGAGCCTGGCTCCCCATTCCAGGTGTTGTGACAAGGGTTGTCAGGTGTCCAGTTTTCAACTAAACACCCACTCGAAAAAGGACTCTTCCCAACCCTCCCCAGTCCGGTGAAAATGAGTGAGTGAATGAGGGTTGGGGAGAACGAGCGAGGGAAGGAGGGAGGATGGAGTGAGCGGGGCGGGGCCTCAGAGAAGGGGCGGGACAAGGGTGTTCAGTTTTATTCAGTCAGAAAGCTGGCAACCCTAGTTGTGACATTGCACACAGGTCATGTGACACTGTTACCCCACACATCGTGTTGCAACACCACCCACTCAAATTTGGCCCAGCCACCCCTCCTGAATAGCACTCTGACCCTGTGTGCAGGTTACAATACCTGGAGAGGGGAGCTGGCCGGGCCTAGCCCCATGGGACAGGAGTCACTGCTGAGAGATGAGAGCAGGGTGGGTTCACTCTCCAGCCTTTCCCCTCCCTTCCCTCAACCTTCCCCTGGGGGCCAGGATTAGGATTGTGGTGCAGCAGGAAGGATGCTTCTGTGGGTAGTCAATGCCTTTTTGATGCGGCAAGGAGGAGGATAAATATACCCATTGACTAGGGAGACTCCATGCACCATTTGGTGGTCATAATACACAGGCATGTTAACGTGTGAAATTAGCAAACCAATAGAGATATCTGAAAGTGGCACCCCCAACAACCATCCTCCCTGGCTGCAAAATCTGGCTCCATCATTGGTGGAGCCCTCCTGCAACAACTGGGGGGACAGGAGTGATAGCCAGCAGCAGCAAAATTCTCAAATTGGGAGAGGAAGGATGTTCTCACTTCATCCCATTGGGTTCTGGATTCCTGGAATCTGCTGCTGCTACCCCAGATTCCCACCTCAGAGTACAAGGTTTTGCCCCTCTCTCATTTATATGAATCTTTGGCCCCTGATAATCCACTGCTGTTGCCACAGTATTGCTGCTGAGCTCCTGCTCTCCACTGGAGTCCCTTCTGGCCTCGGATTTCAGTTTGCAGTCCTCAGTGAAATTTGTGCAACATTCACTCACTCACACACAGAAGAATTTATAATATAATATATCAAGTCATGCATAGTTTTTTAGAACATGGCAGTCACAGAATCCATGACTCCCATAGTAGAAATCCAGCTTTGGATCTAATAAATAATGTATTAGACATTTTTTCTTTCTGTATATGGTGGCTTGCTTCATGAGACATGCAAATTAGTTCCATCCTACTCTTTAGTGAGTACAGATGCTCTCTCGGCTTTTGTTACCTGTTAACTATAAGTTATTATTTACAGAACTCTAAAATTTATTGGGCAGGGTTAGTTAATTGAAGGAACAAAAGGGAAAAACCCAGACTGTTGCCTAGTGTATGAATTAATTGTACGAAACATTTATCTGAAATTTAGTCTGAAAATGGAAAATAAAATTAGCAACAAAATTTCAAATCTGGTGGTACAGGACCGTAAAGGACAAAAAGAACTAGGCCTTGTCTAAACTACAGTTTTGTCAAAAAAAAAAAGTCAGCTTTCGTTGACAAAACAGTGGAAGTGTACACACTGAAATACTCCTCCCACCAAGGTAACTTCCCGGCTACACCAACAAAATAAAGCCACCTAAATGAGCAGCATAGAGCTTTTTGCGATGTAGTTAGCCAAAAAAGGCAGCGCCAGAGGCCTTTTAATCTAGCAAAGGCACATTCAATGGTCATTCGGCACCTGCTGAGCCTGTTGTTGAAGCACTCCTTGCTGCTGTCTAGGTTCCCAGTGTAAAGCTTCATGAGTCGCAGGAGTAAGGGTTAGGCTGGGTCTTCCAGGATCACTATGGATATTTGCACATCCCCAGTTGGAATCTTCTGGTCTGGAAAGAAAGTCCCAGCATGCAGTTTTTATACAGTCCAGTGTTCCTAAAGATGCATGCATCGTGCACTTTCCCTGACCAACCCACATTGAAATGGCCCCAGTGATCCACCAGTGCCTGCAAGACCTTGGAGAAGTAGCCTTTTCAGTTGATGTACTACATCACAAGATGGTCAGGGGCTAAAATTGGGATATGCTTGCCATCTATCACCCCACTGCATTTAGGGAATCCCAATGCCTCAAAGCCATCAATTATTTCCTGCACGTTACCAAGAGTCACAGTCCTTTATAGCAGGAGACAATTAATGGCCCTGCACACTTGCATCACAGCAAACTCCACAGTGGCCTTTCCAACTCCAAACTATTTGCGATTAACCATCTGGATTTCCAGCTTCCAAAAAGTGATCGTCACTTGCTTTTCCACTGTGAGGGCAGATCTCATTGTGATGTCCGTGCACTGCAAGGCAGGGGTGAGCTCTGCACACAGTTCCAGGAAGGTGGCTTTGTGCATCCAAAAGCTCTGCAACCACTGCTCATTATCCCATACCTGCATAATAATACAATCCCAGTGCTTGTTTCCCAAGCCCAGTACCAACGGTCCACCATGTGCAGCTGCTCTGTGAATGCCAACAGCAATAATGAATTGTTCCTTTCCATTACACACAGCATGGCAGGCATCACAGATTCGCTTTCTGTTTCCCACCTCATGAAATACTGCAGGACCAGCCACATTGTGTTCATAACACTCATCACCAGACTGGTCAGCAGTTCAGGATCCATGCTTTCAGGCAGAGATGACAAGCACACAGTTTACAAGGGGCTGTTCAAAAACTGCATGAAACGAAGTAAGAAGCACATGGAATGATGGGACAGAAAGAACTGCATCATGGGATGTTGAACATGCTCCCATGAGGCACTGAGATCCGTTCCCAGATCTCCCTGTGGCAGAGGGTGGCGAGTTGTACAGTGGGATAGCTATCCACAATGCAATGCTCTCTCAGTCGACGCAAGAGCACGGAGTGTGGACGCACTCCACCGACCCAATGAGCATTGTGTGGATGTGCACAACCGATGTAATTAAAGCAGCATATGATTGTTGACCTAATTTAAGTCGACTTAAATCTGTAGTATAGACAAGGGCGCAGTGGAGGATTTCACATATCAAGCTATTCCTGAAATCAAATAAAGTTTTACTTTAAATAAATGCTACACTTGGACTTTGTCAGAGAAGTGTATCTGGCCTAATCACCTGAAGAGCTTTACATCTTACTCCTGAAACACTTCACACATTCTGTGGCAGATTCTCAACTCGCACCACTTTGCATCGGGAGTAATTCCATTCAAATAATTGGAGTTAAACTAGAGTAAAATTGGTATAAGTCATGCCTTGTATAGATTGCTGGTCAAAAAATTTTACATGCAGACCATGAAAAAATTAATATGGAAAGAAAATTTTTAATTTTGTGCAAAATTTTTCATGGCATTTCCTGTTTTATTCAATGAAGTAAAAACTACTAGAAAAGAAAGAGGGAAAGAGAATGGCAGGAAACAATTGTGGTCTTCAAAAACTGACATGTTTTCAGATTTTGTTTACTTGAAAAAGTGGAAAATTTTAACCAAAAGATTTTTCTATTTTGGTAAAAAAAAGCCGTTTTTAATTTAAAAAAGATATTTAAATTAAAACATTTCAACCAGCTATACTTATATACTCACCCATCACTGAAAATGGTACCAGCTGTGGGGTGGCCCATTTATCTATTCTACTCCATCAATGCTACTTTTAGAAGAGGAAGGGAAGACTAGCTTCATTCACTGAAACTAAATGGGCCCAGAGGGGATTTTAGCTAGCCAGAAAGTAATTACCCAAGCTAGAATTTTGTTAGTGCATTGGATTAACCCTGCCCTTTCAAAATTGTCACGGTGGATATAATGAACACAAATGGCCTGGATTTTAAGTTTTGCCTATAGAATATTTTTATAATTTCACTTTACTCATCTATTTTTTTTAAATCATTATTACTATAAATAGTCATGGACTCAACTAAGAACCTAAGTGATCAGTGAAAAATTCAAAGGCTTATTGCTATTTAGATATTATCTTCCAGACAGTATCATCTTGTGAGAGCTAAAATTCACCATCAGACCTGTACCTCACATCAAGCCCTATCTATGAGATACATGGTGTTATATTTTACAGTTTAAAATAAGGAATGTAAGGCCAAATTCTGCTCTCAGTTACATCGGTGCAACTCCAGTGAAGTCAGTTGTGTTGCAACAGTAACAGAATTTCCCTTAGTCTGTCTTTGCTATGGTTTCTAGAACAAAAAGAGTACAAGTCGTTTTTAAAGCCTACATTTTCACTTTGTCTTGTACTGATGCTCTCAAACAAGGCAGCTTTAGTTCCGAGCTAGTACAGCTCAACTAAGATACTCAAAGAAATATCCCTGCAGCAACCTTCCATATCTTTAAGACTCCTAGAAACGTTGTTCACATGCTGCTTTGCTGATCCCAAGAGAGAATCTATAATACAAAAAGAATCTGGACTAGAGAAACTGCAAAACAAGTATAGTGCTTATGGTTTAGAGAAAGAAAAACAGAATTAGAACTGTTTGGACTTCCAGGAGAGTCAGCTCTGTCCTTGAGCAAACTGATATGGGGAAACTAGACATATAAAGGAGATTCCTGAGCTTTCATTGGGATTGTCTGCTTGCAGAGTTGTGCTGGTTTAACTAAAAGCATTTTTTTAAAATCACACCTTTTGGGGTAAATTGATATAAAAGGCGGTTGGAACAATTTTATTTGAGTTTAAACTCAGGCCTATTCTGTTTAGCTGAAGTCAAGTAAGAACTGGTTCAAGCTAAACTGCAATAAACCAGTCTTAAATCAAAATCCACGTGTCTATACTGCAGTTTGCATCAGTTTCACTAAACAGGGCAAGTTTGTGTGGAGACAAGGTTATTATAAAAAAGTAAGTTTAATCCTGATAATATAAAGCAATCACTAGCAGCTTGGCTCCACTTCTGTCACAAGAGGCTGGAGGACACCCCCCCCTTCCAAAAAACAGAGACGTTTTAGATAAGATGAGTCAATTAAGTTTGGGGTGTGTTTTAAAAGATCACTCTCCCCCAAATCCTGAGGCTTAAATTTGTGCACAGTGCTGTGATGATGGTGGACAGGCATCAGTTGCTTTTGGTGTGATCGCACCAAAGAGTCATTTCACAGATCTGTGCCAAAATGCTAAGGCCAGCTCTGAGCTCCGATCTCTTGACAACTTCAGAATAAAATTACAAAAAGGTCAAACACCTACTTGTTAGAAGCAGGGTAGTTAAATGAGAGGGGATGAATAAATGTATCTAGTACAGGTAAATTAGTGTGAAATGGGAGAGCAGATTAATGTCAATGGGCTTTAGATCAGAACCTTATTCCAAACTGTCGTGCTCACAACTACTCCAACAATGCTTACCTTCCAAGTTATTGTCAGTCATAATAATAATAATAATATAATAAAAATATTTTTGAATATGAAGCACTTATACAGTGCTTCACAGTACAAAAGCACTGCTGAAATGTTAACAGATTACTCCTCACAACCCCTACAGAGCAGATAAGTTTTATTATCCATTTGATAGATGGACATACAACAATGGAGAAGTTAAGTGACCTGCATGAAGCCACCCCATGAGCCACTTATAGAGCCAAGATGAAAATTCAGGAGTTTGCGCCTTTTAGCCCTACACTCAAGACTCAAAACTATGTCAACTCTTAATGAACCAAGATCATACTACTAAATGCTATGGTGCCAAAGACAACCCAGACAGGATGCTGATGGGATTTGGGTGACAATGATCTATATATTTCCATGAAACAAATAAACAGTAGTCACTGGAAGAAGATTTGTATGTTTCTTAAAAGGACAAGATGTAATAAAAGCAAACCAGTGGTTTTAAAAAGGAAAAAACACAAAAAAAGAAAAGAAAGAAAGCTGTTCCTAAAAGTAAACTTGAGCCACCAAATGTGTTTATTGTAAAGAGCCCAGCATGTGGTTGCATCACAAATATACAATATCTTGCCTCTAGAATAAACTTCCAAACAGTTATGTTTCCTTTTATAAGAGAACTTAAAGTATGTTTTTTACACCATAGCTTTGCATTTGCTCCACCATTTTCAAAAACGATTTAAAGGGCTGAAACCATTTTTCAAAGCAAGTCCAGAGAAACCACTTAGAGTCATAGCAGTCCAGAGAATCTGCAGAGACAATAAGTAATGTTTTCCTGCTTTGGCACAACAGTTGATAGGCCAAACCTGGGGCCAGCAGCTGTGGAAATTCTTTTGGAGAGGATGATATAGTTGGGCAAGCCACCTACAACTCTTTCCCTCAAGTTAAGTGCTGTGTAATTGGTAAACCCTCTCTGCTGTATACAGCAACAACTTTATCGGTCCTACAAACTTATAAACAATGCAACATATTTTAGGTGCCAGTAGATGGAGCTCTTTAGATTAACTATCTACATATACAACATCTCTCTCATATATATAATTTCTTTAACACCAATAGGGGAGCTAGAGCCAGCCAGTGCTACCCAAAAAATGGGAGGACCGAGCTGAGGAGGGGATTGGACCAGGCAAGTTGAGAGATGTGCTGATTCAATGCATCTCCTGGGGAGCCTCCATTGACAGGGCTGGATTTTAAAGCAGCCTTCCCTTGGCATAAACCCAGGGGAAGACAGCCAGTGCTATCCCCACCTCCATTACAGCTGTCTCCACAGGTAGAGGTGAGTCCAATCTGCATAACCTAAACCTACAGAACCTGAACCTGTATTTGGCCGAATCAGTTTCATAGGCAGTAAGGGAGATTTAGATTAGAAATATTTTCCTAATATCTATCTATAAGGGTAGTTAAATTCTGAAATAGGCTTCCATGGGAGGCTGTGGAATCCCCACCATTAGAAGTTTTTAAGAAGAGGATGGACAAACACCTGTCAGGAATGCTCTAGATTTACATGGTCCTGCCTCAGTACAAGGTGCTTGACTTGACCTTTCAAGGTCCCTTCCATCCCTACAATTCTATGAACTTATCAAGGGGTTGTGGTGAATTCTCCATCACGTTAAGTCTGCATATCAAGACTGGATATCTTTAAAAAAAAATATGCTACAGTTACAACAAAAGTTATGTGCTTGATGCAGGAATCACTGAGTAAATTCTGTCTATGGCCTGTGTTATGCAGGAGATCAGACTAGATGATCTTTCTGGCTTTAAAATCTGTGGATCGTGCCAAAGTTCTGTCTTGGATTACTTTTGGGATGGGACAGGCCAGGAAGGAAAGGAAAAGAAGTGAAAACAGAGGCAATCTCTTTTTATTAGAATGCTTACAAAATCTTTTTCTAGTGATTATTGGCTGTACCTAGCAGAAATAACTCTCTTTTGACCTTTGCAGCTATGACTGCCAATATACAGTGTACTCTTCTCTTTCAAATATGTTCATATTCTGGAATTTGCCCTTTGGCTTGTAATGTGAAATAACCGTACAAAGAAGAATCAATATACCAGGACCTCAGAGTGTGTGTGTGCACCCCTGCCCTCTACTAAAACAAATTAATTGCATGTTTATTACATTTTTCTGTACTGGCTCATTAGTAGGGGTCTGTAGTGTGAGACTCAAAAGAGAGGCCAGGAAATTGAAAAATATTGAGCCAAACACTCGTCTCAGTTATACCCACTGAAATCAGATGGGATTGTACAGGGCAAATGAGGGTACAATTTGGCAATTATGTTTCATTCATAATGCATTCATAAATATGTACATAGAGTAGGCATGGACTAGCACATTCGTACCAAACCTGATTTTTGAATTTTTCACTAGAAACCATACAAAATTAATATAAATAAAGATCGTGAGCTTATTTTTCCAATATGGATGCCTAACTTGAAGCTCCCAGGTCTGCATCTAGATGTTCAAATTGATAATTTCGTGCCTGAATACTCATGTGTCGGCATCTAGGAGCTAATCTGAGCACTCAAATGCAGAATTCAGAATGCTAAATTAAACAGGGCACTGTGATGAGAGAGTTTTTATCTGTTAGTGTCACCCTTTGGCAGGGCAGGGAGCCACAGCAACCTGGCTCCATTCCCCCCCCCCCGCCCCCAAACACACACTTTGCCGTCAGACCCCGACTCTGCATTTGTCAAGTCCTTGTCAAAGACTGACCCCTCCTGGCCAGGTCCTTAATAGTCTCTGTCCCCTTTAGGATAATGGAGAAGCAGTTCTGTGGCTCCAGTGGGGGTGAACCAGTTCTCCAGAGCATAGGAACTTCTTCTCTAAGAGTCCCTGGGATAGGTGAAGGAGTCCAGGTCCACCCACTGCGCTGGGTTCCAGCTCAGGGCCCTTGTTTGGAACATTCAGAACCAATCCTTCTCAGTTCCTTGCTGTTCCCTCAGCTACTGCTTACCTCTGTAGTTTTCCCCAGCTTCTTGCCCTGCTTTTCCCTCTTCCGTGGGTTGGTTGGTCTGGCAGCTTCTCACCCCTCTGCTGGAGGATCCTCTCTTTGCAATCCCCCTCGTCTCTCTGGCAGGGCAGCCACCCCACTCCTGCCTTGCAGCCCTTTTATCTTCACAGCTGCTGTGGGGCTGTCAATCAACTCTGTCTGAGCAGGCAGGCAGTTGCCTTTTTAACCCTTTGGCTGCTGAAACAGCATGGAGTATATAGACCCCCATTATGAGCCCACTATCAATTCTCCAAAAATTGACACTTTTCATTGTACTGCAGCATAATAACATGTGTAACACACTTCCAAGCCAACCAGTTAGTGTTAGCAGATTTGGAGAAAGATTAAGATAAAAGATTGTATTGCAAATGAGTGTTTTGGGCCAAGTTGCAACCAGAGACTATGCAAAAGGATATGACCTATTAACACCCAGACCCTTTCTTTAGATATGCTGCTAGGTTTGCACACACAACGACATTCAAATAGCACAGAATATACAAGTCAAAGTGTCTCATTTCTATTTTAGTTTCTTGATCCCGATGTAAGAACAAAGTGTGTCATTATGACACTCTGTATCTCAGGGGAACACCCTGCACCCCCGTGTTCATTCTTATAATATGACTGTGTGGTATCCGATGCAAAGTTTGTCATGTCGGGTGTCTTCAGAAGGCTCATGATGCACTGAGCATTCTTGTTATAGTGATGTTATAGGTTGTAATTTCATGTATATACTTATGAGGCTGAAAATGTGTCCTCATGGCTTAAAACAAGCCCAGGCAAAACTCTCTAGGAACAAAGGGGCAGATCACACCTCATCAGGGCACATATGGGACAAACCCAGCCCAGCCTCACAGGAACAAAGGACACTGGCCTAGGCAGCAACAAAGGATCTGTTGGACTTTTGATTGAGTCCCCCCCCACCTTCCCTGGTTCAGTCCACGATTACGATGAGGTAAAGCTCACCTGACCCTGAAGGGGGGGAAATCCAAGAGGGAAGAAAGAATATGATAAAAGGGAGAGATGTTTGCTATGCTCTTCCTCTCTCTTCCACCTCCATCTACAGACATCACCACCAAGCGACTGAAGTGCTGATCAAAGGGGAGAGCATGGCTGAAGGGCAACCAGCCAGTCTGTGGTGAGAAGCATCTAAGTTTGTAAGGGCACTGAAAGTGTTAAGATCAGCTTAGAATGCATTTTGCTTTTATTTCATTTGACCAAATCTGACTTGTGATGCTTTGACTTATAATCACTTAAAATTTATCTTTGTAGTTAATAAATTTGTTTGTTTATTCTACCTGAAGCAGTGCGTTTGGTTTGAAGCGTGTCAGAGACTCCCCTTTGGATAACAAACCTGGTACATATCAATGTCTTTGTTAAATTGACAAACTCATATAAGCTTGCAGTGCCCAGCAGGCATAACTGGACTCTGCAAAACGGAGGTTCCTAGGGTTGTGTCTGGGACCGGAGATATTGGCTATTGTCATTCGATTGCACAATCCAAGCAGCTTACATGCCAGAGGCTGTGCGTGAACAGCCCAGGAGTGGGGGTTCTCACAGCAGAGCAGGGTTTGTTTGGGGTTTTTTTGCATATTGGCTTAAAGCCCAATGCTCCCCAAAATGATTCTGGGGTTTAATAATATGAGCTGTGATCTGTGCCATATGTCAGATTTCTCATATTTTGTTTAGGCACACAATAACACAAAGTTGTAATTTGTGATCCAGTGTATTGTTATACACTTTTTTACGGCTCATGTTAATATTCTGAACTGATGTCTATCTTTGTTGTTTTTGGAGATTTGGGGGTGTTGCTCCAAGAACATAACATAGTGGGTTTTTTATCAAAAACTCTCCCAAAGACTTTGTGTACATTTTATGTAGGTGTGACCAAAATGTTTGCACCTTTGGGCAGTCCAAGAAAATATGTGTGTGCTGACCTATTTGCCCACATCCTTTCCAGCAGAGCCTATTTTTTATTTCTCTTTTCCAATGTGTATGTCAATACATAACATAAACATGAATGTTTGCATTAACGGGACTCATATTACATATTATAGTCTATAAAACAGGAATTTATGGAAGTCCTTGTGTTATGCAGAAGGGCAGACTAGATGATCACAATGGTCCTTTCTGGCCTTAGAATCTATGATCTCTGTTGAATGCATACTATAAACAACTTGGGATGTTTAACATGGCAGAACTACCATTACAATGAGAACCTGTAACTTTTTCATTTCCTGACATTTGAATATTTGTAAAAGTAACCTTAACATGGCATTAATGTAACTTTCTGTGTTATTTGAATGTGACCATAGTTAGGAAGACTGACACTGTGTTACATATTACAGTCTGTAAAATGGGGGTAAAGATATTGATCTCCTTTGTGATGCTCTTTCAGATCTACTGATGAAAAGCACTATATAAGAGCGAGGTATTGTTGTTATTACATTATACCCCCAGAACATTATGCCTCAGGAATGGCATAGTAGGATTTTACTGTATATCCAGCACACTAGAGGCAGCTTTAGCCTGAGTTCATGGGTTCATTTGTACTCAGAAATCATGAAACCTAGGGTTCAGTAACACCTCACAGGAAAGTTGTGGTCACTTCTTTGCATGAGAAACTGGGCACAGCAATATAGCCTGATTCCTGTGTCATGGTAGTGCTGCTCTGGGCCATATTGCTGCACAATGATGTCAGAGTCATGTGCCGCTACGGCGACACAAAGAAGAAAATCTGTCAGAGGGAGCCCGGAGAGCTGGCAGGACAATGCCCCCCTGAGTCCCAGTCTCCAGGCAGCAGAGAAATGGAGCAGGGCGGTGCCTCTACCCCCTCTGAGCAGCTGGATCCGGATGCTGAGCGGAACTGCCTCCCCCACCACGTCCTCTGTAGGCTCTCTCTCATAGTGCACCCATTGATACTGGAGGCTTCACACCAAACTGCAACTGCAGCACACCAAACTGCAAGACGGAGATAAACAGGCATTCACATAACAGACCAAACTGGGACCTCAGAGAATCACAACCCTCATTGTTCAGATAAACCATATTCCAGATACTATCTTGTATTCTTTAGAGTACAGTACAAGATATTTTGTACTTGAGAGATGGTGAAAAGGCATTAAAGAACTCAGCCTCTGTAACTTTTTTTTACAGATATAAATGAAAACGTCAGACACTTCTAATAGGTTAGTTTATGGGACTGTGGTAAATATTTATGGAGATTGGTCTGGATGGTTTTCCATTAGGTACTGTGCTGTAGTTTTCTTGGCTCATACTTGAAGGAAGTTATAAACCAAAGTGGGTTTCTCATTCTTCAGCATTTGACATATTCTGATTGCAAAACATTTGGGGTTTTACACGATTTATTGAAAATAATCTCTCCTATAATGTTCACAGCACAATAATTCACAACCCTGAGGCAAGAGAGCTCTACAAAAATGACATTATATGGAAGATCACTTTTCAGAATTTACCATTTGTGCATCATGTTCAGAATCTCTAACACATGTAAAACGATCAAATCATCATCCTTCAAATATTTTTTCTATCTTTCTGTGGTATTTTGATAAAAATGCTTACAGCCAGCTGAATAGCTTGACTGGTAACTCAATATGCTACCACATCACACGGGGAGGGGGAAGTGAGGGGTGGTACTGGGGCATAAGAGGTCCAGCAGAGAAAACAAGATTGTCATGTCTTTATGGTGGTTGAGGAGTAGAGAAAGGCTCCCGTACCCAGAAATAAAATACACATTACTACAATTCTGTTAATAAAATAAAGTATTTTCTTATACAAGAGAAACATGTGTTTGCTTTTGTGATACCTAAATAAAATCTGCTTTAAGGCAGCCTTTTCCCCCAGAGTCAAGATAACCTGTTCTCATATCTTTTCACCTGTATGTTCTCACCTCTGATTCTGAAGATGAAATTATGATAAAATATTTATTGTTATTGTTATTGTTATTGATGAAGATGGAAATAAGGTGTTATGGTTGAATCAATGGGCTCAGAATAAGGCAATCTGGATTCTGTTCCCAGTTCTACCACTTACTTCATGTATAATTCCCATTTAGACACTTAAATAAGGACCAGAATTTTAAGTGTTCCGTGCCCTGCAGCTCCCATTAGGATACTTAAGGCCAGATTTTCAAAAGAATAGGTGTTAAAAATGGATGTGTGTGTAGCACCTAGCACAATGTGGCCCCAGCCCGGCTGAAGCCTCCGGACACTACTGCAATATAAATGATTAATAGTCATCAATAACCTGAACCTGACTTATCGATATTGTGCTGCACACTATAAAAAGGGATACTGCAAATCAAAAGCAAAGTTCTCCCCAGCAAAAAGACACCTTTCTTATGAAGTACCTAATGAGACTGATTCAGCCTCCTAGTGCAGGAAAGTGAAATTTGCACACATAAGCCCTGCATCAGAAGGGGAAGCAGCACTGAAGATGGGGATCATATTGTAAACTATGCTCCAATGGAAGGTGATGGCATTTAGCCTGCTACTTCTCCTGGAGTTCCACCAATGGAACACAGGTTACAATATGATGGTGGCTGCCCACTAGTGGAGGCTCAATTAGCACATCTCCTTGGTCCCCAAGCCATGCTCCTTGGTTGGCCAGTACCAATCACTCTTGGAGGTGGTGCTGGCAGTTCCGGGTCTCCCAGTGGTGCAGGGATTGTGCATTCTGTGCTCTGCTATACCATTTTCCAGGAAGCTGTGCGAATAGTGGGAATGAATCTCAAGATTTCCATCTCTAAAGTAGTGAGAATGATTATCACCATATGCAAAATCCAAGAATATACATAATTTCAAACATCTGCAGCCAGTCACATCCCCTGCAGGTTGGAAGGTATTATTCCCATTTTGCAGATTGAAAAGAAGAGTCACAAGGAGGCTAAGGCCAACATTTTCAAACTCCTGAACCTAAAGTTAGGGGCCTAAATCTTTATTTAGGCAACTAAATCAATGGCCTGGTTTTCAGAAGTGCCAAGCACCCACCACTCCCATTTACTGCAATAGGGCACCCAATTTTGAAAAATGTTGCCAACATTATTAAACAATTAATAAGAGGAACACCCTGCCCACGGATCAGATTTGGTCTGCTTGGTATATTTATGTGGGCTGCATAACAGATCAAAAGTCTGCAGAACATAACCTCTCTTTCTCTTTAAATCAGTGTTCCTCAAACTATGGGGTGTGCCCCCCCAAGGGGGTGCAGAGGAATATTTGGGGGGGCACATGGTGGGGCCCGGGCCAGCCCCCACAGGGGGTGGGGAGGGAGTGCCTGGCTTCCATTCCTGCTCTCAAACTGTCCTGCTGAGGAAGCCTTGCCTGTGCAACAGTAGAGATGGGGCAGAGACAGATTCAGTTAATGGTAAGGGAGGGATGCATCTGGAAAAGTTTGTGCACCACTGTTTGAAATGGCCTTCATGATTACAGAGGGAACCTCCTACACATGAGAAAAATGTGATCCCTGCAGTGTTGTCTTTCTAAGTCTGCAGACAATGGCTCTGTGAGCTATGAACTCTCCCAGGTCCCATTGATTTCACGGGAGTGTTGGGTCTAACCCCTAACAAAGATCCTTTAAATATCAGCATTCATTATTCTATTGCTGATCATTTAAACAGATGGAATGGAGAAGGTGCGGAAGCACTACTAGGGTAGGAATTAAGAGTTTCTGCCCAGAGAAACACATAGAGGGAAGACATAAGGAAACACACAAAAATAGGAGGCGGGACTGACACTGGGAAAGGAGAATGGGGCAGGAAGAGAAACAAAAGGACATAGTGAGTGGTGGTCCTAATTGTGAGCATGTTTCCCATTGAGAGGGCTGAATGTCACAATACAACACTTAAATAATGGTAACAGATACAAATTTAGTTACTCATAAGGACGTTCCATAACCTTGACCTTTGCACCATATCTCCCAGTGATACCAGTGGGAGATCTGCTGTGGTTTGAGGGGAGTATAAAATCCTGAATTTAGACCCTGGCCCACAAGCCATAATTATTAATGGAGTTCCCTCTCCTTAGAATGGTATGATGCCCCTGATCTACAATGAATGAGTGTAGATGAATGCATACTTAGTTAGTGCACATTTTATATGTATTGAAACAAGCAACCAAAACCTGAAATGATCATTTTAATCATGATAAAAGCTTTGGGTGACATTTTCAAAGCATGCAGTGGGAAATGAACAGATGGAGCCTGTGTATTTCCAGTGTTGTGTTTTGAACTTTTAGCTCAAAAGACCTAAGGGTAAAATTAACAGTTAATAAATATGAAGTTTTCTCATATTAATCACATCCGAAATAACAAGAAGAGTTGAAACCAGTCAAAATAATCCCAGAGAAACATTGATGTCTGTTCCTCAAGAAGCTTTGCAAGCCCTGCCATTTTTCTTTTCCTTTTTTTCCTTTTCTTGTCATTATTTAATTGTTTGCATATTGATGCTCATTTATTGTCAGCACTTAATAATTCATGTCAAATTACTGAGGCACTATTGTTACAATACACATACCATCCATCTGAATGACTTGCCCCTACAACAGCATAATAAACACAAAATGTGACTTTATCTTTATCACTGGGACACTCAAGATGAAATGTGACCTACATGACCTAAGGGTAAAAGGTAAGTGTCTCAATTCTGTGCATCACCCAAATGGCTCTTTAGTTATGGAAGTTATTTGCTTCTGCCTTTATCAGCTGCAGGTCATTCAAATGGAGATCAACACAGAGCTGTGAAGACATCAGAAGATTAATGAGAGCTTGACCCTTTTGAATATCAAGGACACACAGCTCATTGTTGCAGATATCTCTAGTCAATATTAACATTCAGTACACTAATATTATTGTTTCTAGCAGAATATCAAGAGAGCAGTAACCTAAATCTGAATGTCTCAAATGTTATTACCAGCCAAACAACATTTCCTGTTTAGTTAGGGCCAGATTGTGACTTTAGGCATATACCTGTACAAGGGGCAGTGGCTAAATTGCATCACCCTGGGAGGCATTGTGACTAGGAGACGCACCTATGTGTCACAATGCCTTCCCCACTTTCTTGCTTCAAGGATGGCCAAATTACACCAGCTCATCTGTGATGGCAAGCAAATGGTGTGGGTTGAACCTTGGCTCCACCCATTTCCCACCCTTTCCCTGCTCAGCTGCTCTGGGGAAGGAGTTTGCAGCCATGCAAATCCTGCTTGCAGCTATCTGCCTAGACCCAAGACCCAGGTATTTTGTGTTTGGGTATAAGGAGGAATCTTACTCTCCTGTGTGGGCATATAGTCCAAGTCACAATCCAGTCATTAATTAGTTATTGAAAAATGTAGTGAAATAAAGGGCTCTTTTTGAACATGCCCAAATTAAAATGTTAAAAAAGGGGGAGGAGTCAGATTCCTGTTCTGCACCAGCATCTAGGGTGGCATTTACAGAAGGAAAATGTTACAGGGTTGACACATTAACACCTGGTTCTCATGAGATAACATGACCCTGTTCTCTCCCTACCATCTCCACTAGCCCCATGGTGGTGGATGGGCAGTAGATTCTTCATGTTCCCTCACCCCTAGGATGGAGGAGAGGAAACATTCCAGCCACTTGATATATCCTACTTCCCCACTTCAGGGAGGAGCTAAGAGATAACAGAGGCTCTTTTCTTCCCTCCCCCACGGCGGGAACAGAGAACGTGGCTGCTGGCATGTTCCCTTCCTCTCATGGAAGAGATGTGGGAGGAGTACAGGAGCTTTTCTTTGTCCCTACAGCAGACAGAGTAAAAGGGTCTTCTTATTTCATATATGGTCAGGAGGAGTGAATGGAGCATCTGGTGACTAAAACATTACCAGATCTTGACAGAGCAGAGAGCTCTCTGAGCTAGCAGAGGAATGATCAGTGTATTCCACTCAAAGTCCAAACTTCATGTCCAGGGATTTGACTCTGGCCCATTGCTAATTAATATTGTGGATATATAAGATAGTTCAAAAAATGATTCCATTTGACTTCCATTCCTAATATTTGGTTACCATGAGCTGTTGAGGCAGAGTATGTAAAACCACATTTTACTTGTTGAGATAACATACTATAGCAGTTATCAAAATCCGCATTTATTTTATTGCATTTTTAAATCACCAAGAAGGAGAGCATAACATGGTGTCAACCTTAAATGAACATTGGCAGCTAAGTTTATGTTAATGGCACACAGATACTGTGGATTGTTGCCTTATAAATATATATAGTAATAATTAATATTGGTAGTATAATTAAGCCCTGTTCAAGAATATAAAATGGGGAAATGTTTACCTTTTTCCTTGATTTTAAAAACCAACTTTCCATTGCAATTTTTATAGAGGCAAAACTGGATTCATGAAGACTCTTTGTGGATCTCGGTAAAAAAGGATTGACCCCTGAAGTCACTTTTTAATAATTAACTCTCTCTAAGTTCATTAACACTAATTGAAGCTACAGAAGAAAAAATTGTGAAGTATATGCAGACTGACAGAAACACCAAATGTGATTAAAGACACTGACTGTGGTATGTATGTACAATACTATACTTGCATTATATAGATTGCAAATTCAATTTCACAGGGCCCTTTGAACTTCATTATCACGTGATAAATTCAACAACAATTTGTGCTACTGAAAGTTCACTAACAAAGATTTATAGGCTAAATCTCGTGGACATCTTAACCAATAATCTTCTGGAAGAGCAGGAGAAATAGATTTCAAATTGTAAAAGATACAGATCTTTTAATCTGAAGAAATATGTTTTGAAAGTAGAGAAAAAAGAATACGCAAAAAGTTCTCTACGCAAAAGAATAAATGGATACAAATCTGACATCAGGAATCATAACATTCAAAAACCAGTAGGAGATCACTTCAACCTCTCTGGCCACTCAGTAACAGATTTAAAGGTGGCAATTTTGCAACAGAAAAGCTTCAGAAACAGACTCCAAGGAGAAACTGCTGAACTTGAATTAATATGCAAACTAGATACTATCAATTTAGGCTTAAATAGAGACTGGGAATGGCTGAGCCATTACACACATTGAATCTATTTCCTCATGTTAAGTATCCTCACACCTTCTTATCAAATTGTCTTAAATGGGCCATCTTGATTATCACTTCAAAAGTTTTTTTTCTCCTGCTGACAATAGCTCATCTTAATTAATTAGCCTCTTAGAGTTGGTAGGGGAACTCCCATGTTCTCTGTATGTCTATATAGCTCCTCACTATATGTTCCATTCTATGCATACGATGAAGTGTGCTGTAGCCCACGAAAGCTTATGCTCAAATAAATTTGTTAGGCTGGGTCTACACTACCCACCTGAATCGGCGGGTAGAAATCGACCTCTCGGGGATCGACGCTCTTACTCCACCAGCGAAGGTGGGAGTAAGCGCCGTCGACGGGAAGCCGCAGAGGTCGATTTTGCCGCCGTCCCTACAGCGGGGTAAGTCGGCTGCGATACATCGAATTCAGCTACGCGAATAGCGTACCTTAAATCGACCCCCCCGTAGTGAAGATGTAGCCTAAGTCTCTAAGGGTACGTCTTCACTACCCGCCGTATCGGCCGGTAGCAATAGATTTATCCGGGATCAATATATCGCGTCTCGTTAAGACGCGATATATCAATCCCCGAACGCGCTCACCATCGACTCTGGAACTCCACCAGAGTGAGCGGCGGTAGCGCAGTCGACGGGGGAGCCGCGGCCGTCAATCCCGTGCCGTGTGGACCCCAGGTAACTCGATCTTAGATACTTCGACTATAGCGTAGCTGAAGTTGCGTATCTTAGATCGACCCCCCCCCCCCCCCGCCCCCCAGTGTAGACCAGCCCTCAGGTGCTACAAGTACTTCTGTTCTTTGTCTGTAGTAGACAAAGGCCCTAAACAGGATTCAGACCCATTATGCTGGGTACTGTACAGCCACTTTCAAACTCTTCACAGCAAGGACTGGGCCAGATTGCCAGCTCGTATAAACTGGTGGAGCTCCAGTGAAGTTAATGGAGCTATAATGACTTACTCCAGCTGAGGGTCTGGCCCAGTGTCTCTTACTATGTGTCTACACACTGCTTACCGCATTGAGGACCCAGTCTCATTTGGGGCCTGTCAAGGCTGCTTCCCCACTCTGAACTTTAGGGTACAAATGTGGGGCCTGCATGAAAACTTCTAAGCTTAACTACCAGCTTAGATCTGGTCCGCTGCCACCATTCCCAAGTGGATTCCCTTCCCTGGGAAGCCTTGAGAAACTCTTCACCAATTCCCTGGTGAATACAGATCCAAACCCCTTGGATCTTAAAACAAGGAGAAATTAACCATCCCCCTCCTTTCTCCCACCAGCTCCTGGAGGATCAAGATCCAAACCCCTTGGATCTAAAAACAAGGAAAAATCAATCAGGTTCTTAAAAAGAAGGCTTTTAATTAAAGAAAAAAGGTAAAAATCATCTCTGTAAAATCAGTATGGAAAATAACTTTGCAGGGTAATCAAACTTAAAGAGCTCAGAGGACCCCCCTCTAGTCTCAGGTTCAAAGTACTGCAAACAGAGATAAACACTCTAGTAAAAGGTACATTTACAAGTTGAGTAAACAAAGTAAAACTAAGACGCCTTGCCTGGCTGTTTACTTACAAGTTTGAAATATGAGACACTTGTTTAGAAAGATGTGGAGAACCTGGATTGATGTCTGGTCCCTCTCAGTCCCGAGAGCGAACGCACTCCCAAACAAAGAGCACAGACAAAAGCCTTCCTCCCCCCCCCCCCCCCCCCAGATTTGAAAGTATCTTGTCCCCTTATTGGTCCTTTGGGTCAGGTGTCAGCCAGGTTACCCGAGCTTCTTAACCCTTTACAGGTAAAAGGATTTTGGAGTCTCTGGCCAGGAGGGATTTTATGGCACTGTACACAGGAGAGCTGTTACCCTTCCCTTTATAGTTATGACAGGGCCTCTTGGTACTATGTCAAACAATTAAGAAGAAGAATTCTATGAGTAAAATCTCATAATATCCAGCACCCTTTAAATAAGGCGGGTTCCTCTTTCTGGGCCTAGAAAACTCCCAGTGACTTCAGTTGGTTTTGGATCAGGTCCTTCTTGTCTGTTTCCATGGCCTCATCCTTCTCTCTCTATTTCTTTCTGCTTTCAGGGATGTGAGTAGGATGTAAAAGGGAAAAAGTCAGAGATAAATTAGTGGACTTCGAGGAAGGTGTCGTTTTGGTTTTTTGGTTTTTTTTTTTTTTTAATGCAGGAGACTGTAGTAATACCAAAGAGGTCATATAGTCTCACATATCAGAACGGAAGCATGGCCCCAGGCCAAGGTTAGCCAGTGTGCATGCTGGAGGGGCGGCTGGGGCAAAGCTGCATGACACTGGGCCATGTGAGTGTGAGGCGGGTAATGGGAGCAAGAAGAGCTGGGCAGCTGGGATCAAGAGATGCTTCCCAAACCCAGACAAGGGCGGAGTACTGAGCCTGGGGGTGCCGGTGAGTGGCCAGGAAGGTCCCAGGGCAGTGGATGAGGGGCTGGAGCTGAGTTGTGGGGTGGGTTATGAGGTGAGTGAGGAGTGTTAGGGGGCTAAAGGGTGCGGGGTGAGTGGGGTAGGGTGACCAGACATCCTGATAAAATCATGACTGTCCTGATTTTGAGGAGTTTGTCCCACATCCCGACCAAAGTACGGTCGGGATGCCATTTGTCCCGATATTTTGTTTCGGGCGTTGTTATTCTGTTTTTGTTATTTTTACACTCACCAGTCCGGGTCTTCGGCAACAATTCGGCGGAGGGTCCTTCAGTCGCTGATGGTCTTCGGTGGCATTTCGGCGGCGGATGCTTCTGTCTTTGGCGCAAGGTTTATTACCCGCCGCCGAAATGCTGCTGAAGACCGTCAGCGATTGAAGGACCCTCCATCGAATTGCCACTGAAAACCCGGACGGGTGAGTGTAACAATTAAAAGGGCGCCCCCCCCTGCGGCGGTCCCGATATTTTCCACTTAGCATCTGGTCACCCTGGAGTGGGGGCTGTGGCTGGTGGGAGGTGTTGGGGGCAGTGGTGAATAGGAGGTATGTGTCAGGGCTGCAGGGATATGTGTGAGGGCTGTCAGGATAAGTGGGGGCTAGTAGAGGGTTGTTAGAATATATGTGGGGTGAAAGGGGCATTTGGGAGTCTCTGTGGGGTGGGGAATGTATAGGGTGGGGGTGCTTAAAGAAGGAGGGGTGGTTTCCATAATGTGCACCGTCCCAAAATTCTTTAATCTCAGCCTGGAAGGTCCAGTATTTACACCACTAGCCTAGGACTTAGGAGTCCTGCTTTCAGATCTTTGCTCTGCCTCAGACTTCCTGTGTGACCTTGAGCAAGTCACTGTCTCGCTGTGCCTCAGTTTCCCTTCTGTATAATTAGGATAATAGCTCTTCCCTATCTCACAGGGGTATTGTGAAGAAGCGTACATGAACAATTGTTAGGCACTCAGATGTTACAGAAATGGGAGCCAAATAAGTACCTAAGATAAATGCATCAGTGCAGCATATTTTTCTCATATTTTTAATACAGTTTATTCAGTTATTTTTATCTTTTTTTATTTTTTGCCCCCAGTGCTCTGTGCAACTAGTCTACAATGTGAATGAGTGGCTTACAAAATGTAAACAATATTGGATTTGAGATATAAAAGTATAAGAAAGTGTCCTGACCACAACATTTCTACTTTTGTTTTAGTTTGCTTTCCTATTACTGGTAAACAATGAAACACTTCCTGTTGTGTGCTGAAAATATCTAAATAAATAGTCTGAACCTTAGATTTGGTCTGCCAAATTCTGTCAGTAGAACCACTATAATATCTAGACTTTTACCATTTACATAAAATAGTGTTTTACCCCAGTTCATAACAACAGTGCTATAAAAGAAAAAAATTAAAAAGTGAGATACAATGGTTCCACAGAGGTTAAACATGCAAATTGCTCTGCATCCCAGCTACAGTTCAACAAGGAAAGCAATATTTTGGGACAACACTTCTGCTTTTGTAATGAGCCTGTAGGATTCATTCCACTGAAATGGCTACAGGTATATTATCCCCCATGAATTATTACAAAATTAAACTTCATAAGCAATATGCCAGTGCTTTGTGTGATGCATTTGCTAAAAGAATCATTCAATTTATCATGTTTTCCTGAAGCGTTATGCGACAAGTTCTTTGAATAAAACTCATTTCATTAGGCTACCTTGTTACATGGGAAGATAAGATCTACACTTGACTAAAGACATCATTCCATCATCCCCATAATAACCCTACCCGGAGAGGTAAACATTCAGGACCCTAGAAAAATGGCACTGTACTGCTGTTCTAATGGTACTAAAAGAATACATTTTAAAAAAAGGTACAGATGGACTTAAAAAGTTCTGTAAAAGTGAATCTAAGCACATAGCCACATATATAGAAAACTCTCGTATATGCACTGGAAATGAGTTGGGAGCAATAGTCAGGTACAAGGTGTTCTACCTATTAAGTGAATGAAGAATGTGTGAAGTGTGGTAGGAGCATGTTATTGTGGTTAAAAATTGGACTGAGGGCTGGTCTTACACGTTTTTGTACTGATTTACCTATATAGGTTTAGAAAGTGACACATTTAAATCAGTGTAACCCTCTAATGTGGGCATGGTTATATGGATATAAAGGTGCTTATAAGGGTATCTCTTATTTCAGTATATTCACAGAATCAGGTGATCTGGGTTCTAGTCTGAGCATGGACACAAATTTGCTGTGTGATGTCAGACAATCCACTTAACATGTCCATATCTCACTTTCCCAGTCTGTACTAAGGGGAGGAAAATAATAATATGTACCTAAACAGCAGGGGGTATCAGGGAGCTAAATTAGTTGATGTCCAAACTGAGACTGGTGCAGATTTTGTAAATGAGGTACCTGTAGTTCTCCAGCACCAAAACAATGCGGAGTTCAGTGTTAAAAACCTAGGGCCTTATTATTTCTTCACACTGATGTAAATCGGGAGTAGTTCCAGTGAAGCCAATGAAGTTATACCAATGTAAAACAGTTTGAGAACTGAATCAGACCTCGAGCTTCGTGAACTTTTTAACAATTTGGGATGAAGAGAAGAGAGGTTCTTGTGGAATCACAAATTTGTAAGGCTTCAGGGTACATTTTCTCAAGCAGGCTTTTAGCTGAACTTTTAGATATGCCAGTGAAATGTTTTTTCATAGCTACTTAGCAGCAAAAGTGGCAAGACTGGGCTGCCCCATTATTTATTTTAAATGAGTGTTTTACATTGTGAGAAGCAGCTAAATGCCACGTGCCTATTACAGCTAATCAAAAATCTTATATCAAAAACATTTTTCAGAGGAAATAACCATTTTCTTTTTTCCCCCAAAATGAACATTTTAATTTCTTTTTAAAAATTTGCTTTTCCACAAAAAAATGAATACCAATTTTTTTCAGCTGCCAAAAATCAAAATAATTTTGACTTTTCAGTCATCCCCGCTTTTTTCCTTTTCCTATTTTGTCACTGGAAAAGGAAGGGTGAAAAATTAAAAACCAGACATTTTTCATTTTAAAAAAATTAAAAGAAATTGTTTTTAAAATACAATTTTTTTAATTGCCTCACCAAAAATGGGCATTTTGAACCTGCTTTTATGTCTATATAAAAATAACTTAATCAGCATTCCCTTGGGGCTCAGTCCTGCAAGTTACTAAGCATCCTCTCTTAGGTCCTCAGTACCCTCAACTCCCACTGAAGAGTCACTCAGACCAACTCTCATGATTTTGTCATGAGTCTCATGATAAATATTGTTTTCCTTAAAGCCCCAGCTCCTGGAATCAAGTGGATATGTGATTATTTCAGCCTTCATTCTTAAAAAAAAGTACATTTCTAGCCCTCATGGCTGTGGAGAAAGCCTCAAAGTGTGACCCCAGTGCACCCTATTGTAGAGGTAAAAATCCTAAGGCCATCTTGGATCCTCTAAAGGTCAACTAGGCATCCATTTTGTAAGCCCTTCTTGTCCCCCTTCTCACTCTGATTTTGGCGCCTTTTTATGTTTAGGCGGGAAAAGATAGTTACTGTCAATCAGCTAATCTGCCTAGCAACCCTATGTCTATATAAGGCGGTGCTCAGATTAGATCGGGGCTGCCCGCCCGAGTGGCAGAGTCTTGTTGCTGTCTGTTTGTAGCAGAACAAGTAGCTGAGGGTTAATAGGGTAGGCCATTCACCCCACAAGGGTCATCTAAGCAGGGGATATACTTACCTACACACTCCTAATTCATCTCCTATAGTGATCGCTTGCTCCACGCACGACGACACAGGTGAAGGGAGGGGGAGCGATTCAATTTCTTGAATACTCTCATCTTACCTGAGAAGACGCTCATCTGATCCTGCCTCGAGGTCCTGTCTCCATCTGAGGGATCCGGCTGTCCTGTAGTGCTGCGCCTATCCTGAGGAGGAGAAGACACCATTGAATCAAGCTGCCAGAAATGGTATTGTCACTGTCATTTTGATCTTTGTGTATAAATCCCTATTGATACAGCCTGCCTTATTTTATTATATGTTTCATCTTGTTACCTGGGGAGTCCTTACCACCCCATTAATAAATTTGTTGTACCTTTATCCTGTTTTAGTCATACCTGGGAACGTAAACCCCCGGTGATAGATATGGGAAGAGAGGTGATGAATGAACCTGAGACCGAGACTTCTGGCTATTGGTAATTTTAGCTCCTGTTTCGGTCAACACTATAGACTCAAAAAGCAGATGGCAAATAAAACCAAGTCTATTATTTTTACATAATGTCATGATTTTAAAGCCAATCTCAGGATTTTTGGTGAGCCTGGCTCATGATTTTTGAACATTTGGGGTTGGCAATACTGGTGTCTGCTCAGCTAACAAACATGTTCCACCTATGAAAGTTATAGGTGAATCCCCAGCCCCACCCAACTGTCCCTTGAATTCTGGCTAGACCTCTGGTTCTACACTGAAAAATTCCTGGAGATGATGCTTTTCTTCTGTGAGCAGTAGAACAATGTGTTATGATTTTATTAACGATATGTGTGTTTATTCCTTGTTGCTATGTATGCTGGAGTTCATTATAAATGTTTTGGATTTGGTGCTGTGTGTCATTGGGTGTAAGAACCTGTTCTGGGAATTTTACATCCATGACGTGCAAAACTATCTAGAGATAATTAAACTTTTCTGAAGTCCATATTTCATAAGGTATTTGAAAGAAAAGCATTCCCTATTCCACAGCTAGCCCATCGAATACAAAGAGAAGCACAGATTGGGAAAGCAAGTACTACTTCAGAAGGCAGCATGCTCAGCCAGTGGCAGGAGCTGGACACAACACAAAGAAGCTGTGTTGGGAGTGAGCGCTTACTCAGCTCAGCAATAAAGTGAGGCGCTAGCAGAGATGTGACATTTTGGGGTTCACACAGGCCAGTAAGGGGGTTGGTCACGGTCTGCTTTGTAACCCTGGGTGTTCTGTGGCTGTACAGCCTGAGTCCAGACCTCTGATCCCACCAACCTACCAGCTGCCCACAAGCATCACCTTGGCTTTGCCCAATGTGGTTACTCCTTGCAGGCTGAGCTTAGTACCCTTCCAGCCCCAAATTCACCCCCAAATCATCCTGCTGCAGAGACCAGTCCCTCTCACTGAACCCTCACAAAGAAAATGTTAGGTTAGCTTCCTTTACTGAGACAGTAAAACACTGCGACCTGTCAGCTTTCTAGAAGCACAGTTGACTGAACTTACGCATCACTTATAATGAGAGAAAAACAGGTTTATTAACAAAAGAACATGTGATGCTGGTAGAAGGGATAAAGGTAGAAATTGTTACAAGCAAAGAAAAGTGAAAACACAAACCTAAAAGACTAAAACTTAAGCTAGTTTCTCTCACCCACACTCTCCTTTCCAGCTCTTTACTGGCCAGCGTGGAGATCAAACCACTTGGTTCCTTTGTCCCCTAAGGTGAAGGATCAAGACAGAGTCTCTCTCTCTGTTGCTTATATCCCTTTGGATGTCTTTGTCTTACAAGTCAGAGAGGCCTCTTGGGCATTCAGTCTCCTGTGTCTTTCATGGTGAAGGAGCCATGTTAATTCTCTGTCTCGAGTTCAGGCTCAGGGTAACCTCCACCAAGCATAACCCCCACCAGGTTAGCTCAATGGCTTTTTCACTGCTAATAGGTAAGTTGAGATAAGCCCACATTCCTTGTCTAGGGTAGACTGTTGATCACCTTTACCTAAGCTAGGCTGTCTGGATGTAAATGTATTCTAATAACTTCATACAAAGGGAATTCATAACTTCAGATACCCCATTAACACGTGCATTTTACAATTATATTAATAACCAGTGTGTTGTTAGCTTTCATACAATACCTCACAATGCATATTTTGTACAAATATTAGTGCAGTAGTGTGTAGGGTGTGAATACAGGAGTGGCTAGGATCACAAGGAGCACTTCATTTAGTCTGTAACATCTTTGGGGCAGGAACTGTCTTTTGACTGTATGTTCATACAACACCTTGTACAATGGGTCCCTGTTGGGAGTCTCTTGGCAGTGCCATCATACAAATAGCTAATGAAAATAACAACAGATAAAGAATGAGAGAGGAGACAGAGGCCAGGAGGCAAAGGAGAGAGAAGGAAAGAGAACTTTCTAGAAGTAATATGCCAGTGCAATCACTGTTTAGTCAGTACTAAGGGACAGACTTTCAAAGTGCTGGGCAGGGCATTCACTGTGCAGATCTCATTGATATTCATTAAAGTCTCAGAGCTGTATCCAAAGAAAATGTAGGGCTACATTATATCGTAATAATTCTCTATAAATATCTCTATAAAGGAAGGGCAAGGGCCTGACAGAAAAAGGACTTCTCAGTCTCCTTCAGTCCCACAGAAGCTATTCTATCTGCCTGACCCACTGTGTTAAGCAGCAATATCGCATTTTTAACTTAAAAAATAAAATCAGCCAAATGATACCAAGCCAGATCCTCAGCTGGGGTAAATCAGCTCTATTGAATTAAGAGGCGCTTCACTGATTTATACCATCTGAGGATCTGGCTCATTGTATGAAAGAAAAACACTTTGAAGTGACCAGAATTACAGCTTAGCAACATCGCTGTGGTTGAATAGAAATCTCAGGAATACTTACAGGATACTGATCTCCCACATCAGTTGAAAATAGGCCCATCAGAGCAGTGATGTATTATGTCTCACTTTTGTTCTCTTGGGGGGAAAAGTCTGTTTCTCCAAATTGCCAGCACAACATGACTGTAGGTGTCAGGTTACTGCAGGTTCATTCTGTCTCAGCCTGCCCAGATGAAGGTCATGTCTCTATCACTTGGCACTAGCGGGTCATTTACATTTGTTTGCAATTGTTTTTTTAAGCGTGCATGTGTTCTGAGGGGTGGATGGCTTGGGGAACTGGTAATAGGATATCTGAGCTCCTCATTTCTAGGTGACACATGCTAACCCTGAGCAGTTGTTCTTGGCCAAAATGTGTTACCTTTCTGATAGCTACTCAGTGGCTTAGAGAAAAGGAGTTGATTTCAGCCCAGATCCGACTGGATAGGGGTCTATCCCACAAAACCACTCTGCTGCTACAACTGTCACTGAAAGGGCACCCTGGTTGGTATTGTCAGCAGAAAGGTCAAGGACTTTGTGAGCGTGGAGATTAATCTACAATCTCACCCCAAGCAGGGATCCATCCAGAACAGTTATGTGAGGAGTGTGGGACGGTTACAATGATGCTGCCCTTGCTGTCTGTTGTGAGGGCTAAAGCATGCTCTCAATATCCAGGGATGTTAATCTGACATCTCTCACAAGCCTTAAGCACTGTACTAAATAAACATGCAGAGAAAGCTAGAAAAGGCCTCAAAAAGGCACTTGGAAACTCTGTGCCTCCTTACACCTAAATTTTACTGACAATGCCAGCAGATGCCTAGCGGCAGAATTACTGATTTAAAAAAAAAATTAGAACTGTGTACTACTTATGCTCTCCACAAAATATCTCTCTCTCAAGTAGCAAATAATAAATGCTTCAGGTCAATTTATGGCTGATGCTGCTTAGGCACAGTGTAGGGATCAGGAGACATAGGTAGCCACTCAACCAGCAAGCACTCCCACCCCGGACAAAGCCATAATTTGGCTGGCTGCACTGGTAGCACAAAGGGAGACAGTCTCATGCTGCATGCGACACTAGCAACCAAGACAGTGTTCGGTTGGGATGGTGATGCCATAGCCCCACCACCTACATAGCAGACAGCACTAGTAGAAGATTAAGTGCATGATAGAACTTTTCAAAAGAGTAGCAAAAGCCACTTTTCACTGTGCTCCTGCTCCATGCCCCAACAGGGATTATGTTTTAATCCCGATCCTCTCCATTGGCCAGCAGACCTACCACTCCCTATGCAGCTCTGCTTCTTAGAGGCATAATTTAACTGTACAGGAAAGTTTAAACTACAATCCCATATCTGAAGCCACCTCAAACTTCAGGGAAATTGGAGCATGGTTCAGAGTTCCAGACCTCAGGACCATATCTAGTAAATACCTATTTCAGAAGATCTCCTGCAACCAGAAATAGTATTCTTCTCATGTGCAAAACTGATACCTAAAATGCAGTTGTGCTTAGAGTATCAGAGCAAGTAGAGAGGACTAAAAATGTTTTTCTTGCTTGCTACCTCGGGATATTTCTGTTCCTTCATTCTTTACAGGTGTTTTTTCCACCTGCACGGAAGATCAAACACTTTAAACATACTGAAAACACGGAGAGCTGAACATATGTATTTTAGCTATGCAGGTGGCACTGTTACTAGCAAATAACTAGAAACTGGAAGGAGCCACTTAGTGTCTCACTTTCCTAAGACTGCAACTAAAAACACTTCCCCATTTACAGAGTGTAGGAGAATACAGATTTACACACAGTAACTAGAATGAACTAAGAATCACTTTTTGGAGCAAATCAGTTATATCATAATCTGCTAACACCAGTGGGAAGGCCCAGTGCTTTGTATTAGCACCAACATCAACAACTGTCCAGTTTATTAAATGAGCAACCTCTTGTCAACATAAGGATGTAGGGTGGGTAGGACAAGGCACTATTATTTTCAACTGAATTTCCGAAACCTAACTTTTCTCCATTTCCAATACTGGTTCCTTCTTCCCCTGCTTGCTGGTACATATTTAAGCTGATTAGGCCTCGGCTGGAGTACTGTGTCCAGTTCTGGGTGCCACATTTCAGGAAAGATGTGAACAAATTGGAGAAAGTCCAGAGAAGAGCAACAAAAATGATTAAAGATCTAGAAAACGTGACCTCTGAGGGAAGAATGAAAAAACTGGGTTTGTTTAGTTTGGAGGAGAGAAGACTGAGGGGGGACATGATAACAGTTTCTGAGTACATACAAGGTTATTACAAGGAGGAGGGAGAAGAATTGTTCTACCTAACCTCTGAGGATAGGACAAGAAGCAATGGGCTTAAATTGCAGCAAGGGCGGTGTAGGTTGGACATTAGGAAAAACTTCCTAACTGTCAGGGTGGTTAAGCACTGGAATAAATTGCCTAGGGAGGTTGTGGAATCTCCATCATCTGAGGCTTTTAAGAACGTGTTCGACAAACACCTGTCAGGAATGGTCTAGTTATTATGTAGTCCTGCCTTGACTGTAGGGGACTGGACTAGATGACTAATGAGGTCCCTTCCAGTCCTACACATCTATGATTCTATGATTTACTATATGGTCACCTTGCAGTGGTCATTGTCACTTAACTAAAGGATTATTTTTAATGTGATTTCCTCCACACGTTGCATTTCCTGATTGCCAGCTGAACAGCTTCCCAAATTTTTTTGTGGAAAGATTTATTATCATTTGTATTATAGTAGCACCTAGATGCTCCAATTGTACAAACACATAGTGAGACAAAGTCCCTTCTCCAAAAAGATCACAATCTAAAGAGGCAAGAGGACAAGAAGGGAAACTGAGGCACGAGGAGGTGAAGTGACATGCCCAAGGTCCTGCAGCTGGTCAGAGCCAGAAAAAGACTCTAGATCTCCTGAGTCCTCAACCAGCTCCCTAGTCATTGGACAATGTTGCCTCTTCTATGTGTATTAATGCAACTAGTGAGTCCTATTGTTACTGAACCAAATTTTTCAATTTTATTTTATTTTTTTAGTCTGCAGCTAGTATAACTTTTTTCAGCAGCTGTGAACAGGACTTGACTAGGAAGTTTTAACAAAGAGAAACTTCCCCTCTGTTCTTCCTACTGGTGTTAAAATAATTGCTTTAGCAAGGAGAACTGCATTTTCCCTTCTAGCCCTGGCTTGGACTCCATTTGAACTGTGGCCACCAACACTAAAAAGCACTCAGTATTTCACTACCACATAATCTCCTGATTGGAAATATGGTATGCAAATGACCATTTTATCTCCCATTGTCTAAAACCCATTTTGCGATTACCAGCTCTCTCGAGATAGCTGTTATTGACTTGGGGTTGAGGTTTAGAAAATGAACATAGTACAGCAATTCTTCTGCAGATTTGCTGGGCAGCACTCCATTCAGAAATCATCTGCTGGGAGGCACTCTTGGGTACAGTGTTTTGTAAGTGTATGCAAAGGTGCATTGCTATTTATCTACTATATGAACATGGGCAACCTCCAGTTACATACAAGTACATGTGTCTGTCTGTCATAGGAAATGAGGCTGCTTTTGTACCTGTCTACCTTGTGAGACATGAAAACCTTGGTGCCTGCATTCACACTAAACCCTTGAGCTTGTGAGCGCATACTTGCTTCATTAGGAAGCAAGAAACATCAACTGGAAACAATGACATGCCTGTTAGTCAGTAATTGGTAAGTTAGAAAACTGTGCAGCAAAACCCTCTCCTCTCTAATTCAGACTGACAGTTGTATAGTTTTTCCTCCATTGTCTACTACACAACCTTTCAAAAGGGAGAGTGTGACAAATGTTTAAAGTAGCTGAATAGTGGATTTATCATGTTTGACTGCTGGTTCTGTAACCAGACATTTGGTTTATGGTTTAGAATAGTAGACATGGGTTAAGGCACTGGCCTTTCACCTCTGGAGATGTGAGGTGAACTTTTGCTTTGCTTGCCAAGTGAAAATGAGCTTGGTGGTCTCTCCCCTTGGAGATGCTTCTCAATATTCCCCAAGCCCAACCCAAGCTTGGAGATTGCTATGCCACTTTAAAAAAACAATTAGAAAGAAATGAGACAAAGTATCCCAGGTCAGGACCGCAGTGTGAAAGGGAAGCTAACAAAACACCTGCATGCAATCTGCCTGGCAGTAGCTCCTGCTATAGTACAAGTCATTCCCTTTCAGAAGTATCTGGGGCCAGATATCCAAATTAGTTGGGTACCCACAATTGGAGCCAGATTTTCAAGAGTTTGTAGCTCCACGTAGGCACCAAACTAAGTGGTCAGATTTTCAAAGAACTCACCATATTGGACGCTGAGCTCATTTGCACTGAAATATAGTAACAGTTACTGTGCTGGCTGGATTTGTGCATGTGGCACGTCCACAGACAGCCGCTAATGCAGGTAGCTTCTCCCAGGGAGGAAGGACCCTGTCTCAGGAAGTAACTCTGGGATGATGCTGAGGGGTGTGTGCTTTCTGCCTTGGGGAGAGAGGGCAACAGTCTGTGCCAGCAGCAGGAGGAGAGCTGGGTCTGTACCGTCTTACATGCGTCTGACGAAGTGGGTATTCACCCACGAAAGCTTATGCTCCAATATGTCTGTTAGTCTATAAGGTGCCACAGGACTCTTTGTTGCTTTTTACAGATCCAGACTAACACGGCTACCCCTCTGATACTTGATACCGTCTTACAGTAATAAGTAGATGTTGTTCTGTTGTTAAACTGAGATCATGACAGTGTCGTCATTCCAGGGACTCTGCACGGCTATGCTAACCCACCGAGATCATGTAACAGTGTATTACAGAAGACAGACACAGTATGAAAGTGTAAAGTGGCCTTGGATGAGTTAAGCTACTTCAGTTATATTTAGTTGGAAACTAATAGACTGCTTGAACAGGCGTACATTCGGCATATCAGCATCTTCTCCTCTTCTATCTGCAGCATTTTTTAAATGTATCTACTGATATTATTCACCAAATTCTGCAAAACTTTTCATTAATACATGCCATGTTGCTGCCCAACCATAATCCTTGAGTGAAGCAGCTGTAATACCCTCTTTCTGGCTACATCAGCCATCTATCCATTTGCTCAACCTCTGGCAGCTCTGAGGAGTCCCAACCCAGTGCCTCCATATACTACTGCCATACTCGTTGACTCTTATCCAATGAAAATTGTCCTTAAGGTATCAATCAAAGCTGAATGATGAGTGAGAGCAGTAGAGTGGCATTTACGGGAATGTCCCCATCGAGAGTGCCAGCACTCATTTTGGTATGGTTGAAATAACAATAGAGGTTAAATGAGCGATTTAAACATGGTAACCTCATACTATAGCTAGTGAACTGACCCTTCATGCCTTGCTGTGTTAGAAATGGTATATAATAGAAATAAGTTTATAAATTGACTGATCTGTAGATGATATATAGCTGTCTTTGTATTTCCGCATCAGCTTGTTAACTATTACATTAAAATTATACACGTTTTTCTATGAATGAATGAAGCCTTTCCCCCATGCCTACAGTCTCTAGCCCTATTTTTCAGTGTATTATCACCACTGCAGCTGTTTTTGTTGATATCCTGATGATAGTTTTACAACAGGTAATATGAAGAATTAAATCCTAGGAGTTTTTATCTGTCTGCTTTTATATTGTAGGGAATCCCTAAAAACTAATCACTGATTGGTATCACTAAGCATACACTATACTACATTGGAGCAACATTAGGGAAACAATTAACATCAATAATATAATACTATGGGCCTTTGTACAAGGTCTCACACTTTTGTAAAAAGAAGAGCTTAACTAATACAAATGTTCATAATACATTAACAAATTCAATAGAGACCCATTTCCTTTCCTTTAATGGACTGAGAGCCCCTAACAGGGCTAATAGAACCGGTTCAGATAAAAGAAGAACTAACCCAAACTTTCTTCCAAATATTTGGTGAACTTTTCCTTTAAAAAATAATCACTAAGCCTTTGCACTTTTTTAATCTAGCCTGGACCAGAAGTAGAGGCAATGAAATATCTACTACCGAACTTCTGCAGGACTTATAACTGGGCCAAAACCAGAGAAGGACGGCTATTTTAGGCCAATTTCTAGACCAGGTTGTTTCAGATAAGCTTCTGATCAATGGCGAAATCATTGAATGTTCATCCAAAGCAAACCAAACTGAATCTGCAAACTGATGAGAACTACTTATCAATCACACCCAAGACTATTGTTTCCACACAATGATACACTGTACTTTTCAACAGGGTTAACAGCAGGAAACAAAAATATACAATGTGGCCTATGAGTCCAATTAAAACTAACTAACCAGATGTGAAAGTTGAAGATAAATCTGGGAAACAGTTCTTTTTCAGCGTCAGCCCTGAGCAAATCCATAGAGAAATGCTTGTGGCAATTAATGTTGACCATGTCTGTATCTTGAAGCTTCCCACTCCTTGCCTTCAAATCCACACAGAGGTTTGAACTAGGTAAAGAGAAGAATAGATGGCTCCTCAAAGAGCCATACATGTGGTCTGGGGAATTTACAGAGTGTCTGACCCGCCACATGAATTCCCTGGCCATCTACAACTGTCCAAAGATCCAGAGATTTTTGTCATGGAACTCAGAATAGCTGTAAGATTTGAAAATCACACACATTGCCACCTCCATGGGCTTCTATACCCGTCTCAGTGTGGGAGCTACAAAAGAAGCCTCAAAGACATGGAGTTTTCTACTGACCTTTGGCTCTCCTGCTGCTTTTGACATGAGAGGGCATGATATAGCCCAATGTTATCAAAACTACGTTCCCTGTGAAAACATACAATGGAAAAATCAGTGACACCTTCCTTGCACAAAGAAGAAGCCTTTCATCTGTGACTACAGATATGACTACAATGCAATGTAAGCCCAGGCTCAGACTCAGGCTCAAGCCTAACCCACCTCCGTTCTGTCTACATACAAATCATGCTAACCCAGGATCCCAGGACCCTGAGGAGCTGCAGGGTCTATGCCATGACCCAGAGTTAGAGCCACATTGCTTTGTAGTATAGACGCAGCGACTCCCAAATCAGGTCCTGGGAGTCCTCCAAAGATATCCCACAATCCCATGGGCCAACTTCCTTTGTCCTCTCTATCCCAAGAATCTCCAATTGACTCAGTTGAAAATGGAAGCCACGCCCCTGGGCGTACAGCAGCAGCTCAATAAGTCAGCATTAACCCTTCCATTGTCTTCTGATCACTGAGCTGCAAACACACCACCTGTGTTTGCCATGGAGCCCAACCAGAATAAGCCTTTTGCAAAGCACGCTGACTCATGGTCATGGGAGCACAACCAGTTTTTGGTAAATCTCTGAGGTGAGGCCAACAAAACTGTGGACTTCAGTAAGAGTAGCAGGAATGACCACACATACCAGCAAATAGCGAAGAAGCTGACAGCTTTGCAAATACACCAGACCAGTGACCAGCGCAGGGAGTGGATTAAGCAGTTCAAGAGTCAGTACTGGAAAACCAGGGACCTGTGCTGGGGGCAACTCACTGACATCATGTTCATTTTATGAGAAGTTTGACCGATACTTTGCACAGAGCCCAGCACGGATCCAGCGGTGGTGCATGATGACCTGCTCAGCCAGGATGGTGCCCTGCTGGCCCCTGCACCCAGCATTGGGACAGACAGGAGCCAGCAGTAAGGATCATGTTGCTGAAATCACTCCCAAAGCAGCCTTTGGAACAGGAGCAGCAGCTCATTCTGGGTCCATACTCAGAGGAACTGATTGATGCCCCCCATGGAACAAGCCACTGCAGAACCTATTGAAGGGACAGAAGCCTCTCCTGGCCCGGTAAGTGTCTGGCTCCATTTTAATGTTTATTAATACAGTAATGGGAGCTCTATGAACCAATGCAAAAGTTAGCAGCATTCATCTGCAGATTGCATGCCAGCGCCTTGGTGACCCCGACCCGCTCCTCTCACCACATGGAGTTCAAAATGGCAACCAGGAAATGCAAACAGTAAAGAACACCTTTAAAGTGTATTTTTACTGGAAAGGCACAGAATTTTGCTATGGCATTTCTTAAAAATAATAACCCTACATTGTGTGTAAGTTGTTGTAGAAGCAGCAGTGATCTATATGCTCTGTATAACCTGTAGATTCAAAAGGTCTGTTACACCTTCCGCCTCCCCCCATTTTTGTCTTTTTTCCCTCTTTGAATACCTGTGACGTGGCTTTCCCCCTCCCTCTTGGAATGCTTGTGGGATGAATGGGCTGCTTGAGCAGCTGGAAGATCAGAAGAGCTCCCAGGTAGACAAGGTGTCTGGGACTCTGATTAGGCAGCGATCACAAGCCCAATGCATGGACACTGCCTGAGGTGGAGTGTAACCAACCAGACGTGCCCAAGTCATCTGTAGTCACAGGCAATGAGGAGCAAGTCCTTAAAAGGGGAAGGGGCCATGTGCTCAGGAGTGCACTCACAAGATTGTACCTCCTGTGAAGGCCCTTCACCTGGACTGCCTCGCTAGTGGTTCGCCACGTTGCATTTCATCGTGCCTCGGGAAGACTTACCTTCATCGCACTGTCCATCACTGCACTCTGGGACACTTACCTTGGAGGATCCTGACATCTCCAGTGCCGTGCCGGTCCTGGGAGCGTGAGTATGAGAGTGTGAGTGTGACGCCCCCGCTTCTTTTGAGCTTAGCTATCAGTATAATAGACGTGCTGCTTTCTGCCAAACTCTGGTGGGTCATTAGTCCTCCCTAAACTTACTAGCTGGCCCAGTTTCAGGTAACATAAGAATGCCGCCCTGTAACCATTCAACAGTCTGTCAAGCTGCCTGGAAACAGTGAACTCTGTGTGTGTGATTGGGGAAATATGTTCCATTTCCAAAATCTAGTCCATTTCAGTTAGAGGCAGTCCACACAGTCCATGGGTGACAAAATCATTCGTCCCAAGTACGACTGGGGTTTAAAATTTTGTCCAGAAATGTGTGGGGACGGGGGCAGAGAGGAGGCTGGCTGTGGAGTTCTGCGTGTTTGCATGCAGCCGTAACACAGCGTAAACCATGTGGAAGCTAACGCAGCATCCTGTTTATTCCCTCATGAATTCTGACCCAATCATGGGTGCTGATAGCTGCAAACTCTCCAGATAGGTAGTCACATTTTGGGGATGGGCGTATAGTCTAGGGCTACTTCATTAGCTGACCAGCCCACTTCACTCATAGATGTGCTGTTCAGGCACTATACGTTTGAATATTTAGGTTGCATAAACTGCAGGTTTCCCACCAGCAGCTTGACCTAACATTTCCCTCTGTCAATAGGGCACCACAAGAACTGTTATGTCCTCCAACAGATGGAAAGCCTGAAATGATAGAAAAAGCTGTTGTAGCACGGCCACTAATAGCACCATCCCCCCTCTTCCCAAAGAAAAACCAAGCAATTTTGCAATTTTCTAAAATCAAAAAAGCAGCTTTTCATTTTTAACTTACCATTGTCTCTGCAATTCTTTCACTAAGATTAACCAGGCTCTGTCCTGGGAGCTTCTGTGGCCTGAAGCATCTCTCTCACAATATATTGAAGCTCAGCTTGGAAAAGTAACACTTTATGTCCTTGAATTTCCACAAGGATTTTTTCTGCGCTCCTGCACTGCGCTATTAGAGATAACTCCGTCTCTGCCATTCCCGTTCCAAGAACTGCAAAGCAAGTACCTGATCCCACCTTGAAACCCAGTACTCAAGCTGTGCAGCCAATCTCAGCCTTTCCTCTTGCCTCTTGGCATGCCTTTTTTCCAGCTGTAAATCCCTCTGGTTTTGGTACTGGACCTGCTTGTTAGCTCCACCCCCTACTCCCCACAAGCACATTCTTAAAGGCATTATTCCCCCTCTCCATTGGGCCATGCAAGTCCATAATGTGGGAGCACAGAGCATCCCTGACTTCTGTTGCTCAGGTGCATCCAGCTCCAGCTGTGGTAGGTGCATTTTCTGGCTATGGTTACCATTTCAATGGCCCCTAGCTGTCATAGGTACATTCAGGGAGAAATGACTCGCCTCTGGCTGCACAAAGATTGTGAAGAGCACAGCAACCCTCAGTAATGCGGATAGCACTAGTGAAACTGACATCCAAACAGGTCTGTAGACATCTCCAATAGGATTTCACTCTGCCAAAAGCACATTCAACATCCATTCTGCACCTGCTGAGAGTGTAATTAAACCATTTTTTGCCAGGGCCTCTGAAATCAGGGTACGGTTTCATAAGCCAAGGTAAAAGGGGGTATGCAGGATCCCCCAGAATAATGGTGGGGACAGTAACTCCATTTATGACAATGTCATTTGGTGGGACTAGTGCCCATGAATAAGGCTACAATTTTGTCATGGACATTTTTAGTAAAAGTCACGGACAGGTCACGGGCAATTCACGAAAATTCACAGAAGCTGTGACCTGTCCCTGACTTTTACTAAAAATGTCCATGACCAAACTGGAGAGGGAGGAGGGTCGAGCACCCTGCCCTGCTGTGGCTGGGAGCTGCAGCATCTGCCCCATGGCTGGGAGGGACCCCGGCCTGTGGCAGCTGGGGAGCTGCCGGGTATCCCCCACCCCCTGGAGGGACTGGGGAGCTGCCAGGAATCCCCAGCACCCGCGGGGCTGGGGAGCTGCCTGGGATTTCCCCCACTCCCACACTCAGGGACTGGAGAGCTGCAGGGACCCCCGCACATGCGGTGGCTGGGAAGCTGCAGGGGATCCCCACCACTCCAGGTGGCATGGGTATCTCGCAGCTCCTGGCCACCACAGGAGGTGGGGATACCCTGCAGTTCCCAGCCGCTGGGGGCTGAAGTCATGGAGGTCTGCGGAAGTCAGGGATTCTGTGACTTCCGGGACCTCCGGGATCAAATAGTAGCCTTACCCATGAATATAGACTTCCAGTCAGCAAAAAAAAACTAACATCATGAACTTGCCCAGTGCAACCCACGCTGACATTCATAAATTGTCCTCTGTGATCCATGAGGGTCTGCATAGAAATGGAGTAGTACCCTTTGCAATTTATGTACTCATGTGCTCCTTGAGGAGGGCAAACTTATGGGTACAGGAGTCCCATCAGTTGAACGGGCACAATTAGGCAACCCCATTCTCTCAAAGCCAGCAATTACCTCAGGAATATCTTTTATGCCCACCACCTTGGGGTAAACCACACATCTGATTATCTCAGCAACCTCCACCACTTTACCTACAGTCAACTTCCCAATACCAAGCTGGTTTGCAATGGACCTGTAGCAGCCTGGGGTAACCAGCTTACAGTCGGCTATCACAAACCGCTGCTGTACCAGCAAGGGCACCCTCATGCATGTATCTTTATGCTGGAGGGTTGGAGCAAGCTGCTCACAAGGCTCCAGCAATGTAGCTGTCTTCATGCAAAAGTTTGGGACCCACTGCTGGGTCATTCCAGGTCTGCATGATGATGTGATCCCTCCATTCTGTGCTTGTGGCCCTGTGCCAGATGCATCAGTCTACATGGGGGCTTCAGTGGCTATACCAAATGTAATAAGCAGCATCTGACAGTTTGAGTGTGCCAGGCCTGGTACTCTGCCTCCTCCTCCTCTATCCTAAGCTCTGTCAGGTGCCTTGGGTGGGTCAGAAAACACCACCAAAATGTCCATTGCTTATAGAACCTATGCCTATTTTCTGACACAGGAGTGAAAGAGCAAGTAAAAGAAGGTCATGAAAAGGGCTCTCCTCCATGTTGCTGGCTCTGGTAACTGGGAGCACACAGACCAAAATGACTCCTCTGCAGGCTAAGTTGGTGGGCTGTTCAAACTTCCTATAATGTGCATGGTGGGCAGTCAAGTTTTCCCACAGTCCAATATGGTGAAAGGGCTAGAGCAGTCACATTTCAGGAGGGTGCTAGGGATTCTGGGATATGGTTGATTTAACTTGGGGCTGCGTGCTGCAATGTGGACACCAGAGCCCCAGGTTTGAGCCCAGGTTAGAAAATTTTTAATGCAGGGTTAACAATCAGTATAGACACTCAGGCCCTGGGTTCTGTAACCCAGAGTCAGCTTACTCTAATCCCACTAACCCTGGGCTTGCATTGCTGTGTAGATATACCCTAAGAGGATTGCATGAAATGGTATTTTCCACAACTGAAACAAAAGAGAATTGGCTCTACATCTGGTAGCATTAACATCAAAACAAGAAAGCCTGTTTGAACATGGGTCCGTACACTTTATTACCAATATTATTATTTGCATCACATATGGATATAGATGTCTTAGTCAGAAATCAGGCCCCACATTGTGATAGGTCCTGTACAAACATGTAGAAAAAACAGTTCCTGCCTCCCCTATGGCTTTAAACCAATTATGTGAAAAGCCCAATTAACTTTTCAATTTTAAAACCCATACTATAATATTTCACTATAATACTCAAAAAAAAAAACCTGTAGTAAAACTATTGTGAAATGTTGAGATGCCAACCTTTACTGGAAAATACTGTAGCTATTTCTAAGGGAATCACAATCAGACGTACAGCATTGTGGAAGTCATCAGTTCCCCGTTCTCCAAACTCAGCTGGTGATGACTATAATATTCGTTTTGTCCTCGGGTGAGTTATGATTCCATTAGCAGCTTGAACTTGGAACTCTGCTCAGAGTGCAGCAATAACAAGACAGATAGGCCTTTATGAAATCTACACTATTAACACTATTTGTTTTGCCAGGAGTTGACAACTTTAGTAAATTGTTCATAATTGGCTATCAAGGAAAAAGCACAGGCCTGCTTGCCATTATTATGGTATTGATTCTCAATAATTTCTTTGTGTATGTGTGTGTGTGCATGCGCATGCGTGCATTGCTTTTGTGTTGCTGGCATGACAGCCTACAAAGAAACCAGCTGAGTGGGGCCTGCTGTACATCTGGGAGCGCCGTACGGAAAGAAACACATAAAATGCACACCAGGAATAGCTGAAGCAGAGGGTTGTGTGGGGGTTTTTTTTGTTGTTTTTTTGTTTTTTTTTTCGGTGTTACAGCGTTAAAAGAAGAGAATGGAATTAGCGTGTAGCTAAACACGATGGTAGCCCTGTAGGATATTCATGTTAGTCAAAGGCTGAAATACATTAACATTAAAAAACTCCATAGGGTTATTTTAAATATTCATTAGGAAATTTACAAGCTTTGGTGTAATGGCTGAGGACTCCAGTGTTTTTATAATTGGGAGCCAGACCAGTGGAAACTTTCTCAGCCATGGGAAAACACTGTGGCCCAGTTTCTATTCCTCTATTAGAGACTCTTGATTATAATCTCTAAATATTAATCCCCCTGCTGTCACGCAGGCACGCACATGCACACACACAAAACACACACCTGATACAGTATTGTTATGTAGCATCATTCATTATCTGCTGTTCTGCCTGATTTTTTTAACATATGCAGTCATGCCCATGGCCCAAAATATAGCATTCTCCTGTTCTTTGTTCATATGAAAGGGTCAACATTGCTGGGAAGAAAGTAAAGAGTGTCTAGTGTCTCTCAACAGGTAGACAATTCAGATAATTTGCTGACAAGCACAAGCACTTACATATACCCAGAGAGACTGTCAGCGATCCTATTTAGTGATGACTCACTCGAAATTCAATTAACACATGATTACAAACTGATCAGGGGAAAGAAATTGTATTGCTGGTCTTTTCTTTTTCTTTCTCTCTCCCTCTCTCTCTCTCTCTGTCTCTTTTTTAAAGCTATAAAACTCACCAAAAGTCAGCATTTGGTTGGTTTCCTGACCCACCATTTCTCAAGACACAGGAGAACTGTTTGAATTCTCTCCTCATCACTTTCTTGCTCCATAGATGTCAAATGATTGCCATGAAACACTGGAAAAGTAGAGTTCTGAAGATTTACCCCTCCCAGGAGATCTTTGCCCAGATTTTCTATAAAACTCAGTGCAATCTTTGATCTTCCAGCAACTTGTACTCTTCTCCGTTACTTGAAACCCAGCATTATTATTAAGCTTAAGTAGATTGCTTTAAACTTCTACAATATTTACTCTCCTGCCTCCCAATGGGATGTTAACAATAAAAATAGCAAAGGCTTCTACATTTGTTTTTACTTTACATAAATGAATTAAGTAGTTTCTATTATTCTCATTTATACCCTCAATAATGTAAACTAAGCAACATAAAAGAGTTTCCACACCCATATTTACAGAATAAAAATCATGAGACTTTGGAGAGAGAGAGGTACCTAACTCATCATACCTTCTTAAGTGTGAGCAAATCTACAGGCCTCTCTGCTCATAAAAGAAACGTGTGATACTAACAGCTGAATTGTTTGCTTTGGTATTTAAAAAAAAAAACAAGTTCAAAGGGACTCACTTGATTGTATGCCTTCCCAACCCCCAGCCTCATCCTTCATAACCATTGTTTAATGAATTTTTATTAGAAAAGCATGGCTGCACTTATGAAAAAAAAATCTGTCTTTGAAACCAGGAGGAGAGTGTGTTTTCCCTGGCATTAGCCTGTTAGTTTTTAATATCAGGTTTGCACTGTGGTTGACTCCTGGTGCATTTTGGAATCATAAACCAACAAAGTGAAGCTAATGGGAAAGGAAATAATACAGGAGAAAAGAGCCCCTTTTGAAGTGGGGGCAGGAAATCAGTGCAACTTCCCTCCTCCTCCTTCTCTTTCCCCCACCAGGCCTTCCACCCCTCACAAAGCAAAGTGTGTTTCTTGCTGATTTTTGCTTATAGGACAGAATCAAGTAAGAACATAAATTTAATCTCCATTTCTCAGTTTGCAAAACCTCTGGAAAAAAGATACCCACTGATATACAGAAGAGCAAACAAAAAATAATAATAGATGAATATGCTGTGGATGAAATCCTGTCTCCAACTCCGACTGACTTCAGTCAAGTCAGGATTTCATCCTATATGTCTTGGTGCAGTTAAGAATGTTTCCTTATATCAAGTTATCTGAAATATTCCTCATACAGTACTCCTCTGAGAATGAGAAATGTCTATTGTACTTCTAGCTCAACAGATGATATTGATGCAGGTTGTATTGGTACCCAAAGAGGAACATATGGCCGTAAGCTTAAAATTACAATGAGAAAAATTACAGAATAGATTCACTGCCAGCTACTGTGGTGACACCCTGGTGATACAAAGCAGCTGGAATGTACTCATGGATCTTGCCCTACATTCTATTCATTACCTCATTCTCTTATGGTCACCATCACAAGATTATATTTGTTTTGTACAACCTTTTAACTACTCCAGAATTTCATTGGCTGGCCCATTTTTCCTTGAGGAAAAGGATAGGAAGGATGTGGTTAACACATTAGCCTGTGACCTGGGTTCAACTCCTTGCTCTGCAACAGGCTTCCTGTGTGACCTTGGGCAAATCACTTAGTCTCTCTGTGCCTCGGTTCCCCATCTATAAAATGGGGGAAATAGTGTCTCACAAGGGTATTGTGAAGATAAATACATTGACAATTGTGAGGTGTTGAGATACTGGGGATATAAGTACCATAGATAAATAGATATTTTAAAAGGGGTGTAATAGAAAACCAATAAAATAAAGCAAGCGAAAAAAATTACAGATTATAAAGGCCAACTATCAGAAGCACTGAAATTCTGTTGTCTCCCTTCCTTGATCATTCAGAGACTCTAATGATAGAAAATGTCATTACAAGAACCACCAAAATAGCTGACAGGGAAATGGTATAAATTTGACCTCTCTGGGTGGTGTGATCTTCCTCAAATGTTTCTGGGTAAAGAACAGGATGGGCATCCTTTAAGTTAATCATTCTCTGTCTCTGAAGCAGGGGCTGGCGATGCACAGAATGCTTGCGGCTCGTAGGATGCTGATTCCCACCCCCCTTTCTTAAAACTGCTTCTTGCAGGCATCCAGGCTCTTCACTGTAATCAGCCCATATGAATCCAATGGGAACAGAAGCAACAGGTTAAACTCCTTAGAATGTCACAGCTCCTGTTTCTCCAAGAACTGATTCCGCCTTAGCAGTAAGAACATAGCCTGGTGTATTAAACCAGGTAAATGTGCTTCTATTCTACAATGGGTAGTAGGAGCCCAATCAACCCAACAGTGTGGACAATTCCCATTGCAGTCCCCAGTGCTATTTCTTGTTCACTGTGTTTGCTGATGTCCAGCACAGGTCAGTAGAATGAAGCTTAATTAATAGAGAAATGCACTTGTTGAAATGTCCTTCAGGTCCGGGCCAGAGGCCTGACAGGCTATAACCAGGATATAACTGTGCCCTTCCCAATGAGGGCTGGTCATGTCCATACATGCTGCAATTAGTATATGTCAGTGACCATGGTGAATGGTGATGGATCACAGAAAACTGAAGACCAATTGTGACGGGGTCCCTGGGGTGCAACCTGTAGTGTGGGACCGCTGAGCCCTCTGTCCCACCAACCTGGGGTATCCCTCTCACACTGTGAAGCTACAAACCGCTGGCAGATACTGCACTTCCGCAGCCATCCACAGGCAGGGACAAACCCAACTGAGTTACATGAATGATCTCCCAGCCACTCATGAACCAACAATAGAGAGGCTCCAGCCAGTTCCCCCCAGCTCCCCAGCCTTGCATCCCAGGAGTACACCATCTTGCACTGGTCAGAAGCCTGACCAGTGTAAGTTTATTATCCAGTCTGCCCCTCCCTGTAACCTGAGCTGAGATTCCCCAAGCAATTCAACTGAAACACACTGTTTTAGGTAAAATATAAAACAGGTTTATTAACTACAGAAAGAGAGATTTTAAGTGATTATAAGTCACAAGCACAGAGATCAAAGTTGGTTACTTAAGAAATAAAATAAATTCACAATCTGAGTTCTATAAACTGAACAGGATTTGAATCAAGCTGTGTCTCACTCTGAGAGATGGTACAAACACATCACAGATCTTCAGTACACAGGCTGGGACTCTCCTCCAGCCTGGGGCCACCCTATTCAAAATCTTTGTCCTCCAGACGTGTTTCCAGGTGTTGAGTTGTGAGGGAAGTGAGGCCAACCCATGATATCACTTCCCCTCTTTTATAGTTTCTTCCAGTTTGCTGAAAGATCTATGCTTATGATGTGAGGGTCTGACCCCACTGGGCAATCAGTCTCCATTGTCTACTTGCACTCTCTGAGAAAGTCTTCTGGGGTGGCTCTTGGGAGAGTGGATGCCCTTTAATAGGCCAACAACACATCTGGCTCCTCCATTGTTGCTCCTGAAAGGCTGGTTGTGGGTGTTCCCAAACTCACAACATATTTCAGTAACACACACATAGCAAAACTTCATTACTTCCCATACAATGATAGGACACAAAATCCAACAAGTTATTAATGTTCAACAGATCAAGACTTTCAAAATGATGCCTCACAAGGCACACGTTGTACAAAACATATCATAATTACATGACAGTGGTGAATGTGGGGGCTCCAGGGTGTTGCTTTGAGGTACAGAATGCCACACTAATACATTCAAAAAATAGCCTTAGTGTGTAGCCCATGAAATATCGTTGTATACTTCCCACTGCTTCACAACAACATAGCACCATGGGACTATGTAGCACCCACATTCCTGGGGTGGGGTGTGGAGGAGGGGCTGTGGGGTGTATATGAGGAGCTGGGACACCTATTGCCCCCAAAAGGGTGGGGAGCATTGAACCAGGGGGGCTGAGTTTGAGAAGTTAGAAAAAACAAAATGTTTGTGCAGCACATTGTCCACACTAGCTGGCCATAACACATGGCTGGCCCAGTGACGTAACACTGATCAGTACAGCCAAGAGCACTAGCAACTTTACACACTCACAGCTTGATCTAAACAAAACCCATTGAAGACAATGAAAAAACTCCAATTGGCTAAAAAGGGCTTTGGATCAGACCTTTAGCAAAGGAAAGAACTCTGCCCCTGATTTGGGCTTCTGTTAAACACTCCTACTTGCCTGTTTTCTGGTCTAGAGATAGACAGTCCAACATTCTGATCAGAGACAAAGACAGAATACACCAGCTATTCTGCAGGTGCACAGCATAGGCACTGAAGAGAAATTCCTTCAAAAGAGTAACCAACCCACTCCAAACTCTTGGCTGAAAGCTTGGACCACATATCTGACCCACGCTCTGGAGTGTAGGCTGTATTCACACCCACTTTTTAAGGGCCTGTATGGAGGTTGCATCTGCCTGGCCCTTTTAGGGTAGATGCCCTAAGCAAAAGGAGTTGAACCCTGTGTGGGTATGATGGCATAACAGAATGGAGAACTGAACAGGGAATAATGCATTGACATCCCAGGAGGCAGAGTCCTTGGGTCTGGAGGCCTTTGTACCATGCACTAGAAAGTTCTTTTGCAAAGAGGATGTGTAGTCAGAAGTGCCCTTGCATAGAATTAGGAGTTTAAATTTATGACGACTGGGAGGACAAATGGATCTAGCACAGTGGACGTGATCTCAGCTTCTGGGAGGGTCTGGGAAGTCATCCATTGCCAAACTACACTAGAACTCAGGGGATCTGAGTTAAGTTCCTGGTCTTGCTGCAGACATCCAGAGTTCCTGAGCAATCTTACCTTACCTCACTTAACCTCTCTGTGCTTCAGCTCCTCTTCTGGGGACAATAATCCTGTCCTACCTCAAAGGGATGCTGCAGGTGGACATCAGTTAGTGTTTGTGAGAAACCCAGATGCCATACAAGTTCCTAGAAGATAGTGTTATTTGAGAGATGGAAGTTAGGTTAAGTATTAAGTAGTCTGGGAAGGAAGGCTGCTCCTCCATCTGCTTCAGGAAGTCAGCCAGGCAGGTGGAACCAGTAGGGGACATCAAACTAGAAGCCGTGTCTGAAAGGTGAGCAACACAGCCATTTTGGCTGGCATCAGGAGAAAACATTGGTTACTGAGGTGAGGCAAACCCCATTCACAGGGCAAGAGATGCACTCCAAGCTTTTGCCACACAACGGCATGCAAAAGCCCGCATCGGATGTTATTTAAAAGGTTCCATAAATCAAGTAAAATGTGAAAAATAATGCGGCTTTATTCCCCAAGGGACAGAAGCTCATAGAAATATTTTGGTGAAGAACAAAACAAAACACCTAAATATATGAAAGCTCATGAAAAACTAGATGATGTGAAAAACACTTTAAATCAAAGCAGCAGGTAAAGCTGGAAATAAGGTTATCTTCAGTAAGGATTTCTCTGTACCACATTGACGTTAATGCTTCATTTCCTGTAGACTATAAGTAAATCAAAGCCTAGCTTGGGTTTCCATATCTGTCTAAGATCTCATCTCCAAGAATTTATTATTTTGGCATTTCCCACATTGGAATTACCTCTGGCCCAAATTTGGGTAATAGAGTATGATAACATATTAACAAGTAATAAGCATGAATTTTTTATCCATTTTAAAATGTATTCCTGAGAAGGAAAACAAACACATTAAAAAGTGAATGTTTCAAAAGTAATAGGCAATAGAACTGAGAACACAAAAGACTTAGGTCAAAAGTGGAAAATGAAAAGGAAGGAAAGTATAGTTAATTGGTGGCACTTTTGCAGAGAAAGAACGTAAGAAAAACTGCAAACCTATTCAGGAAAAGTAAAACAGATGTGTGAAGTGTCTGACTGAGCTATTGTTTTAGCTTTGTAATCTAAAATAGCTGACTAGATTTCGTTTTAACAAGGGATTAGTTTAGCAGACAGTTTGGATTAACAGTAACATATATAAATAAACATGCTACTCCTAAAACTTAAATGCCGAGCTTACAAGACGCAGGGCAACAAGAACTAGTAAAATGCTGGCCTTGGACTTTTAAATTATAGAGCCAGAGCATGTGTCCATTCCACAGAGACAAGGCATTAGCAAGAGCCTTCAGATTCAACAATGTAATACAAGAAATATTCATGATTATGATTTCATTGTGAAGTAAATCAAGCACTACTTAATGGCAGATGACCACAAAGCACTTTACACATAAGCTCTTTTAAGTAAAAGTAGGCTAAAATAATACTTGTATAAATAGACAGCACACCTCATGTGCAAAGGATCCCAAGACACTTTAGAAATAATGGGCCAAATATGCTGTAAGCAAAGAGACACACTGCTACTGCCAATAGAGAGAAAAGCCGATCTCTAGCCAGCATTGTGGCTCTCACACAGTATGCTAACCTCACTAAACCAGAAATCTCTATTAGCAGTTCTGAGTGTGGGAAGACTGTGGACTGGCTGTGGGTTAGGTCAATGTAACTACATTGCTCAGGGATGTGGATTTTTCACACCCCTGAGCAATGTAGTTATACAGATATAAGTTTGTAGTTTAGACCTGGCCTTAGACAGAGAGGCCTGTATCTCTGGGAGCTTTCTCTAGAAAGTTGTAAGAGAAAAACAGTAAGTATATTAGTATGAAAGATTAATGTTCAATTATTAAAACACAGGGTACAATAACTAGGCAAAGCCAACCAGACTCATGAAACGAGGATAGAATTTAATAAAACTTCTAGGTTCTCAGCATGTCTATGACCTAACCAGCTAGACTTGTATTGGCCACCTGTGTATCTACTCCACATGTACTGGGGGAATGCAGACAACTGGCTCAACCTCACTCACTGTTGGGTGCTCACTCCTCAGCCAGACCTAAATTACACCCTCAGAGATTTAAACCATCCGTTTCTATTTCCACACAAAAATTTAGATAACTCAGCGTTAGGGCTACTGAAGTACAGCCCCTATTGACTCAGTCACTAAAAATTAAGGGAATCATTAATTAAGCCACCATTAACATCCCACCCAACCTGAGCACACATGCCTTAGCATTCAAACATCACACTACCCAAACACACTCACAGACTCCTTGCCTCCACAACCAGCTCCCTTTCCACTCCAGCACACAACCACCCATACTACACAAAGCCAGTTCTTCTAAATCATACACAATCTTTGACCTCAGTAAGATGAAGATACGTTGGCACGCAGGGGCAACCTAGGGACTCTCACTTCTTTTTCCTTCTGGAGCCTCAACTTCCTCTATCTCTTTTTCACCAGACACATAAGGGTCAGTAGCCTCATGCACTCTCTCTCTCTCTCTCTCTCTCTCTCTCTCTCTTGCCTCACCTCACACTGAGGCTAAATGAGGCCCTTAATTCTCCCTTTTTCCTCCCTCAATGGAGTGGCTAGTTGGGGGCCTCCACATCTTGTCTTCCCCCCACACCCAAAAGAGCTTGTTGGGACCTTCCAGTGGTCTCCTCTCTCCACCTATATACAGTTCTCTCAGAGCATCCATTCCCCTCTTTCTTCTTCCCACATATGAGATCTTTCTGGGAGCCAGTTCATCTCCCTCTGCTGAAAGCAGGGCCAGGAGTTCCATTCCTCCCTGGTGGCAGACCCTTTCATTGTTTCCACCTCTTGAATTAACCTCTCCTCCAAAAAGGTGAGAGTGTCTGTTTTGTTGCTCTAACTGCTGAAATCGGAAGACCTGTTAGCAAAAGAGAGGGATCCGTTGCCAGCATCATCATGGGTCCTCCCAGCCATTTAACAGCATCCCCTATGGAGAGAGAGGAGATTCGTAAGGAGCAAATGATGGCCAAGGAAGGAGGAGGCTGATACTGAGGCAGGCAGGGAGGCACATCAGAGATGAAAGGGCGGAGCATATCTTGAGAGAACCAATCTTTTGCTTAAATTAGCAGCAGAGTGACCTAGTCAGCAAATGCTGGCTATGCCACCCTTTACAGCAGTGGTTCTCAAACTTTTGTACTGGTGACCCCTTTCACATAGCTAGTCTATGAGTATGACCCCTCCCTTATAAATTAAAAACACTTTTTCATATATTTAATGCCATTATAAATGCTGGATGCAAAGCGGGGTTTGGGGTGGAGGCTGACAGCTCATGACCCCCCATGTACTAACCTCATGACCCCCTGAAGGGTCCTGACCCCCAGTTTGAGAACCCCTGCTTTACAGATTCCCCTGGCCTGTACTCAGGCCAAAATCCCATTGACTAGGAGTTTATGTGGGTGTAGCTGCTTTTCTACTTGGCAAATATTTTCTCCATCTTTGTGTTTTCTCTCAATGAAGCTCAGGTTTTCAGATGATTTCTCAGGTCTGCCTTGTCCTCTGGGGCTGCAGCCTTAGATGGCACAATCTTGAAAGTGCCATTGAAGAGAACAGAAGGGGAATAAGTCAGTCTGTGTATTTTGCTGCCTATCTATTAACTGTAAGCCCACAGTCTTGCCATCATTCCTGAAAGTAGAAGTCAAGGACAGATGATACTTCCTTGACGTCATTGGGAGTTTTGCCTGAGGCCTGGTCTACACTTAAAACTTAAGTCAACCTAGCTAAATTGCTCAGGGCTGTGAAGAATTTCATGCCCTAGGTGATATAGTTAGGTTGACCTAGCCCCCACTGTAGATGCAGCTAGAGCGATGGATGCATTCTTCCATCAATCTAATCACCTCCTCTGGAAGGGGTGGGTTTACTGCAGCAATGGAAAACCCCTTCCATTGTAGTGTCTACACAATAGCAGTATAGCTACAGTACTGCAGCTGTAGTGTGTGTAGTGTAGACATATCCTGAGTAATGACTATGACATGTCCTAACAGTATTTTGATTAAAACACAATACCAATATGATTGGAATCTGCCACCTTCGAAACTCAGCAACTTTATATAGCAGGCTACATGGAGGCTTTGGTAGAGATAAAAAATTAATGTATTAAATAATTTAGGTATCTGAGAGAGTCCCATGACCATAATATAAACATATTGATGTTGGTAAGGAACAGTTAATTATTAATTTTACTTGAGAGCTACAAAGTTCCAGGTGCACTCCCTTAATTTAGAGGCATGCACAATTTCATGAAAATTAGAACTAATTTGCCTTTTTTCTACTTTAATCAAAAGAATAGCCATGTGGAAGAAGGACGCGAATTTTCCAAAGAGTTGGATATTTATTTGTTCAAAACAAGCACACTTATCACAATTATCTACAAAACCACAAAAAGCATACACTTCCAGTGTTTGGAATTGTCATGGCAATGCCCTAGATTTCTATCAAGTTCTGTCCTGAATAGATAATGATTATAATGCTGTTTTTCCTCATTTGGCTTCCTTAGCTACAGAGATGACCATGTCCATAGAATATATGGATAGACAGAGAGAAACTAAAGTTAGACAAATTAATATTCTATCAAGTATTAATTGCTGGAGTTAGAAACAGATGCGGAAATTATGCACTAGGCAAATTTTCAAAATGCTAAACTGGTTTCAAGGGTTTTGTGCATTCAGACAGATCCAGATTAGCAGGATAAATAAAAGAGTGTCAAACTAACAACTTGCAAGAAACATTGTAGTTTATTTTTTCTTTTTGTTAACCGATCACCTGGCAAAGGGTCAAACGTGAGTTTTATTCATTATAATACGTAACTTCAAGGAGATGTTGATTTTCTTGTACGGCACCTTTAAATGCAGAGCACTTTCCTTGCCTGCTCCCCTTAAATTCAAATACAATATATGACAGTGGTCACTGAGTTCTCTCTCATGAAGATTTAGGCCTAAATTTTGAGACTTAGAGACCTAAAGTTAGGTCCCCACCTCTAGATGTACCTAACCTTAGGTCCCTACATTTGAACATTTGGGCCTTTCTATTTGCTCTTTCTTCATTCAGAGTTTTTCTTATTCAAGTAAGTTAGACTGGGAACACTGTCCGCCTCCTCAGCCCCCATTCTGGCAGCTTTGAAATGTTCAGGCAAAGCAAAGTAATTGGAAAGCTGTCCTGATGGGGCAACCGGAGTGTCCCTTTATGTAAGGGAATACTTAAGTGGTGTAAAGCCTATGTAGCTGGTTCCAGCATTCGGGGAGGCAGAGCCATGGCTGGAGCTCCTTAAACTCCAGTGGTCCTTACAGGACTGTTACTGACAACCAAAATTAGAGCACATCACAGCCATAAACTGCTGTAATTTACACAGGGGGCTGGGTTGGCTCCTGGCTGGTTCCAGAACCAGAGGAGCATGAAAGCTGACTGAGTGCCACTTCTCCGCTCCACCCAAATGCTGCAGCAAGCACAACTCAGCCAGACCCAGGAATCACGTCCCACGTGGTTTGCAACACATGTGCATGAAAAATACATAGTTGCTGGAACCAGCGGTTCAGGGGGCGCTGCAGTACCCCCTGGCTTGAAGTGATTTCCCTTATATACAGGATAAAATATATCAGTAGTGTTTTTATATCATGAAACATGGCATGAAAAGAGACATCATGCTGAGAAAAGAAATGCAAACAACATGAGCAGAGGAGATAGCACCATCACGGAGTCATTCAGAGTGAAATCAAAACTCTTTTTTTTTTTTGTCACTAATGTAATTAAAGACTTCCTCAGCACGGATACAAAGGGAGCATTTAATGTGAACTTTTGAAAAATATTTAAAGGTTTAATATACCTCCAGAAGAAAAGAAAGGCATTTTAAAGGTGGCTTTTTTTTTTCTTTTTTCTGGAAAAAAATAAAGATCCACAAATGGTTGGTGAAACTCCATAAAGCAGCTGGAACTTGTTAATAGACACACTCGACTGTGACCCGAGATGCAGGAATCTCACTGTGGATTTTTTACAGACATACTTTAAAACAAGTGCTGGCTGATACCACCACGGTCTGCGCTATTGAAATTTTGTGAAGACACTGTGGCACCAAGAGGAAATCAATTTCCCTTACTTTTAGGCATCAGGAAGAGCCCTTTTTATTAACCTTAAGCGGCAGCAGTGACTCAGTCTTAAACTCCAGACGGTATTCTTTTCCCTGGTTTTAATGGCCCTAATGGTTCTCTGAGAGCCAAGAGTTAATAAATAATAATAGTAATTTCTTCCCCAACTATTGCTGACTTTAATACCATGTGAAAAAGATTATACTAGAGAGAGCCGTTGCCTATTCAGATGAGCCCAAACAAATATACTGGAGCTGAACAGCCATTTCAGACTCTGAGACATTTGCAAACCAGTCCTAGATCTAAATGTTTCAGGCCGAGCCCACCTTTAGTTTTAAACAATTGAATGTGACATTAAGTAAGCCTGGAGTATTTGCAGACTCAGAAACGGTTTGCTACCCATGCTACTATCTACTTGCTGGGGGTGAGTTCCTATTTCTTGCCCTTCAGCCTATCACTACAAGTGTGGCAGAGTGGTCCAGTCAATGGAGACTTAGCTGTGGATTCAGGAGACCAGCATTCTACTACCAGCTCTTGCCGCTGACTTACTATGATATCTTGGGCATTTTGCCTCTGTTTCCCCACCACACTTTCTCTGTCTTGTTTATTTAGATTGGAAGCCCTTCAAAGTAGAGACTATTTTATTATGTGTACAGGGCCTAGCATGTTGGACCCTCTAGGTGCTACTGCAATACACATCAATAATAATACAACTCCAGGGAAGGTGGTACTTCCATAACTGCCGGTGTTGAAACACTCACCCGAAGACTTCATTCCCATTAACTCTGCTTGCCACGGGTGTTGTTGTTAAAAATGTTATTGCCGCACCAGGGATATGCTTATGTGAAGTAAGCCTGTTGTCTTGTCAACTTCTTATTTGGACGAGTATCAGCAGCACAGAAGCCACCACCACAACTGGCAGCCTTGCGGCCAGTTTCGGCGGAGAGGCAAAGAGCTGAAAACCAAGCTATTGTCTGACCTCTAAGAAAGGTCATTCAAGGTTGGAGTTAAGGCACAAATCAGGGAGGTAATATGGGGAAGCTTGCACAGCAGGAGCTTTTCCTATACCTGTTCTACACAGAAGACTTCAGTCTCCTGGGCTGTCAGTTTCCTTCACAAGCACTAAATTCAGACAAACATTTAAGAAAAAAATGTTAAACTACCAAACCATAAATAGAAAAAGGTGTTAAATTACTTGTGGCCTCATTCCTTTTCTCTCTCTGACAAGCAGAAATGTAGCAGGAGTTACAAACTAAGACATTGTTAAACTTTTCTTGAATCCATTTTTTTTTTTTAGGTTACTTATAAAAGATTTGATGAACTGGTTAGGAATACATAATTAACTGTATGAACCACCAGGATGGGAGAGAATAATGATTCTCTCTCTCTCTCCCTCCACACACACATTCCCATTTAAATGAATGAGCCCATTCATATGAATGGAAGTTTTATGGGTTTATTAGGTTTGGACCCTAGTCAAAATTAAGCTGTACATAGCAGACAAATATCTCACCTGCAGTACCTGTCAGCCTATTCGCCTGGTCCTGAGCACCCAAAATTCCTGTTATCAATGGGCCAAATCCTGAAGTCCTTACCCAGTGCTAAAACAGGCAACATTGTTTTTGCCTTAAATAAAAGTTGCTGATGCTCAACACTTCTTTAGGGACCAGATCGTGACTTCCCACAGAAATGGACAGGGAGAGAGGGGGGAGGAATTTCATTAGGCTCCCCTTTCATAGGTTTCTCACAATTTTTCTCTCAGGATGGGTTGGCACCCCTTCTTCCAGAAGAAGCAGAGGGTCTGGCCCCTGGCCCAAGCCCTTGCCAGCCCTAAGCAGAACTATGGGAGGCCCAGGGCCATCTGTCCCCATTCTGCCTTCTGGCCCACTGCAGCTTATACTATAGGGTTACCATATTTCAACAATCAAAAAAGAGGACAGGAGGAGCCCCGCCCCTGTCCTGCTCTAGCCCCGCCCCTGCCCCTTCCACTCCCTCCCACTTCCTGCCCCCTCAGAACCCCCAACCCTCCCCCCCCACACCTTGTCCCCTGACTGCCCCCTCCTGGGACCCCTGCCCCTAACTGCCCCCCAGGACTCCACCCCCTACCTAAGCCTCCCTGCTCCTTGTCCCCTGACTGCCCCCTCCTGAGACCTTCCCCACATCCTAACTGGCCCCCTAGGACTCTACCCCCTACCTGTCCCCTGACTGCCCCAACCCTTATCCACACCCCCACCCCCAGACAGACCCCTGGGACTCCCACGCCCCATCCAACCACTCCCCACCCCCTGACAGCCCCCCCCAAAACTCCCGACCCATCTAAACCCCTCTGCTCCCTGTCCCCTGACTGCTCCGATCCCTCTCCCCACTCCTGCCCCCTCACAGCCCCCCCACAACTCCCAACCCCCCACTCGCTCCTTGTCCCCTGACTGCCCCCTCCTGGGACCCCTGCTCCTAACTGCCCTCCAGAACCCCACCCCCTACCTAAGCCTCCCTGTTCCTTGTCCCCTAACTGCCCCCTCCTGAGACCCCCCCACCTGTACTCTGACTGCCCAAAACCTTACACCCCCAACCCCCAGACAGCCCCCCACTGAACTCCTGACCCATCCAACCCTGCTCCCTGTCTCTTGACTACCCCCCGCCCCCAGAACCTCCCTGCCACTTCTCTGACCCCCGGCCCCCTTACTGTGCTGCAGAGCAGCGCGCTCGGCAGCGGGGGAGGGGAGCAGGGTCGGAGCTCCAGACTGCCGGAGGCCGAGTGCTGATACACCAGCCGGCGATCTGTGAATGCAGGGCGGGGGGAGGGAGGGAGAGGAGGGGAGTGGTCTCAAGTTGCAGGGGAGAGGAGGGGGGAAGTGAAGGAAGGGCTCTGGCTGCCGGAGCCCCATGCGAGTGGCACCATCCGGCCGGCTGCCCTGTAAGCCCTGCACCCTCTGCATGGGGGGCGGGGGAAGTCCGGACATTGACAAATTCCCCCCGGACACTATTTTTAACTGAAAAAAGCCGGACATGTCCGGGGGAATCCGGACGAATGGTAACCCTATTATACTATAAAGGAGTGTTCCAAGGCCCAGAGGTTGCTCTGCAGCCTCAGGGAATTATACAGCCTGAAGCCATATTTCTTGAAGAAATGTCTCACTCAGATACTGCAAGGTGCTCAGATACTATTCTTGTTTTCTATCCCAACCTCATAGAATAGGCTTCCTCGACAGGGAAGTAGCAGCTTCTTCCTCTCTGCAAGCAAATGGGTTCTCCTAAGGTAGAAGACGCTTCTCTTCCTCTTTCTGGCTTGCCCCTAGCTCCCCAATAGGGTCACAAGAAGGTGTATCACTGTGACTGAAAAGTTACCTATTTTTGTTTCTTAGTCTTTTTACTGAGGGTAAGGGTTTGTTTGTGCCAGACCCCACATGGATATACAAGGGAATAGAATGGATTCATGTTGCTGTTTAGCATAACAGGTTATTGCTAATACCAAATGTTGTCCCTATTCTTGCTGGTGTTCTTGCAAAAGAAAAAGAAAAACCAAGAGATGCTTTCCCTCCATAACGTCCACTCAAGAAAGGATTTAAAGGATTGAAAGAGTTCCTAAGAATTTCTAATTAAATACAATAGATTAGGGGGCCTGTGGCATTACAGCTTAATTTGGCCATCCATCAACATTTCATAACCTTAAGCACATTATCTTGACCAGCAATGCGAAATGTGAATGAACTGGAACTCTGACAAGGTTGAGCCCCCAAGAGAGAGAGAAAGAGAGAGAGAGAGGGCAAAAGAAAGAGAAGGGTGGAAAGAAAGCATGCCGAAAAGGGATCTGAAAGAAGAAATAGAATTACTCTTTCTAATGCTGGTAAATAAGATAAATGGATGTCGGCATTGCACGTTTTATTATCGTTAGGGTTGTGGAAACAGATTTTCCTTGAGAGGGAGAAAAAAAGCTCTGTAATTGAACAGTAGCGTAGACTCAGGTCAGGGTGTGATCTGAAGGAAATCTCAGCTGAAATTTGAATGTATGACATAACAAAAAAAGATGATAGGCCTACAGGCTGAAACACCTATTAAAAAAGGAAAGTCTTGGGGCTTTATTCTTCCCTCAGGGTACTTTTTCTTGCTAGCATCATGCTCTGGGCTGCCAGCTACATGAAGGAGAGAAAAGATTCTGAGAATGAGGTTGAGGCCATAGCCCACCCTATCTCTGCACATACCAATATGAGAGGACTGAGCAGAACTGAGATCCTCGGGAGACATTCTATCTGAGTCAGACAGATTTTCTTCCCGAGGGGCTTTCGCTGCAGCACAACCACAACCACATCTCCTTCATCAGGGACCAGAGCCACAATCTAGCTGTAAAGCAGATTTCAGGGGTTTGTTAGTAAACTCTTTGCCTGACCATCTGACCTGAGAAAGGCTTCAACAACTGGAAGACTGGATCTCCATTCCCATCCAGAAATGGTCTAAGCATTTCCAATGCTGAGTCCTTGTTTTATGACATATTGAAAAACTAAAGTCAGAGAAAATACGTTTTAAAGAAAAGCTATGTTGGAGAACTTATTACAATATCAGCTGTATCACATACATTGTAAGAAAAGATTCTTTTTTTTTTTAGCCTGGAGGGGTTTCTTAGACCATGTTTTTGTTACTTTAGAGCTTTTGAACTTGTGCTTTCTTTCTTTTTATATTAAGTTCATTCCTACACATTTAATGACATTTTTTCACAGAGGAATTTGCTTTTAAATACCAGTATTATATCATATTTCTATTCAGGAATGCACAGGCTGCATCACTGCTAGTCTCACTGGGTAGAGGAAGGAAGGATTTCCACCTTCAGGGTAACATATTTCCCAGTGTGAAAAAGGTTTTTAAGTCTCTATGCAAAAGACACAGGCATAGCATGGTATTTCCAGGAATAGAAATGACATTTCATTGATGGAAATGCTGATTTGTTGATCTTGAGACACTATTTCTAAAACCACTGTAAGCAAAATTGTCAGACCTGACTTGTCCATACATAAGGATGGCATGTATCGATTGACATCATCAACCAATGTTTTATTAGTGGCATGTTTCAGGAATATCCATTTGTAGAGTATGGAATGACCTTGTAGTTAAGTTTCCAGCTACATCAAAGTTCATTATAACTGTTCTGTAAAAATTACTTCTGTTAGCCCCAGATTTTGAACACCTTATAAATGACCCAATAAAACCTATAACTTGCCCCATAAAGTCTATGAATTGCCTTATTGCCATAGAGAAATGTGAGAGAGTTTTAGGTTAGTGGCCTGAACACAGAACTGGGACAAGGAATACCAGTGTCCTAATCTTGGCTTTCACACTGCCACCTTTGGAAAGCTCGCTTAACCTTTGTGCCTCAGTTTCCCCATCTCTATAGTCAGATAATGGCTACTACAGAAATATGTTGTAATGATTAATTATGAAATGTTTGTAAAGCACTTTGAAGTTGAAAAGTTCTGAATAATGCTGTTACTCTCTGTGGGTGAAATTCACTCCTGTGCAGAGGGCTAGCACAAGAACTATGTACACTTCAGCCCCATTGTAGGAATTACACTACTAGAAAGCTCTTGCTTCAGTTCCCCTGTAGAGCTAGGTGCATACACAAGAAAACCTTCATGAACATTGGTTCAAATGACAACTGTGAATTCACGTTGATGATCTGTGCACGTGCTTTCATTCATTTTCTACGAACAATCAGACTAGTGAGTTTTTTCACAAATATTTGCAAGAACACAACGTGTTGTGAATGCTCATGTGCATATGAATTAGCATCCATAGTCACAGTGCAAGTGTTTGGCAGTCTTAAAGAAAAGTGTCTGTGGGTTTGGAAGTCATCCACTCAGGAAGCAGAAACAGTACCACGTGACCATGTACTAGATGAACAATAGCACATATTCTAAGGATTAGTCATAGCAAATAGCAGTGGTTTGTGATCCATAGGCTGAAATATGTTATTGTTCACATAAACCAATGGTTCTCATACTGTGGTCCATGAAGCCTTTCATGGTGGTCCAAAGAATTAAATATTTTGATAACTACGTAGTTGGGGTATTGGATTGTGGGAGGGAAGCAGATCCACAGTAAGATCTGTCTCCAATGAAGTTATCTACGAAATGAAGAGGATAGAAAACCACTAGCATAAGCATGTTAACAATGTGTGAGAGGTGTGACCTGCCACATTCATCTTAATGGGGTGTGACTACGACTGACCCAAAGCAAGAATTTGATTACACACAAAAAATCTGAGGTTTTGGCATTTGGTTTGTTCCACATAGGAATGTGTGTTCCATTTGTGTGACAGGAGAAGAGTGCCATGAGCCTGGAAAGCAGATATTCCTTGGAAGTTGGACTACGTACTGCTCCCTCCCACACACCACCACCCTTATCTCTAAGGCCTGGTCTACACTACGAGTTTAGGTCGAATTTAGCGGCGTTAAATCGAATTAAGCCTGGACACGTTCACACGGCTAAGTCCCTTTTTTTTACTTAAAGGGCCCTGTAAATCGGTTTCTTTACTCCACCTCCGACGAGGGGATTAGCGATAAAATCGGCCTTAGTGGGTCAGAATTGGGGTAGTGTGAACGGAATTTGACATTATTGGCCTCCGGGAGCTATCCCACAGTGCTTCATTGTGACCGCTCTGGACAGCACTCTCAACTCAGATGCACTGACCAGGTAGACAGGAAAAGCCCCGCAAACGTTTGAATTTCATTTCCTGTTTGCCCAGCATGGAGAGCACAGGTGAACACACAGAGCTCATCAGCACAGGTAACCATGATGGAGTCCCAGGATCGCAAAAGAGCTCCAGCATGGACAGAACGGGAGGTACGGAATCTGCTCGCCATATGGGGAGATGAATCAGTGCTAGCTGAACTCCGTAGCAGTAAACAAAATGGCAAAATATTAGAAAAGGTCTCAAAGGCCATGAAGGACAGAGGCCATAACAGGGACGCACAACAGTGCCATGTGAAAATTAAGGAGCTAAGGCAAGCCTACCACAAAGCCAGAGAGGCAAACAGAAGGTCCGGGGCAGAGCCACAAACATGCCGCTTCTACGCGGAGCTGCATGCCATGCTAGGGGGTGCAGCCACCACTACCCCAACCGTGTGCTTTGACTCCTTCAATGGAGAAACACACAGGGAAGAGGGTTCGGGGTATGAGGAAGAGGAGGATGAAGATAATGTAGATAGCTCACAGCAGCAAGGAAGCGGAGAAACTGGTTTCCCCAACAGCCAGGATATGTTTATCACCCTGGACCTGGAACCAGTAACCCCCAAACTCACCCAAGGCGTGCTCCCAGACCCTGAGGGCACACAGGCGACCTCTGGTGAGTGTACCTTTGTAAATATTACACATGGTTTAAAAGCAAACGTGTTTAATGATTAATGATTAATTTGCCCTGGCAATCGTGGCCAGTACAGCTACTGGAAAAGTCTGTTAACGTATATGGGGATGGAGCGGAAATCCTCCAGGGACATCGCCAGAAAGCTCTCCTTCATGTACTCCCAAAGTCTTTGCAAAAGGTTTCTGGGGAGGGCTGCCTTATCCCATCCGCCATGGTAGGACACTTTACCACGCCAGGCCAGTAGCACGTAGTCTGGAATTATTGCATAACAAAGCATGGCAGCGTATGGTCCCAGTGTTTGCTGGCATGCAGACAACATCCATTCCTTATCGCTCTTTGTTATCCTCAGGAGAGTGATATCATTTACGGTCACCTGGTTGAAATGGGGCGATTTTATTAAGGGGACATTCAGAGGTGCCCGTTCCTGTTCTGCTGAACAGAAATGTTCCCCACTGTTAGCCACGCGGTGGGGGGGAGGGGTGAAGTGATCATCCCCGAGAATTGGGTGTGGGGGGAGGAGGGGGGTTAGTTGGGTTTGTGCTACATGTTAACCCGGAAACCGCAGCCCCTCCTTTTACATTGCAAACCCATTTTAAATGGCCAACCCAATGGGTGCTTGGTATGGGAAATGAGGGCGCTACTGTTTGAAAACATTCCCACATGTTAAAAAAGCCAAAAGACTGTGGCTTACCATGGCTGCCTGCAAGCCGAAATCTGTTGCCTGGCACTGCGTGAGTGATCTCTCACACCAAACCGGCAGGCCCTCAATATAAGAGGAAAAATGCTACCTTGTAACGAAAGCACATGTGCTGTGTAATGTGAACAGCAACATTTAACGTGAAAGAGTGTACCCACTGTTCTCTAAAATGTGTCTTTTTTAACCACCTCTCCTTTCTCCTCCACCAGCTGCAAATGTTTCTCCTTCACAGAGGCTAGTGAAGATTAGAAGGAGAAAACAGCGGACTCGGGACGATATGTTCTCGGAGCTCCAGATGTCCTCCCACGCTGACAGAGCACAGCAGAATGCATGGAGGCAGTCAATGTCAGACTACAGAAAAGCACAATATGAATGAGAGGAGAGGTGGCGGGCTGAATCGCGGGATGAACAGAGCAAGTGGCGGGCTGAAGATGATAGGTGGCGTCAGCTTGCAGACAGAAGGCAAGAGTCAATGCTCCAGCTGCTGGAGCATCAAACTGATATGCTCCAGTGTATGGTTGAGCTGCAGGAAAGGCAGCAGGAGCAGAGACTGCCGCGACAGCCCCTGTGTAACCAACAGCCCTCCTCCCCAAGTTCCATAGCCTCCTCACCCAGATGCCCAAGAACACAGTGGGGGGGCCCTCCAGCCACCCAGTCACTCCACCCCAGATGATTGCCCGAGCATCAGAAGGCTGGCCTTCAATAAGAGTTAAAGTTTTAAACTGCAGTGTGTCCTTTTCCTTCCCTCCTCCCCAACCCATCCCGAGGTACCTTGGCAATTATCCCCCTAGTTGTGTGATGAATTAATAAAGAATGCATGAATGTGAAGTAACAATGACTTTATTGCCTCTGCAAGTGGTGCTCGAAGGGGGGGAGGGGAGGGTGGGGTGGTTGGTTTACAGGGAAGTAGAGTGAACCGGGTGGGGGGGGGGGCGGAGGATTCATCAAGGAGAAACAAACAGAAGTTTCACACCATAGCCTGGCCAGTCACAAAACTTGTTTTCAAAGCTTCTCTGATGTGCACCGCGCCATGCTGTGCTCTTCTAACTGCCCTGGTGTCTGGCTGCGCGTAATCAGCGGCCAGGCGATTTGCCTCAACCTCCCACCCCGCCATAAATGTCTCCCCCTTACTCTCACAGATATTGTGGAGCGCACAGCAAGCAGCAATAACAATGGGGATATTATTTTCGCTGAGGTCTGAGCGAGTCAGTAAGCTGCGCCAGCGCGCTTTTAAACATCCAAATGCACATTCCACCACCATTCGGCACTTGCTCAGCCTGTAGTTGAATAGGTCCTGACTACTGTCCTGGCTGCCTGTGTACGGCTTCATGAGCCATGGCATTAAAGGGTAGGCTGGGTCCCCAAGGATCATGATAGGCATTTCAACATCCCCAACGGTTATTTTCTGGTCCGGGAAGAAAGTCCCTTCCTCCAGCTTTCGAAACAGACCAGAGTGCCTGAAGACGTGAGCATCATGTACCTTTCCCGGCCATCCCACGTTGATGTTGGTGAAACGTCCCTTGTGATCCACCAGGGCTTGCAGCAACATTGAAAAGTACCCCTTGCGGTTTATGTACTCGGTGGCTTGGTGCTCCGGTGACAAGATAGGGATATGGGTTCCGTCTATCGCCCCACCACAGTTTGGGAATCCCATTGCAGCAAAGCCATCCACTATGGCTTGCACGTTTCCCAGAGTCACTACCCTTGATATCACCAGGTCTTTGATTGCCCTGGCAACTTGGATCACAGCAGCCCCCACAGTAGATTTGCCCACTCCAAATTGATTCCCGACTGACCGGTAGCTGTCTGGCATTGCAAGCTTCCACAAGGCTATCGCCACTCGCTTCTCAACTGTGAGGGCTGCTCTCATCCTGGTATTCTGGCGCTTCAGGGCAGGGGAAAGCAAGTCACAAAGTTCCATGAAAGTGCCCTTACGCATGCGAAAGTTTCGCAGCCACTGGGAATCGTCCCACACCTGCAACACGATGCGGTCCCACCAGTCTGTGCTTGTTTCCCGGGCCTAGAATTGGCATTCCATGGCATGAACCTGCCCCAGTAACACCATGATTTGCACATTGCTGGGGCCTGTGCCTTGTGAGAGGTCTATGTCCATGTCAATTTCCTCATCACTCTCGTTGCCGCACTGCAATCGCCTCCTTGGCTGGTCCTGGTTTTGCTTTGGCATGTCCTGGCTCTGCATATACTCCAGGACAATGCGCGTGGTGTTCATAGTGCTCATAATTGCCCCGGTGATCTGAGCGGGCTCCATGATCCCAGTGCTATGGCATCTGGTCTGAAAAAAGGCGCGAAACTAGTATCTGACGGACAGAGGGAGGGAGGGAGGGAGGGGCGAGTGACGACATGGCGTACAGGTACAGGGAATTAAAATCAACAAAGGTGGCTGTGCATCAGGGAGAAACACAAACAACTGTCACACAGAATGGCCCCCCCAAAGATTGAACTCAAAACCCTGGGTTTAGCAGGCCGTTGATTTCACGGAGGGGAGGGGGAGCAAATGAATACAGAACAAATCTATTTTTTACATCTTAAGCTGGCAGACGACGGTGCAGCATGACTGATAGCCCTCGGCATCTTCTGGGTGCTTGGCAGAAAATACTGGGCGCTTGGCAGAAAATAGCATACTACGACTGATAGCCATCATCGTCATTGGGAAGGCACTACCACGATGACGGATACCAGTCGTAATATGCAATCTTCTACCAAAAGGCAAGGGGCTGCTGCTGTGTAGCAATGCAGTACCACGTCTGCAGGCACCCAGATGACATATGGTAACAGTGAGCTGAGCTGAGCTGAGCGGGCTCCATGCTTGGCATGGTATGTTGTCTGCACAGGTAACCCAGGTAAAAAGGCGCGAATCAATTGTCTGCCGTTGCTCTGACGGAGCGGGAGGGGCCTGATGACATGTACCCAGAACCCCCCGCGACACTGTTTTGCATCATTCAGGCATTGGGATCTCAACCAAGAATTCCAATGGGTGGCGGAGACTGCGGGAACTGTGGGATAGCTACCCATAGTGCAGCGCTCCGGAAGTCGATGCTAGCCTCGGTACTGTGGACGCGGTCCGCCAACTTAATGCACTTAGAGCATTTTATGTGGGGACACACACAATCGGCTGTATACAACCGATTTCTATAAAACCGGCTTCTATAAATTTGATCTAATTTCGTAGTGTAGACATACCCTAAGAAGGGGAAAGGTCCTGCTGCTGCTTAGAAAACTCTTGGGGGAGAAGTGGTCCATGCTACTCCTCCTGTCTCAGGGGATCCAGCCGCCGCTATTCCAAGTGAAGGGTAGGGGTATTGGAGTGGAGCAATGGGGTACTATAAAGATATTGAGGGAAGAGCTTATTTTCAGGTGACACTGCTTCCTAGTTCTTGATGTCAATATGTATGTGTATTATATAGACAGAGCTAATTCCACACCCTCTACAGGCCTGATTTGTAATACAGGAATGATTTAGGTGCTCCTGGATCATGGTTTTACCATCAGTGAGTCATGGCATACAGGATATTGATCAGTTCAAAAGAAGAGAGGATGACCTGCACAGACAATTGACATTTGCAGCTAAGCATTATTTGCTTCAAACATGGACCTGGGAGAGTGAAAGCAATTTCCAGCTTCTCAGCTAAGTGCAGAACGGCTAACCACTGAATAACTGAATTATGCCCAAATGTATTCCTCAATATTTAAAGAGCTACCCTGGTTTATTCAGAACTTTGGAGCTACACAAAAGAATGGCAGCATGCAGAGGATCATCCCCATCTGTAAATGGTGTTAAGTAGCAGCAGTGCTCTGTTAAGGAATGAATTTTAAGGAAGAAGCAAAATGAAGACAGTTTTCCTTTAAGCCTTAGGCTGTGACTAATTCTTAGCTGTTTACCACCTAAGTGGGTATGTAGCCTAGGCATTTTTTCCTAAAATTTCCCACTGTTACCATAAGGAAGAGCTGCTACCAGACATAGCCCACCTTCAAGTGGCCACACTCCTTTTCTCTAGCACTAAGTCAGACTCTTGGCTGGACTGAATCCCAACTCCCTACTATGAGGAGCTCCCAGCATGTGTCATGTTTCCCCTTCCTTAGGCCAGAAACCAGCAAAAGAGAAGTAGATCTTCAAGCCAGAGACTTAGAATGACCAGCACTTTGCCAGCAATGTGTACAAACAGAGAAATATGAGGTCATTGGTGGAGGGAAGAGATGGGTGGAAAGCATGAGGATTTATTTCTGCCCTTGCACTCATTGGAAGTGAAGAGCCATTTTGGTCAGGAGAGTAGGAGAGGGTGGGGAAGGGGGAAGAGCAGGAAAAGAAGCAGAGCTCTTGCTGCAGAAAGGAAGAGGGGGATATGGATTCATGTTCCGCAGATTAGAACTTTTATGTTCTAAAAGCTAAATAGTATGAAAATATTAACATAAAATTCTGACACTGATGAAAGTAATAAAAATGTAACCCTTTTGCCAGTTGGTGTCAGCAGCAACAAGGGCCAGGTTCAATATTTAGGGGCTCCTCTTAACATTACAAAACAAACTGGCTTGAGCTCCACTTAGAAATCTGGGAAAACTAAACACCATCCCTGGATGCCTCTAATAAGCAATACTTCCCCTTTCTCAAGAATTGAGTCTGTGTATAACAAAAGAAACATTTATTAAGAGAAAAGGGGACACAGCATTAATTTGGGGAAATGGTTCAAAAGTATACAAACAATAAGTATACACCTGCCCCACAGTATTTTGAGCAGTGTCCTTTGCCTCAGTTTCCCACCTTGCAATGTGAAAGTCCAAGAGGCAAATGTCCATTTACCATGCTGCTTGTCTTTTCCGTCCACTGCATCCCACTCACAGTTTGTTGTCCGAGCTCAGGGAAGTCCCAGAATCCAGGGGTGCATTCAGCTCCCACCCTGAGGAAGAGGATGGTCAAATGATGCTTCTGTTGCTGCTGCCCCTGCTCACTGCTGCCTTTAGCTGCAATGCCATGTTCTGAGGTTCCATTGCTGAGTCCAATTCTTAGTGATTTCACTGGGTGATGGGGAACCTCACTGCTACTACCTCCTTTGTATTGTTTTCCATCACAATGTTGTCTAAGACTTAGCCCTTTAGACCAGCTTTATCAGCTCTAGCAATCATTGAGAAGAAACAAGGATGCTCCATTTAGTCTAAACAGCTCTGTCATTAAACTTTAGAGGGAGATGGTCAAATAGCATCTAAGGCACTTTGAACAAGAGCAACAAAAATGATTAAAGGTCTAGAAAACATGACCTATGAGGGAAGATTGAAAAAACTGGGTGTGTGTAGTCTGGAGAGGAGAAGACTGAGAGGTGACATAACAGTTTTCAAGTACATAAAAGGTTGTTACAAGAAGGAGGGAGAAAAATTGTTTTTCTTAATCTCTGAGGATAGGACAAGAAGCAATAGGCTTAAATTGCAGCAAGGGCAGTTTAGGTTGGACATTAATAAAAAGTTCCTAACTGTCAGAGTAGTTAAGCATTGGAATAAATTGCCCAGGGAGGTTGTGGAATCTCCATCATTAGGGATTTTTAAGAGCAGGTTGGACAAACATCTGTCAGGGATGGTCTAGATAACACTTAGTCCTTCCTTGAGTGCAGCGAACTAGACTAAATGACCTCTTGAGGTCCCTTCCACTGTTATGATTCTATGAAAGTCCACACCCTCTCTATCCCTCACTTGGGTTTGGAATCACTACTCCACACTTAGCAAGTGAGGTTCAGTTAGGGTGACTCCTTCAAATAGGGTATATTAAGTATAGTTCTGCTACCCTTTACATACAATAAAGATAATAACATTTCATTACCCCTGTATCCAAGACTTAAGTGAATTTTACAGCCAAAATTGATCACTTTGGCAAAATAGGTCTGAATGCTGATCACCTAGGCAAAGTAGTTGTGTCTATGCAAAGACTGTCTACTCCTGAGGTCTTTTCCCACAGTTCATTAATAAATGGCAGGAGACAGCTTATTCAGACCACTGGTTTATACAATTTTTATGGCCCATTGTAATCTATTCCTTCATTCATTAAACCAAGTCCTCTAAGGAATGTTGCAAATGCTGTATTTTGCATTTGGGTCTCTTAGATTGCTAAAGTATGTGGAAAATCACACACGGTCAGACAATTCCCAATTGACTATGCAGCTGAGGAGGCTCACGAATGCTAGTTACTCCAGGAAGTGATACAGAACAAAGAGCGCTCATTGAATTTGCCTGTCTGGGATGACATACCATGAATAATTAGAGTATTATGAATAACCTCACACTTTTGTTCAATTTATTTGGGGAGAGGGGATGTACTAGCACAGATCGATTAGACCCACATATTTACCAGCCTAATACATTTCTTTGTAGGATAGCAGAAATCTCAAAAGAGCAACAATGTTGCATGTAAACTGCTGATAGCTCCTCAGATGCATAGATTATTCAATTTTTTGATGATATGCATATGTCAGTCTTAAAGCAAAATTGAGCCCTTAGGGCAAAATTCTCCTCTCAGATCCACACATCAATGGGAGTTCCACTCATGTAGGGAGAACAGACTATTGGAGTTGAGAGCTGATATGTGGATCGGAATGGACAATTTTGTATGTAAAGTTTATTTTTTAAATGTTACAATTTAAAATATAAATAGAATTTGTTCTAGAAATAAGGATTTTAATGATATCTGGAGGTGATCTTTCAGCATCTCAGCAAAAATACCATGCAGACAAACATAAACCAATTTTCACTTTGCATTATGTCTGCAAAATGTACCCTAGCTAAAGCTAAAGACCTTGAATTTCAGCCTCTCTCTGAAATGGTGGATATCTTCACTGGGAATCACAATAATGAAAAGCACTTTAGGTTAACAACCCCAGTGGTGGTGAGTTGTTTAAAGGATCAACTCTGAGAAATCCTTGAAAAAGGGACAAGTCATCACCAACAAGAACATTTCCAAATGAGAACTGTAAATAAGAGTAAATAGTATTAATACTTAGCCCTAATGTAGTTCCTTTCATTCATTGATCTCAAAGCACTTTACAAAAGAAGTTAAGTTTATATTTCTAACCATTTAAAATCTTTCACTTGGGAATATTCTAGTGATTTTAGGAGGGAGAATAGTTGTGTCTATTCTAGTTTAGTCTTTATAGGTTCTTATACCATAGTATAGCATTACTTTAGTATCTGAGCACCCTCCAGTAGCGTATTAAAGGACAAGTCTCACATCTGTCACCTTTTGTTTGTTATTTCATCCTTTTACCAGAGGGAGAAGCATGTGCAGTGGAGTGTCTTGTTTTTGGTAGAGTTTTGATTTGGTTTTGGGTGGGTTTTTTGTTTGTTTGTTTGTTTTTTATTAATATACCTGTTGCTATGTGTTTATATTACAGGGGAGGACAAAGAAATGTGCTGTACACTTGGAGGGAAGGTGCTGAGGTTTGCAATGGTCCTTAGTTCCTGGGGAGTACATTCTACAGTCTTGGTCCACCCCCTGGGGAAGATTCTCTCTCCCTAACAGAAGAGCTTTACCCTTATTGTAGAGAGTTCCATTGTGCCGGAAGGGCATATTTGACTACTAAAATCTTCATGTCAGAGCTTTTGGTCCTCTTTTAGGTATCTTGGGCTCAGGCTATGGGGTGATTTGAAGACGAGGAACAAGACCTTGAACTTGATTCTAAATGCTATAGGAAGCCAGAGTAGAGAGTGGAGAACAGGTCTGAAATGAAGATAAACCATTGCATGAAGCCAGGGAGAAATTCAGCCATGAAATCTAAACTATTGTAAACCCCACTTGGAGTTTGCCAACTCCTGGAACTCCAGACTGAGCCTCCAGGGGTTCCGTCCCACCCTAGGGACTACCACAACAATGGTTACCAGAGCCCTGTGACACTATTACCCAGCAGGCTTGGAGTCAGGGTTGGGCACAGGATGGACTAGAAACTCCTGTGGAGGCCAATAGGGAGGATTCTGCACATGGTGATGTGGACTAGCAGTTTGCTGTGCCAATGATGAGATAGGGCTGCTCAGCCCCTCTGTGGGAAGGAACAGCCTGACTCAGAGACGAAGACACTAGTTTAGTTTCAGGTTTGAACTGTTAAGTTTAGGAGCTGAAAGAGAAGCAGAATGGTTCAGGGAGTCTCTGATTAATCCCATTCCCCACACAAGGAGTCTTTGAACTGCTGTGGGATCTAGTGCATGGATCAGAGAGCTCCAGTCCTGTGGAGACCAGCCTCCAGAATGGCAGGTATATGACCTGGTGTCAGCTACCAAGATCCAGCTGAGACCTCTACAGGAGTCCAGACCAGGCAGCTGCAACCCTGGTAATAGCTAGGAGAAGACACTAGCTTCTTGTTTAAACCAGCCAATGTTCACAGCGCTGCAGCGTTCGTTTCCGGATTCATCCACAGCATATCATCTGCCTGGGAAAGGGCCATGGGGGGAGTTAGTAGTTGGGATGAGTTGTGAGGGTTGGCAGTGGTGGAGACAGGTTTTTCAACAGGAGGTGGGGGGGGTCATTGGTGTTGCCACCTTCTTCAGGTTTCAGAGTAGCAGCCGTGTTAGTCTGTATCCGCAAAAAGAACAGAATATGTTCCATTCTATATGCATCCGAAGAAGTGGGCTGTAGCCCACGAAAGCTTATGCTCTAATAAATTTGTTAGTCTCCTCCACCTTCTTCAATTATATCTATTGACTTTGCTTTTTTTTTTAAACAAAAAAAAATCCTCCCTCCTCAGAAGAATCTCCTGGTACCCCAGTACAGAAATTAATTGACCATTTGGTTTCATTTCCCAAAGCAATAGTAGCTGCATACCTTCTTCTTCTTCTAGCCTTGGTCCCAGGGTTTACTTTTTGAGTCCCTCTTCTCCACTCCAGTCTGTCTTGAAGCATTTCCTTGGAAACTCCACAGCTAATCAAATCCTTTTGTCTGACATCCATTTAGTCCTCCAACCCTTCTCTTACCTTCCACTTTTGAGTTTAACATACTATTTCTTATATATTGTTCTGAACTTCTTTTCAGAACCAACTAAACCTGGAGTACCTCAGCTTTTCTATAATTGGTGCCACCTTCACACTTCCCCTAATTCATTCATTCTGAACATGGTCCATCCTTGTAACTGCAAGCATTCATCTTAACATTTTCATTTCCCCTGTATTCAAGATTTGCACCTGGCTCTTCCTCAGTGTCCAGTATTCAGAGCCATACAAAAGTGCAGGCCTACTTACCATCTTGTGGATCTTACTTTTCAATTTGATAGGCATTGTTCTACTGTAGATCACTCCTCTCCCATCTCTCCATTTAGTCCATGTCTTGCCTATTCTGCTTATAAGTTCGTAGCTGAGTTCACTGTTATCCTGTATTAGGGTATGTCTACACTATGAAATTAGTTCGAATTTATAGAAGCCGGTTTTATAGAAATCGGTTGTATACAGCCGATTGTGTGTGTCCACACATAAAATGCTCTAGGTGCTCTAGTCGGCGGACCGCGTCCACAGTACGAGGCTAGCGTCGACTTCCGGAGCATTGCACTATGGGTAGCTATCCCACAGCTATCCCACAGTTCCCGCAGTCTCCCCCGCCCCTTGGAATTCTGGGTTGAGATCCCAATGCCCGGATGATGCAAAACAGTGTCGCGGGCAGTTCTGGGTACATGTCGTCAGGCCCCTCCCCCCCCCCCCCGTCACAGCAACGGCAGACAATAGATTCGCGCCTTTTTACCTGGGTTACCTGTGCAGACAACATGGAGCCCGCTCAGCTCAGCTGAGCTCACCGTCACCATATGTCCTCTGGGTGCCGGCAGACGTGGGACTGCATTGCTACACAGCAGCATTTCTGTCTCAGTACTTGAATTTTTGTCTCTATAGTAATGGCTGGCTCCCCAGAGTTACAGTTTCTTTGTCTTCTTGCAGAATATCATTGAATCTACAGATCAGATACTCTGTTTTATTTCTGCTGATTTTCATGCCCTTTCTTTCAAGTACACAACCCCATCTCTCTAAATCTTCTACCACATCCTCTTTGTTCTCCCCCACAAGAACCACTTTGCCTGCAAAAAGCATGCACCAAGTTGCCACTCTCTGGATACTGCATTGCCACTATCCAGTTTTGCTTTCTCAGCTGTGACAGCCCAAGACTACAACTCTTGCAGAAAGGGCAAATGTAGATTTACAAGTAAAGTGAACAGACCTGTATGCATGCAGTTAAAGTTTTAAACACAGTGTAATCAAGTGGATTCAATGGCAGATGTAGCCCCCCTATTCAATGGGTGCACTCCGCCGCCATCACCTTCTCCTCCTCCTCACCCTGCTGAGGGGGCATCAACCACTCGCAGCAGCACCCTCCACCCCAGCACTGCAGCCCTAATCCCAGCCTGGTGCAGAGATGAGGCTGGGCGGAGGGAAGCTTGGGCCACATCTAAGTGAGTGGCCTTGCAACATGGCACAGTGGGTTGCAGCACCACTGGACCCTGTGTACCATGTGGCAATGCCCATAGCAGGGAGCCAGGACTAGCCCTCCAGGACAGGAGCCTCCATTGCCAGGTGAGTGCAGGGTGAGCTGATTCTCCAGTCCTGTGGGAAAATGTGTGTCATACACTTCCTTTTGTCAAGTACATAATACGCTTCAAAAGGTGCCACACATACACTTAAAAGGCACCATTAGCTCTGCCACTGAGCATTGGGAGGTTGGGGGATATGATTTGTTAATGTTTAGCACTTATTAGTTAACCCTAAACTTTTACTTCCCCACATCCTCTTTTCCTCCTCCCAATAAAGTCCACCTTTGTTATATTGTTATTTTTGGAGTGTGTCATTTCTTTGTTTTGTTGCTGTATTTTATTGTTTCATTGTGTACTGGACCTTATTCTCCTTACCGGTCTGTAGCAGTATTCATTCTCTCAAGAGACAGCACTCTTTGTGTGCCAGGCACAGTGAGGAGTCACGTTGGAGGGAGACACCAGGGGTCAGAGAAAAGAACCCAGGACCAAACCCAAGCAAAGAGAGGGGGAAAACCACTCCAATTAGCAGGCACCACAGAGGAGGCTTGAGCCAGGCCTCAGGGGAGGGGCTATACTGTAAATAAAGAATATCCTCTCAGTAACAAGATTCTTCCCATATAGGTAATTCCTTTGTTCAAAGTCAAGAGAAATTCTTGAAAAGAAGTTTGACACTCTTCTTGTATACAGCTGGTTTTTTTCTCAACCTCATCATAGTGTTTCAGGTTACTAAAATAATCTCCTTGAATTAATACACTCAGGACTCTGTCCTACAAGGGGTTGAGCACCTCACAAGATCAAGCCCTAAGACTCACTACTAAAGTAACTATCAGCTTTACTGAACATTTATGACCCGATTCAAAGCCTGCTGAAGTTTATTAAAGTACTTTTATTGACCCTAATGGGCTCTAGATTAGGCCTCACAGACGGCATGGACAGCAACACAGAACTAGCTAAACTCCTAAAGTTCTATCCCACCATGCAATGGATCCAATGTATAAGATAGAATTAAGTTTTCAGGGTGGGGGGCAACGCAATTACATCTGTTGTTCCAACGTTCTGATAAAGAACCTCTGTGGAATCTTCATAGGCCATTACCCTCTCCTCCTGTACCTGAATTTGGGATTAATGTTAGAAAATTTGGATTTCCAAAGAAAACAGTTGGGCAAAGCCTTAGTTTTGTTATTGTACTTAAAGTGCGCACCTAAGATAGATCCATGCTCATTTTATCCCTAGGGGAGCCTATGAAATTCCATGTAAGACCTCAGAATAATACTTATGTAGGATTTTAGTGGCACATAGGCCTTGTACTGACCCTCTGGATGGGGGGTGTGATTTTCACCCTAAAAGCCAATAAAGTAATGATGATTTCATCTTTTTATGCTTGTAGCTTCATTTACTGTTGAAAGACTCTCTCACACTCATGCTATTTGGTCTCTTTCAACACCTTCTTGCTTGAGAACTTCTATATTCATTTGTCACTATCAAGATCATTTGCACTCAGCCTGGGTTCTCCGTAACTGCTCCATAAAGTGCCTTCTCATGTTTCTTACTGCAATTTTAGAAGCATTGATACTGCAGGAGGGTGGGGAGAAGAAGAGCTTCAGACACATACAGTATGAGTGTAGCAGCAGTCAGGGACAACATAAAAAAGCAGAAATATTTTAAATTATTAAAAACAAAGAGCTAAAATAAGCAACACCGTTAACATGCTTGTAAGTACCATGCACCCCCAATACAAAAGTTTATGAATTTTTACTAAACATTTAGGTACTATTTAAATAAATAGCTATATCCCTGTGATGGGGTGTTTGCCTACACTTGCCCAGAAAGGGTTAAATCAGAGTGACCAGGTGGCTAATTAACCTAATGGGTCACAGCTGAGGGGAATCAGGTGGCCAAATAATCCCCTGAGTGAGTGAGGGAGACCAGCTGAGGAGGAATGAGCTGGGCTGGACTTATAAAGATAGGAAATTTGAAGCAGAGGGGGCTGCCAGGAAAGTCTGCAGTCACTCCCTGGGAGAAGGGAGGTGCATTTGGGCTGGCAAACCCAGAGAAGGGGGAAGCCAGGAAGGTAGGATGGGGCTCACGCAAAGGCAGTAAGATCTACCAGGGAACAGACCTTGACTGTAGGCTAGAGAGTCCCTGAGCCAGAACCCAGAGCAGAGGGCAGGCCCTGGTTCCCTTGCCAGTCATTGAGGAAGTGGCACTATGAGGCAGTGAATAGGAAGACTGTCTAGGACTGCTGGCAAGGAAAGACTTTGATACCCCAGAAGAGGAAACACGCATATGGTGACCTGACTGGAGAGCCAAGTCACAAAGAGGCAGCAGCATCTTGTGGAGGAAGAAATGGGCTGCAGATCCAGAAAGGAAGGCGGAGGACAGCATGCAACCATGGGAAGGGGTGTTGACCACACAAGCTATTCCCCAGAGTGACCAGGAGGTGGTGCTAGCCTAGCGGTGAGTGGACCACCCCGTCACAGTTTGGTGGGGAATGCTGGCAATGATGGTTGCCCCTGACACAAGGGAGTTCGAAAGACTGTGCGGGTGATTGCCCTGATACAAGGGGGAGTCTGAGAGATTAAGAGACTCTTTAAGATAGCTGCCCCTGATATAAGGAGGATGGGAAAGGTGGTAGAAGAGACACTTGAGTAAAGAGAGAAAATTGAGTCATCATGCGCAAAGGTCTTCTTTGCAGAATGCAACTGTACCCTCCCAAGCTCCGCCACAGATTTGCTGCTCCCAGTGAAGGGAGCTGATGAACAACAAAGGGGGATACAGGCCCTGATGAGACAGATTCTAGAGAACCAGTGGAGACACTGGGAGGCGCAGAGATACTGCCTACAGTTGGTTCAAGAACAGCTATATTTGTTCAAGATCCTCCAGAAGGTGAGCAAGGGCCAGAGAGTCCGGGGCAAGAAAAGAGGTCCCAGGGTCAGGAGGCCAGAAGCCCAAGCAAGGTGTTTTTATGCCTGTGGGAAGAGGGGAACCATGACATGTGAGGAGGCAGTGCCCTCACAGACAGAACAATAGTCCAGGGAATGGCAGAGTCCTGATGAGGGAAGAGAAAAAAGAGACAAGCCAAAAGAAGGGTAAAAGGTCCAGAAAGGACCAAGAGGAAGTGCCAGATACCCAGAGGGGGTGCGCTAATGTGGTGGAGAAGACCAAAGGGGCTGGCAAGGAGAAAAGAAATGAAAAATTGGAGAGAAGTGTCTCTCAGAGTTAGGGACTCATACAGAGACTAACCGGGGTGAGATAGGGATTCAGACCTTAGGAGAAGGGGTGCTGAGAGAGCCTACAGCACAAGGACCCAGAGTAACAGGTGAAACTGAAAGCCATCAAGTGGCTTTGCGAATGTTGCCAGAAGTCACCAGATAGCAGAGTTCCAGAGTGAAAAATACAGGGACGCCATGGATGAGAATGGCAAGTTGCTCCTCATGGTTGGAGACCTGGAGCACAAGCGGGATGACCAGTGGGCCCAGCTGTGACAGCTCCAGGGGAGAAGGTATCTACCCACCCAAGGGTTGCAGTCTTGAGAGGGAGGATATGTGATGGGGTGTTTACCCGACACTTTCCCAGAAAGGGTTAATGCAGAGTGACCGGGGGACTAATTAATCTAAAGGCCAGAGCTGAGGGGAATCAGGTGGCCAAGTAATCCCCTGACTGAGTGAGGGAGCCCAGCTGAGGAGGAATGAGCTGGCCTGGACTTTCAAAGACAGGAAATTGAAAGTAGAGGGGGCTGCTGGGAAAGTCTGCTGTCACTCCCTGGGAGAAGGGAGGTGCATTTGGGCTGGCAAACCCAGAGAGGTGGGGGAAGCCAGGAAGGTAGGACGGGGCTCAGGGAAAAGCAGTAAGGTCTAAAAGGGAACAGACCTTGACTGCTGGCTAGAGGGTCCCTGAGCCAGAACCCAGAGCAGAGGGTGGGCAGGCCTGGGTTCCCCTGCCAGTCACTGAGGGAGTGGCACTACAAGGCAGTGAATAGGAAGACCGTCTAGGACTGCTGGCAAGGAAAGACTTTGATACCCCAGAAGGGGAAACACATATATGGTGACCTGGCCAAAGAGCCAAGTCACAAAGAGGCAGCAGCTCACGAAGCAAGAGGGGGACCACAGATCCAGAGAGAAAGGCAGAGGACAGCATACAACCATTAGAAGGGCGTTAACCTCACAAACTATTCCCCAGAGTGATCAGGAGGTGGCACCAGCCTAGCAGTGAGTGGACCACCCTGTCACAATCCTATTTCCCCTCTGGACATTTAGTTGGAAATTTCTAGTATTTTGCTAGACTAGACATGAAAAAGTTAACACCCTATTTCCTCTTGAGAGACTTCAAACTTTGGTTTTGTTAAACTGGTCTCTGGGAGATGTATTTTTAAGACATTTCTCTTTAACTATGTTTTAACAGGCTTTTTCCATAATACTCCTTAATAGAAATAAAATGTTCTTTGAGTATCAGTATTAAATGTATCCCATTGATTGCAATGACTGTACTTTTTAATTTGCTTTGCAAAATTCGAGGTATGCATAAATCAATAGTTGCAGTAAGTTTTTCTTTTCTAACTTGGCGGCTGCTCATGTTTCCCATTTGAAATACAGTGAGTATGTGTTGCCATAGTTACATGGAGTTTCTGAAATAAACTTTATTTCATCATCATTCTTATATCCATATGCAAACAGCTGAACTCTGTTTGCTTCTTCGGTTCCAAGCAGCATAGGTCCAGCGAGTCAGTTTAGCTAGTTAAAACAAAATGACTGTATTTTCACAAAATACAGATATTTAAAAGTGCAAACCCTATGATGGATAATAATCCTCAGACATTGCCAGTGATAAGTGCTAACACAACATTGCATGTATAGATAAAACTTTCATAGCAAAAAGGACCATTTGGAGTATTCCCATAAACAGTCTTGGAAAATATGGTGATGATGATGATTTTAAGTTAGCAAGAAATTTTTTAAAAAAAGCAGATTCTTTAAAGTTTGCTTGTTTTGCAAACCTAAAATCTCTTGTGAGCTAGTCCAATGGGAAAGTGGGTAAGTGATGTTTCAAAAGTCAGAACAAACAGCTGAGAAGGGAGTACATGCAGTGCTACAGAGGAACATACAGTTCCTGGAACTCAGTACAGCTATAGTCAAGATGACAGAGGTATGATAGTCTCACTCTCCAGACTGGAAGTGCATTGTTGGACAGGACTCATCTCAACCTGCTGGATTTAGCCAGGAACTTAAGCTTCAGAGGATTCTTCCTTTTGCTGATTGTATTTTGGGCAAAATGTGAACTGCTGCTCTGGGACTGATGATTATAAGCAGGATGACAATGGCATCCCAGAATGGAGATGGATAGAAATACACTTGAGGCCAGATCATTCTCAGAAGCCTTGGTAAATAGATGTCTTGCATCATTCCTTCAGATGCAAGAGACTAGATGCAGATGCAACAGACTAGAGCTATTTTGGACTAATGCAGGAAGTAAGTTCCACAGTTGAGGAAATTCCCTGCCAGCAGCTCACCTCTCTTATATACCAAGTAGAGTCCAGCTCAAGCACCCCCACTGACCAGTAATACACAGAGTGGTCTCTGAGGTAAGTAGATCCCAAGCCATTAAGGACTTTATACGTTGAAACCAACACCTTAAACTTCAACTGGAAAAAAAAAACAGGCAGCCAATGCAGATATCACAGAGCGGTGGTGCTATGTGCTGCCAGCAAGACATACAAGCTTCCATTTCTGAGCGGATTTAAGTTGTAGCCTCATGTAGAGCACATTGTAATACTAGCAGGCAATGCTCCATCTTCTTATGAGTGGAGGACCATTCAGCTCAAGATGGAGTCTCACATGCTGAGACCTGTAATCTCCATAGGTCATAACTCCATGTTAAAAAATAAGGAAAATAAGGCCTGCACTATACCGCGATGCCCAGCTGTGGAATTAGGTGAGTGATAGAAGCATGTGTGTGACCCTTTTAAAATAAGACATCGGAAAGAGCAGACATTGAGAGGTGAAGCCACCTGGGTGGAGTCTGGTGTTAGCAGAACAAAAGGATATTGAGTAATTGACAAGGAAGAAAAGTTAAAATAATTAGATTAGGATCAAGTGCCAGAGTCTGGGGGGTTGATTGTCTCTGCCTTGTAGGTACAAGCAACTTCAGTGGAATTTACTCATATCTGGCAAGGAGAGAATCAGAGTCCAGACATTTAAAGGAGATAAGAGAAACTCTGGTTTGAAGAGCTAGCCAGGAGATTATCCTCCTCTGCTATCACCTTCTTCTAGTGGCTGGTTCACATAGGCTATGTCCTCCTATCCACTAATGCAGTGATTATCAGCCTTTTATCATTTGCAGCTCCATCAAAATTTCAAATGGAGGTGCAGACCCCTTTGGAAATCTTAGACATAGTCTGTGGACCCCCAAGGGTCTGAGGACCACAGTTTGAAAACCATTGTTCTATGGTAACAACATTTTGTGGACCCCTTAGACATAGTCTGCAGATCCCCAGGGGTCTGTGGACCACAGGTTGAAAACCACTGTACTAATGCAATTAACTTTGTATTTCACTTGGTGACCGTCTAGATTACAGTACTGAAGGTTGAGGGATCAAACGATAGTGATATGTGCTGGGGGGGAGGTTTTGCAGGGGTGTGGAATAGAACTTTGTTTTTCCTTTTTCTTTTATTTATAAATAAAACACACACACAAAACTAGGAAATTACACTCACCAAAACAACAACAACAAACAACCCTGTTTATAGAATTCCATTACGGCTGCAAAAGCAAGCACTCAAAAGTTAAGAAATGCCAGTATTGAGGTTGACTGTGCAATCTTAATTCTGCCTCTTCTCCTTATGCATTATGATACAGTCTTTAATTACATGATGAGTCACATACCATTTTGTCCACTAGACCACTGCCTTTTTCAGTGCACAGTGCTCAGTAAATAAGACAGCTGTTCAATATTTTTTTAGCCTCATGCTTTATTTACTGCACATCATCCAACCATTGCATTGAAGACAGAGCTATTAGTTACCTCATGGGTTTTGATATGGTGCTCAGCAATGTAGTATCTAAGTGTATCACAAACATTAATTTATGTATTGTCACAGTCCCCCTGAGAAATAGGAGAGTATTGTTATACCCATTTTATCGATTGGGAAACTGAGACAAGAAGACAAAGTGACTTGCTTAAAGCAAGGCAGTAAATCCATCACAGAGCCAAGATTAGACCTCAGGACTGCCTGAATCTAAGTGTTCAGACCTCCAAATCACACTGCCTTACTACTAAATGTATCGAATACCCACAACTTTGGTTGACTTCAGTTTCAATGGTGAGTGCTCTGCACTTCTGAACATCAGACCCCAGGTGTCTCAGGTCAGGCACCCAGATAATGAAGAACACATGTTTAGTGACCACATGCAAAAATTTTGGTGCCAACAATTTGCCCAGAAGCACTTAGGAAGTCTGCGGCAGAGCACAGGATAGAACCCCCTCCTTCTGAGGGGGGAAGGGGGAAGGACATTCTCAACTGTCTTAAGCACAAGACCAGCCTTTATTTTTCTGCATTAAATTTGCTACCTGCTTTATTCTCTACATATGCATACCTTCCATTTTACAGTGAATGAGGAGGGGTCCTACAGAAAACAGCACAAAACCTTGACTGAGACCATTCTATGCACTGAATGAGGCAGAGGTCCTGTGGAAAAAATATTGTGTAATCATGTAATTAAAGACTGTCATAATGTATGGGTAACTGTAATTCTATATTTCATTTCCAAAGGTACATATAGTCCCCAATCAGAGCTTTCTATAACCAAAAAAGAACAGAAGATTGCATCAGGTGTCTTAGAAACCTAGCTATGCAAGTCTAATTTACCTAGAAAATGCTTAGATACTGCAGTGGTGGGCTGAATAGAAACCCAATAGCTAGGTAGACAGATCTTCCTTCCATGTACCTGCATAGGAAACAGCCATAATTTGGTTGACTATGCTCCCAGAAGACACACTGTGAAGAACAGCCAGAGCTCAAAATGTCATTCTCAGCCCAGGAGAGTAGCCTCCGCATCAACTCCATCACTAATTTGTGTCTGCGGAGCCATGCTGGAGACAACATAGTCTGTTTGCAGACGGGCGTAGTAAATTCTGCTGCTGGATATCTCATTGCCTCCTAGGTGTATGGAAGCATTATGCCTACTCCTAGCCTACACAGCCATAGTGCCTCCAGCTAACCCCACTGGAGATGTGTACTTCCTCCTTCCTCCCTAATACAGCTCTGTAGTGGTCCCTCACTCTCAAGTCGTGAAGGAGGCCACTGTGCCTCACTGAGTCAAGCAGCAGCACTCGGGCTCCAGTCCTGCTGGTGGGGCCACACAGTAAGCACTCTACAGTTCATAGCCTTCTAGCAGAGGCAAACAATTATTAACGGCCTGGAGCTCTAGTCCCCTTGGGTGGGGCAGAGCAGTAAGCAGTCTTTAGCCTGGAGTCTCCCAGCTACAGCTGCCACCAATCAAGAGTCTAGGGCTCTGGCCCCCTAGGCAGGGCAAAGCATAAGCAGTCATTAGCCCACAGCCTCTTAGCTGGGGCAGACAGCAATTAACGGTCTATAAGGGAAGCTCTGACCCTCTGGGTAGGGCAGAGCAGAGAGCAGGCTATTGCCTACATCTCCTGGCTAAGGCAGCCAGCAAACATACAGTCTGGGCCCACAGTCTCCTGGCTGAGGCAAGACATGAGTAAAGCACAGGCCTTCTGGCCTAGGGGTGAATAGGCTACCACCCCAGGGATGAGGTTGGGGGCAGGGGATAGGGGACCCAGGCCCACCCTGCTCCACAAGGTCCCATCCCAGGGCCCTAAAAGTGGTGAATGGTTCCACCATGGGGTCAGCGGGGATCCTACCAAAACACACTGACCCATGGTCCAGCAACAAAACCTGACTAAAGTCTGATTTCCCAGGGCTGCTTCCTACCAAAGTCTGGGCAGGGGCAGGGGGATCCATAGTCCAAGAGTCCTGTCTCCTCGGCAGTACTGGCAACCCCTCTCCAGGGTCGGTCTCCTCTGGAAGGGCAATGCACAGCTCCAGCATTCGACAGTGGGCTGGAGAGGTCTGTCTTCTTCCTGACTCCACTCAACTGAGCTGCAGGGCCCTCCCTTTATACTTCCCGTCCTGCTCCAGTACTTCCAACAAGAGGTGCGGGATGGGTATGGCTCCGCCCATCAAGGGGAATGTAATGGTCTCTCGCTGTCAAGTCTGGAGGGAGGCCACCTCACTATCAGTTCTCGCCCTTAGGACACAATCCATCTAGCCCTGAAATCAATAGGTTCTTTCTATTAATCTAATGGGAGTTGGGTCGGCCTTTGGAGACTATATTTTTTACAGCCAGTCAGTAAAGTTTGTAAAGCATTTTGAGAGTCAGTTAAATGAAAGATATTATGTCAGAGCAGGATTATTCCCCTTAATGATATGGTAATGAAGTCTGGGTATTTGGTCTGGAGAATGGAAATAAGGATTCCATACATTTTTCTTTGTTTTGGTACTCACTCTATACTCATTTGCATGTGGTACTTGAGCTCAGATGATCTATCTTTTCTAGGCTGATCCTGCATATCTTAAATACTCAGATCTCTCATTGACCTCAGTGGGAGTTTTCAATGTGCAAGGAATGCAGGATTGGGCCATATATGTGTGAGATTTTCCATGTTTCAGATGTACTATGGCCAACAGCTACCCCATCCCGTTTCTTCTCTCCTCATATGTTCATTACTACATTTCTGTACCTCAGGAAAAAAAGGCTGAGAGAGAAGCTCCTCAAGAAAGAAAGAAATACATTTTTACTGACAACTTTTAAGGACTTTATTTTGTTGCTGTGTTTATTCTTATCCAATTCAAATTCTACAAAGAGAACTAGAGACAGTATCCAAAAATGCTAATAGCAATAGGTCAAACTATAACTTTTTGGAACTGAAAATAAATTCTCACTTAAAGCAGAAGAAAAATAAATACAAAGTCGGGCAGGAAATAACCCTCAAAACTGCCAATGATTTCAGAAAACAATCAGACAAGTAATATTTGAAGGAACGTACTTATTCTTCTCAACAAAAATGGAGAGCAAAAGGATGAAGCAGTTGAAAATAAATCACTTCCTACAGGCCAAAGCTCCAAAAAAAAGTGTAATTGTATTTTTTGACATTACAAGATTTCCTATAACCATTGTTTTCTTTAGTTCTCTTTTAAATATTTTAGTTGAATATGAATAGACTCAAAAAGAGAATTAAAAACACTTATTTATAAATTGCTATGAAATTATCTTCTGCAGGAGCTGCTCTTTTAGCACAAAGTTATGTAGTTTATATTTTGCCTGATAGATCCTATAGTACACATTACTGATCACCATCCATTGTTTGAGTGCTTTCAAGGAACAGAAAGTAAAGATTTTTTTTCATGATATCCCAGCTCTTCCATAGTTACTGACTTCATAGTATTTTTTAGGAAAAGCAGGATATCAATGAGTAGTATTGGCTGGGTGTGAAACAGGAATTGAGATATGTAGTGACGGCACTCTAACTATATAACAAAGAGCAAATGTAGGAGCCTCAAACAGATCTAGGCACTAGTAGAAAGAGAAGGATTACAAAAGCCAAATTCTTGTTCTGACTTCAATTTACATAAACTGCTACAGAAAAGAAAATAAATATGGCTCTAAGAAAAAGGCACACTGGCAGGAATTTGGGGAGTTCCAGTATAAGGAACAACCACTCTCGTAAGGCTGATTAAGCTCAAATACAACAAGGATATCATGGACTGTAGTTCCAGAGAGATTAGAAGTATGGTTTAACTCTTGAATGATCTCTGAATTTAGGGCCTGGTCAAAAGTGCATTGAAGTTAATGGAAAGACTCCCATTGAATCCAATAGATTTTAGACCAGGCTGATAATGAAGTTATGCAATGAGCAGTGGCTAGAAGGTAAATTGGGTATACCTTTCCACCTCAGAGTGCTGGGTTTACTGCTAGCAGGGGTTAAGTTCTGAGAAAAAATTGCATCCAGTATAAAGACAGTGAGGGACATGGCAAATTTCCTTGTCCCTGGCCAAATGAGCATGAGTTCAATGGGTTTTGGATCAGATCCACATAGTCCCAATATGGTCATGCGTGCATAGTCATTTGTTTAAAGGGATGATGCTAGAGGAAAAGTTAGCAGCCCTTAAAAAAAAAAAAAAGTCATAGATATAAAAGTAAAAGCGTAAAATTGTGGCATCTGTTCATCATCGCTGACCCATATCTTGCTATCAATTTCTATGAAAAACTTCCATTGACTTCAGTGAACACAGTCTGATGGCAGGGTATAGCATATTGTATTCGTTCTCTGAACAACCCTAAAGAATGAAAAATGGTAAATAAATGAAAAGCTCTGTGTATGTTTAATGAAATAAATGGTCCACTATTAAATAATCACTTTGGCATCAGTTATTTTGAGTATTCTTTAACACATGATTACAAATGTTTATAAGTTTATTCATATCTCACTTTTACAAGATGTACATTCATATCATGTGATTCAACATAATACACTCTGGAACCGGAACTCAATGTGTCTGGTGAATTCATGTAGGAGCATGCTGACATAACCAAAACCTAAAAAAGGTTTCTTCCACAATAACAGAAGGGTACAAACTTTAAGACCAGTTGGTTTTGGAGAGTTTTTCATTTTAGCAATCCCTGAAATGTCTGTAAACTCAGACATACTATGTATACATAACCAAAACAATGCAATGGTACTGTAAACCATACTGGCTTCTCATAATTTTGCAAAAGCAACAGGTTTAAAAAATATAAAAATAAATGCAAAGCATTGTCAAATTTACACTCAACATAATTAAAATATTACAGATTTAGAAATTTTCAAACAAAATAATAAATAAAACATCCACATACATCAATACAAAGAAACAGAGATATTTACCTGTCTTTGATGTAATTAATACATATCATAGGCCTAGATTCATGAAAGTATTGTCTTTCAATAAATATCTTCAGCTTCAAAATTTGATATTTTCTACATTCTTCAACTGATTTTAATTACATATCAAATTTCAATAAAATGCATCAAGTTTTAATCTTTACTGAAAATCAGCAAATTCTTAGGCTGACTTTTAATAAATTAGGCACCGGCTGATAATGCAAACCTTGTCCAACGGACACCCAATATTTAAGGGACATTAGACATTGTACCTCTTTTGAAGAATGCCTCAAACACAGAAGTCCATGGCCTATCATTGACCTTGTTAGAGAAGCCAACTGGCAAGAAATAACTGGTATAATATAAATAGCTGGATTGTGTCCATGTGACCTGGGTCACAGCTTTGAAGGAGGGAATAACTCAAAAGGAGGCACCATTTTACCAACAAAGTGAAAGGTTATATTTTCTTCTTGGTACATATAACTCCCATTAACACTGAGCAGTGGTTCAACTGAGAGGGTATGTATTAGTACAGCATATAGGGGTTTTTTTTATTGTCTCCAAAGAATATCAGGCCCTAGCTGATTCCACCACATCCTCCTGCAACCGTTGTATGTTTTTCAAGGTACTGAATCAGAGGTTCTTCCAAATCACTATATTACCACTGCCACTTGGAGTTGTGACCACTATGGGAATTACATGCACACTGAGGGAAGAATGCAACATAAAGGATTTACCAAGCTACTTACAGAAGAGGAGTGGGCACGTCACTGTCTGTTTTAACTGTCAACAAGGAAGATCTCCAGCCACGTGGATTGTGTCACTTTACAGAGCTGAAGATCATTAGTGATTCAAGGATAGTAGATGTTATAAAAATAAGTATGTTTATTCAGAAATATGTCATTTATTTTTTCTGCTTTTTTGTAAAATGTCCTCAGAAAGAAAGGGGAAAGGAGGATCCTGCCACTGCCATAGTAATAATGTCTCCATAAGTTGTAACTATCTATAAAAAGAAATGAAACAATCCTTTTGCCTAGCATAATTTAAAGAATAGAATGCATATGTAATTTCTCCCACCCTCCAAAAAATCTGTGTTTATCCTTATTGTTGTCTCAGATTTCCACAGGACTGTGTGTACTAAAGTATTTGAACCAATGGCCCCAATGTGTCAACTCAAAATTATGTTGCTAGGGCTTTTTTTTTTAATCATTTCATGGGCAAATGTAGAAACAAAAAAGGGCAGAACAAGCACGCAAAAGAGTGACATAGGGGTGTTTAGTCTGTGTGAGAAATTGTTAGTAGCTGAGACTGGCAGTCAGGGTATTCTAGTGACTTGTGCATGTGATTAGGCGCTAGGAAATTCTGAGTTCTAATCATATTTCCACCACAAACTAGAGATCTGGGATGAAATGCTGGCTCCACTGAAGTCAAAGGCAAAACTCCATTGACTGAAAGAGGCTTTCGATTGGGTGGTAGCTGCATGGTCTTAGGAAAGCAAATTAAGGCTTCCTTGTCACCCATAATCATGCTGAATATTACCTTTGGAGTAAGGTACTAGACCGTAAGCTCTCTGGTGCAGGAACCCTTTTTGTTATATGATTGTACAGTGCTCAGCACAATGGAGTCCCATTCCTGATTGTGGCTTGTAGATGCTACCACAATACAAATAATAGTATTCAATATGATTATGAATGGTAGAATCTGGTCCTTAATTTCTATGCCTTAATTTCTTCCTCTGTAAAATGGGGATGATAATTCTTACCTACTTCACATAAAGGGCATTATATAAGTGTTAAAGATTATGATTAATAAACCAAAATATTACTACATCTATGGCCCTACTAAGCCAAATAATCTGATCTCGTTGGTTTCTTTCTTGACTTTCCCAAGTCAATAAAAACTGAATTATGGAGTCAGCTTCTTATTCAGATTGATACAAATACTTAAGCATATTTTGACACTTCAAAAAAAAAATCTGTAGCTGAGTTTCATCTTTTGATTACAAAGGGCTGTGCATGATTAATTGGGCCCTGTTTTGAATTTTTATGTACTTGTTTCTAGGCAAAATTATTTATTTTGAGGTGGTTCAAGTTATTTTCAAAATAGCATGCCCAACTTTTGAGGAAGACCTTTGCAAGAAGCTAGTTCACACTAAATGAAGACCTACACCAAGAGAATTCCATCCAATGCACATTGTTCTGATGATCTGTGGAAAGCTCTCGTTTCTCAGAATGGGAGATTATGCAAAGACTAACATGGCCATTGAAGTCCAATAAATGAGGCTCATGCTATCTGTGAAATTAATTCAGTAAAGATAATCTTTGAACTTTACTAAATATCTCAGAACCTTAATTGTCTTATCTTCAACCACTTACCTGTTGAAGAAGTTCACGATAAAAAGGAAGAAGAACAGACCAGAGCAGTTGAGATAGAAAAGAGACTGAGGTCCAGATCCTCACTATGTGCAAATCAGGGCAGTCCCATTGAGGCTAACAGAGCTACACTGATTTACACCCACTGAGGATTTGGCCCTTACAAGTGCCAGCTGAAGCAGGAGTTCTCACAAGGCCAGGAAGAAAGAAGAGAAGGCCAAATGCATGTCCCATCCAAAGCTGGATCCAGTGAGCCTTTTGGACCCAGTGTCACTGCGACTATTCTGCTCTTGAAATAAGAAAAGTAGAAGCAGTTTTGGCAGCAGCACCTTCATTCCCTTGTCAGGATTGCATCTGGCATGTGTGCTACGCTGAATGAAATGCAGGAGCAGCATGTAGCTACAGTGAGGCATCCTGCCCTTTTCCCAGGATGATCTATTGTTCCTACTTCAAACCCTGCTAAACTAGTAGCTGCTGCCACTTGCCTCCGGTTCTCCAGTGCAGTTTAGATATCTCCGAGACATCCACTGATATGACTTACCAGTCTTAAGAAACTGGTAGAGTTTTCAGTAATGCAAAAAAGATTAACACCAACCCAGACAAATTTGGAGAAATCTGACTGGCATATGAAAGTTCTTACTGTGCTGGTATTCAATATAACACCAAAGGTCAACTTGTTAGTAGGCAACTGTTCTCAAAATGTAACCAGATATATTTTATAAATGTAATACACTTCAGGAAGTGCAGTTAAGCAGATAACTTCATTTCTAAGATGGTTGAAGGCTCTCAAGGCCCAATTCTTCCCCTCACTTGAGAAGTTTCACTGAAGCCACTGGAACTATTTGAAATTCACTCCTGTGTAGAAGCCCAGAGCATGGCTGATAACCACTCAAAATAGGGGCTTAAATGGGATGTGAGTAGTGCATAAGCTTGTCCTGGCCCTCTGCACAAAGGTGAGTTTCTATCCAAGTGAATAAAGGCTGCAGGATTGAGCCTTTAGCCATCAATATTGTGCAACATGTACCCCAAAGTATTGTGGGTAGCCAGTATAACTGCTCATCTGTTAGAGGTTAGTGCCTCCTTATGGTGAAATTCCCAAACTGTATGTTAAAAATATGGAATTGAAAATGCAGGAGTTGTTGTGGGGGAAAGTATTTATTATTTTCGTTGTAAAATGTGATATAATTAACAATATTTGAACTAAGACCAAACTTTATCTAGAAGTATAAACTTTATACTATATCATTACTATAAATAACATTTATACATTCTAGATAAAGTTTGGTCTTAGTTCCAATCTTGTTAATTGTCTGGGTTTATTCCCCATGTCCCTTTACAATGGTTAATGTTAGATTAGCATTATGGCCTTGGTTTAAAGAGATATTAGGCTTTCACAAAGAGGTAGCAAAGACAGGTAAAATTTATAAACTCTAACATGTCCAAAATATAACCACTTTTCACATAATAAATAGGTGGAAAATGGCAGCACTTTGACATTTCAGAAAATTTGCTTGTTATAAAGTATCAAAATTCGGGAAAAAATGCAAATGTCTAAAACTGAAAAGATCTAATGCATTACTTTTTGCCCTATGGAAATATTTGGATTTGATAAATATCAGCAAAAGCCAAAATTAGTAATGGATTACTAGATGATAAATACACTTGAGAAAGAAAAAACAGTCTTACTGGCAGTACTATTGAGAGGATAAGCTTTCATGAATTCAGGCCTTGATAACAAAGGCAAAAAATTGAGTTATCTTGTTAGAAGTAGACAAGAGCAGTATTTGTTCTAACAAACAAACCCACAACATAATAAATTGATTAGAAGAGAATTACATAACAAATAAAAACATGGGGGGTTAGTAAACCCAGACACTTTGGTAATATAATTTCAAGGGAGTTTCCTCCATTTAGACTAGCTATGCTGCTTAGACAAGTTTGTATTTGGTGTCTACATAACTGGAAAAAAGAAAAATTGGCAAACACTGAACTTGTCCACCCCTACAAAACATTTACTTTTTTTGTTTTGTTTTACTTTAAATGATTGCAAAAATGTCATACAGGCTTTTCATCTTACTTCCCAGAAATATGGCACATTAACTTGACTAGAAATCATAGTATCTATCTTTTTCCATATGTGATACATATATTTTTATCCATTCCTAGAAGACCCGGACTGTCATTTTGGCACTAAACTGCAATGTACCCAGTCTGAGCATAAAGGACTTAAGTTATGGTTCTTGCGGAACTGGTTATTAACAGAATAAGAATGTACGGCTATTTTTTAATCTATAATATTTACAGTATTGCACTTTACTGCACTTAATTGCATTTCACTAAAAGTAATGCTGCATCAGTATTATGCCCTAAAACCATATGTCCATCTTTGTTGTGTGAGTCATTCTTTCTATATCCTGTAAAATAGCAAGATTTCAATTCAAAGATCCAGACATTAGGGAGAAAAAAATCAGAAAGTCGACCTGCTCCTATGGCACAATGCATCTCAGCTAATTCAGGTGATTCTGGATAAAACAGGTGCATTCATATTGTTCCCATCATTCAAGTCACCACTAATGGTTAGTAAATTCTAGTCTGTCTCTTTTTTTTTTTCTTCCTTCCAAAAGACTTTTAGCCATTTGAGACACACTTTTTTTGTTATTGCTGCTTTTTTTTTCTGAAAAAAAAAAAAAAACCCTGCCTCGCCTCAAATCTGAAATTCCACATTTAAATTCAAACCAGTTCTTCAGCAGCAGCTCCTCAGCGATGGAAGATATTCATGGCAGTGAAATAATACTGTTGGCAACAAAGAAATGTCATCTTTAATGGAGACCAGCCCCAAGGATCTTTTTTATGTTTTTGTTTGTTTTGTTTTAATAGATGTTAGGATCTTTAAAATGTGTTGAGTTAGACACATGCACATGGTCGTAGAACTGACGGCAGCCGATGACCTCACGCTGATGTGATCGCTTTTGCCAGGGTCAAAATCCACATGTCCCACTGTTCACAGATTAGCATAATTTAAAGATTTTGTTCCCCACCTACTTTATCCTCCGGAAAGTCTTTGCTTTTGTGTGTGTGCGTGTGTGTATGTGTTTAATCGGATGACTTAAGTCTGATTCGGGATGGTCTCACCCTACCATTGCATCTGGGGGAGCAGTTTTAACTGTGGAGCGCTAGGTGCCTGAAAAATAAAAAAGGACAGGCAACTGGGCCCCCTCAGTCTTCAGATGAACCGGGTCGGGTGCGCAGGCTTTGAGCGCGCAGGGGGAGAGAGGAAAGCCAAACAGAGGAACTAGGGACAGGAGGGAGCTGTCGTGATCGTCTTTAAAAGTACTCGCAGGCCTTCCAAAAGCCAGCGACCCTTGTTCCCCCGCAGGCCTGGGGCCTGCAGAGAGTCACGTTGGGGTGGTGCGGAGGGCAAGAGGGAGCGGAGAGGGAGTCCTGGCCACACACACACGCACACAGCACGGCGGAAAGTGTCAGAGCCCCAGCGCCTCGGCATGTTTCCTGGCCTTGAGTCGCAGGTCGGCGATGCTGGAGTTTTTGCTGTTGCTCTTGGCAGCAGCAGCCACCACCGCAGCGGCGGAGGCGGATTCGGCCAAGGAGGCGATGGGGAGTCCGAAGGGCGGCGGGGGGAACATCAGGTAGGGAGCGTGGGCGGCCAGGTGCGGGTGGAGGTGGGGGTGGGCGTGGGCCACGCCTTCCAGCTGCAGCTGCGCTTGGACCTGGGAAAGCAGAGCGAGGGGAGCCGGGTGAGAAGCTGGGTGCGGGCTCGCCACCCAGCGCGGGTCAAGAGCTGCCCTCTCCCTCCTCACCCGCCCCTGGTAGGGGATTAGCAACCTCCCGGGGCAGCAGCAGCACCCTCCACCTCTGGCGGGCGGGGTGCGTCCTATACGCTGTCAGCAAGCCACATGCTCCGAGGGCGGGAAATGGACTCGGTTTATGAAGCCGATCCACATGGCGCCCAGTCACCTCTCGCTACCCACCGTCCCTGAGCAGAGGTTTCAGTGGTAGCCATTTATTTGCAGTTTCCTCCACTGCCTGCCCGCCGACCCGGCCTAGTTTTAGTGCGGTTCCACCTTCGGCTGTCTCCGCAAGGGTGACTGCGCATTGGCGACAGAGCCGCTCGCGTGGTCTGGCAGCACAAGATGTGAGCTTGTGGCAAGAAAGCGCAGCAGGGCTCGGCGGGCCAAGGAATTCGGATCGGCGCAGTTCAAGAGGAATACAATGTCCACAGCCCTTGGCCTCTTCCCCGGTGCACAGCAGCGATTGTGCAGGTCACTGCGTGCTCAAGAAAAGGACTAGAGCTGCAACTGGGAAAGAGGGGCTTGTGATTGGAGTCACCGATTTAACCCCTTGCACGCAGCAAATGCGGGGAGCATGAATAAAGGAGACAGCTAGGCACTGGTTTGATTTAAACAGGTACGGCAAAGCTGGACGAGAACTGACTGGTTGATATTAAACACTCCGCTCGGCACTTACACAGAGAGAATAGAGGCATATTTAGGCCTTCCAGTATTTACAAAAATGAGTTGGCCATCGCATGGGCGCCAACAAGTGCTAAATAGCATTTTTCCTAGGGATGTTTATTTATATCTTTCTAAAAACTCTTTAACCCTGGAAAAGGGACCAGTCGCCAATGTTTACTTTGGAGCTTTCTAGACCTACACAAACACACTGGATTGACAGAGAGATCTCCGCCTCGGGTGTGGGTTTTCTCCCCCAAGATATGTGTTTTTCAGAAATCAGTAGCATTAATCTATCTCTTCTACCTAGTTTGCTTTTGGGAAACCGATTCCTCGATCGGTTATGTAAAGACACAAAAAGGAAATGCCACAAACTGTAGCTTGCGCTGTTAAGTGGTATCTGGGCGGGTTTGCCTCTCTTCTCCGTTGTTACCTGGGTTGTATGCCAGTGTAACTCCACTGACTTCAAGGGGGTTGCTCCTGATTTACACCCAGGGAGCAGACTTAGGCCCAATATATATAGACAGAGTGAAAGGGAAAACTTTCCCCCACATAGAGGTGCTGGAACTAGAGGTGTTGAAGGGGTTTCCATTATATACTGGGTTTACAGTTTGATTCAACGTGAGCGCCCAGTCCTTGAACTGGGAGCAAAACCCAGCGCGTTATCACCCCCCGCGCCCAGGTTTTACTAAGGAAAATGGACGCAGGCAGGGCCAGGAGCATTTTTGTTCCCTGGACTCTCCGTGGTGGAGTCGATTTTGCAGGGACGAGGCCAGCTCCGGGCGAGTCACCTTCCCTGGGTTTGGGCTTGGAGAAGGGACAGCTCCTAACGGGGCGGCTTGTCTTTGCCACGTCTCGGCCTAGCGAGCTGGCTGCTGCACAATGCACAAAGTTTCATCCTTCCGAGGGCGGCCAGCGCCAGTAGCACAGCCCACGTCTCGCCAAGGAAGAGGCTCCCCACCTTCCCTTACTATTGCCCTGCGTGCGCTCTGTCATCATCAGGGGACCGCGAGGGAGGATGCTGGGCAGGGCTGGCCAAGCCTTCCCTCTCCTAATGCAAGGGCCGGATTCGGCAGCCAAACTCCCCTTCGACTGAACGTAGGAGACTTGAGCCTCCAGGGGGGTGGAGGGGTTTGGCTGGGCTGCTGACTCCTTCCTTTGCGCATCGGGGCTCCCACAAGGCCAGAGCACACCGGGAAAGGAGGGGCAGACCTACAGCCGCCTGCCTCTGCCTGAGCAGGGGAGGCGAGAAGGGGGGGGGGTGTTTGGAAAGAGGCCCCTTCTGAAGTTTTACAGCGTGCTTTTAATACGTGCCAACTTCGCTATAAATGGCACTTGTAAACGTGTGTCCCACTTCCTCCTTTGGCGGTGAAAGGGCAGCAGAGGAGGAGGGCAGGCAGGAGCTCCAGACATTGGGGCAGGGGTTTAACGGGAAGCAAAACGAACTACCTGTTGGAAAGGCATCCTCAGGGCTCCCATATTCACATAAGGGGCTACTCGGCAGGCGTCTAAATGGCTGGCAGTTCCCAGGATCACACCTGCAAGAAGAGACATGGTACGGTCAGCCCCGTGGGTGGCACTTTTCCTTCATGCCATCCGCGGCCTTCTTCTCCAGCACTCAGTGACCAATGACCATCCCACCCATCCACTCCCTGAATCCGGGCTCTCAAACCCACCTTTATGCATCTGATTCTCCTGCTTTCGGCACTTTGCTCTCCTGTTTTGGAACCAGACCTGCAAAAATAAAAACAAAAAGGGGAAGGTAGACAGACAGCTGTTGAGAAGCGGGACTAGCAAGCGGAGGCCAAGCAGTTCGTATAATTTTAATGATGTGTATAAAATAAACACACACACACAAGGCTACTGAGTGGCCACTGCGCGTTGTGTGAGTGATTATGGCTCTTACAGTCCTGTTAGACTGGCTTAGAGAACGTGGGACCGATACCAAAAAAACAATCAACATTCGTTCTCCTCCTTTTTTGATTGCCAGTATATCGAGCCTGGACAGCACATCAAACGTTACCGTAAAGCCTCTACAGTCCTGAAAACAAACACTTCGGAACCGTGGCCCTCTTTCTAAACCCACGGCCCCAGTATTCCCCAGGCTTGCAGGGTTCAAGGCTTTCACTCCCTTGTGCCACCCATAGAGGGTGAGCACTCGCGATTGTTAAAGCAAATACCAAAATTGTGTCCCTCACAGATTTCCCTTCATGATGGATCTATCAGTCTTTTTCTCGTCATATTTAAGCCAAACCAGTAACATTTTGTCAAACTTCAGTGCTCGATTTCTAGCCCATAAAATCTGTTACCAATTGGATTATCTGTTCCAATCCAAAACTTCAGTTGTATGGGTTTTGAGAGATTTTAAGGTCTCACATAAAATAATAAATCCAGACTTGGGCAAATGGACTGAATTATTCTCCATTACATTAACTTTTTATTTGTTTTAAATGTTCCTGCTGACGTTTTAATGTTCTTACTTGCAGGCAATAACAGACTCTTTCCAGATTTGGATTTAAGGAATTATTTATACTACCACCAGGAAAATATCTATAATCCAATAATCCTCATCTAATTCCAGTTATTATAACTGTTAAACAAATGCAAAAATCCAGTTGTCATTGTTTCTCTTTGACTTCTATTCGAGAGTATTTCAAACGTTTGAGTTTATTGTTTTCTCTCCCTTCTCAAATGGCTAGTTTAATAAAATGAGTTGAGTTGATTGTCAGACGCTCAGATTCAAATGTTTTTGCCCAGTTTTATTCTTACGCAAAACCTACCAAATGTGGACAAACATTGACTAGCGGTGCTGATAAAATCTTGTAGCTAAGAAACACCTTCAACCTTTGATGTTCTTACACTTGCCAAGTGATCATACGGTTAATTAATACTAACTGCACTTCCTACATCAAGTTTTCCCTTCAAGCTTTCTTCAATTGCCTTAATGATGGTCATTTACAACGGAGTAATTAGTGCAAAGAAAGGCTTCCAAAGGCATTAATTACCCAGGGTACCTCAGTGATTTTCTTAAGTAGGAATTGGCCTTCTCTACTCTGGAGCGCAATTCTTTCTGCTCAGGGTCGCCAGATGATCGCGTCAATAATAGCTCTTCAACTGAGCAAACCCTGAGCTACGGGTCTAACTGAAAACAGTAACCTGGATTTTTCAAGAGCACGACCTTTCCGTGTGCTAATAAAGTATCTGCCTTTCAGATTCACAGTAGCTTCGCTTCGTATTATTGTCACTCTGCTTTCTTGAACTACAGACTACTGAAAAATCGTATTTTTCAAACCAAAAATATACCCCAATAATAAACATTTAAAACTTTGTACCAAGCTACTGCAATTTCGGGTGAGGACCCGTGATGCAGAGACCACAATGTATTTGGTACAGCTGTGATCGTTGCATGTCTTTTTTTGGGGCGGGGAGGCGAAGGAGTTTAAATCGTCATGAGGAATTTAAGCAGTGTGTAAACAACTTCCCCTGCAAATCAGAATATCCGTCAAACAAAAATTTTATTTAAATCTGCAAAACGAAGTGCCCTTTCCCTTTAGCTATGAAAAATAAGGTTAAGAGGAATAAAAGTGATGAATTAGCCACTGCGTTAAGCGATAATAAATCAGGCTTGGTGTGATTCACGATCAATTCCAATTAGTCATGAATATGCTAAGTAAAGCACAGTACACTGTTTTAGACAGTTATTTCTTCATTAAGGATCACTCAGTGATTTCTTTCACAAATGCTCTAATCTGATTTCCTTTTGATTTCCATTAGAGACAGTGAATAATGACATTTAATTTAGCCCTGCACCATAAACCCAAAGATATTTGTTGTAATTGAATTACTGCCTGCTCCTCACTATGGTCTCATAACTTTCAATTATAACCCTGACAGCTGGGTGATATGAGTTTCCAGTACAACACTAAAAATAAAAGGTTAATAAGGACTAGCTACCATAGGAGCTTCAATTTATTTACAGCAAATTTCCACACTAAATTGAAACTATATCCTTTAACAAGGGACAGGCGGTGCAGACAGGGATTAGAGAACAGTTCTGGAAGTATTAAAATATCTTTCCTTTCCTCCTTTCTTTTTTCTACTCCCTCTTTTTAACTATATTGCGTCCTCTGATTTTTTTCTAATTAATTATCTTATCTAAACGCTTTCTCTTCCTATTTCCCTTTTTTTACATTGCTATTACCATCCTTTTTCATGCTGTCCTCTTTTTAAAAAATAAATTAATTAAATTTTGTCTTGCATATAACTCCCACTTGAATCGATATCATCATTTTTAATTTTTTTATATTTTATTTTTGGTGTGGTATTTAAAGATCTACAAGCTCTTGAAGCACCAATTTTGCTGTAACTATGAACATCCTGTTAAGGTGCTGCTACTCAGTAATAAACTACTTGAAAGAAAGAGTGCAGAATTCAATTACAAGTAATTTATTTTTATAGAAACAGTACATCAAGGCCCTGGAAAGATATTACAGAGCCAAAGCAAGAAGATCTGGGAAGATGACATAAGATTTGATGTCCCCTTCAGCAAAAGTTTAATCTTTTCATTAATTTATATGGTGCGGTTAGATCAATCTTCCAGGAGAATGTAGGCCACCAGCCCTTTCAACCCCTACAATATTCCCCTAGAAGTCTCCCTTTTTAAGGCATATGGTCCAAACGACAAGGTCCCTTCTCCAGCTTGTTTTATACAGAAAGACCCCACAGCTGAGAAAAAAAATTAGCCACAGTATTTATATCGGGCAATGCCTCAAGGAGGTACTTGTTTAAAGCTAGATAGCCACTTACTCAGATAAGTACTGGAAGGATTTGGAAGGCACAGATTCTCCCTCTTTGCTTTCCAAAGTCTAGATGTTTATAATATTTAACGGGGGAAAACAAAGAGAATCCCTCTGCTATCCGAAGCCTAGTGTGTATATTTATTTACATATATATGCATATATACATATATTAATTTTTCTTCAGAGAAACTGATGTGATTAAAAGGTAAGAGGATGTATTTCCTGTGTAAGCCATGTAGAGAATAATAACCTGATAAGAGTTTTTCTTTAAATTTCTTCGCCCTGTGCTCTTGCTCAGAGATCCACAGGTTGATCTTATTAATTCTTTTTTACGTGACATTTGCTTTTGGAGTGGATTCCCTAATTATTTCTTCCCCCCCCCCCCCCCCCCGCCGCGGCTATCAAGGAGAAAATTAAAATATTTTTTTTAAATCAATTCGAAGACACAATGAGCAATTCTGCGAGGTTTTGATTGCCATATTTTGTGGCTATGTCTAAGGATTATGAGACCTTAAAAAAAAGGCGGGGGAGGGGGAAATATACCAGATGGGGTGCAATGAATTCATATGCTTGCCATGCGAGTCAGATGGGAGCACCTTACCCCCGGCTCTAGATAATCCAGCCCCAAAGCACCCAAACCGTCTAGCCTTATCCATGACAATTGTTTTCTGGGGTTTTTTTATAACGTCCCCATAAAAGGAGAGCAGTGCGAAAGGAAAAGATGGGGATTAAGGGAGAGGTTATTGAGTGATCAGATGAGTTTGCAAAAGCAATTCATTATGTTATTAGATAATTACTAAAAACGTGCCCATTAAAGGCAGCAATGGAGGAGTTTAAGAAATATATTTAGCAGAACAAGTACACCGGAAATACAAACAGCTTCCCATCAGACGTGTCGTTTCTGCTTTCACCTCTCCTGCTTTGAATGAAACAGGGCACTGTGCTAGAATCCACTGGCAGACAGGAACTGAGGTGAGGACATTTCCAGGAACATAATGCAAGAGTCTTTCTCTTACCTGAACTCTAGCTTCAGAGAGTCCCAGCCTCTGGCTTAGTTCCTCCCTCATGAAGGCATCTGGATAGTGAGTCTCATCAAAAAGTCTTTCCAGCTCATTCAGCTGCTCTAGTGTGAAATTGGTTCTGCTTCTCCTCTGTTTGAGCTTGGTCTGTCCATCTTCATCCTCTGACTTCACGTCTTCCCTCTTCTCTTTGCACTCGTAGATCCCTGCCGGAGGGGGGGGGGTGAGCGGGGGACACAGAGCTTTGCTTTAGTATCTCACAAAAGTTTCTGTTGTACAGGAGACTAGTTTCTCTTTTCCTCTCCTCTTCCCTAACCTGATTCTAAACTAGAGGAAAGTGCCATTAAACAGAATCACTCCCATGTTGTCACGCACAGAATTTTTGCTTCGGGGGAGAAGGGAGGGCAGATTTGTGTGTCTTTATAGGGAAATATTATTTATTACGTATCCCCATCCCATGGCACCGTACATCTTCTAGCACTAGCTACACCCTGTCACCCAACTAGAGCAACAATGTAGGGAAAGCGTAAGCAATCGATTGGAACAGAAAAAAAACCACACCATCCCAGAGCCATGTCAGGGATGTTACCCCAGTGGACTACAGTGGAAGTTATGCCTGAGTGAAGACTGCAGCATCGGGCCCCAAAATATAGCTGCACTCTAGGGGAATGCTGCAAAATATTTGATCACTGGGGACCACCATCGCTCGTTTTAAATAGCAGGAGGGTCTGAGCCACTGTTTCATGAACAGCGAAGGAGAGGGAAAAGAAGTGGCTTGGGTTTTTTGGTTAGCTGGTTAATTTCGCCATGTGAGGTCCATTTAAAAACAAGTCACTAACCAGCGCCTATTATCCGCTGGTAACTGCAAATTAAGGAGGGTCGCAGACGAATACTGGGAAATCATTCTGCTAACACTGTGTAGAGCCAGTGGAAAGGAGCGTGGGGAGGGGGAGCTCTGTGTTGCTGTTTTCTTTAGAAGTAAATGCTGTTATTCAGGGCATTGCCCACCGCTGTTGGGGTGAAGGCAAAACATTTGCGTGGTAAGAGAAATTGTCCATTGTTTAGTTACACGGGCCTGGGCCGCTTCGCCAAAAATGGTACCTGGGGAAACCTCAAACTCCAAGCTGTTGGCATGGGCCGCTCATCTTTCTGTGTCGCTGGAAGAATCTGGCCTTGTTGCATCAGAGGGGGGGAGCTGACCCCCCTCCCCACCCATCAAGGAATAACTTGAGTCCTCTCTAGCTCCTCACCCCTATCTTGCCCGGCTTTGGGGAAATCGCTAGAAAAGAAGGTGCCAGGAACGGGGTAGCGTTTATAACCTGAGCTGATGCATGTGGAGATTTACACTGAAGAGGGGAAAACATAACGAGGCCAAAAACAACCCCCCGCGTTTTCTTTCTGGAATGTTTTGGAAAAGGGACCTAGAGCGCAAATCCTCTTTTAATCATCATAACGAAAATGACCAAAACCATTAGATCAGCAGAGAGTGTCTATTTTAATCACGCTTGTGCCAGCCAGCAGCATGCCCTCAACCAACCCTGATTGAATAGCCTCGAAAAGATTCCCCAGATTGTTCCATCGCCGCGCTATTTAAGGAGTCCCAGCAAGTTCTTTATTTCTTTTGTTCTGATCCACCTCACAGCCAGTGTGGGGCTGGGAGTGAGAATAAATATTCAGAGATAATGTTGAATTGTATTTCTCCTCCCCCCCCCCAAAAAATATGGTGACTAAATGAAAATATTTGAATGAAGCGGAGTCTGTGCCAGTGGAAATCCAAGGGGAAGAGGGCACAAGAACCCAAATGTTTGTTTTCACTTCTTCACTTAAAACTACAACAGTTCAAATCAATTCACTGCCCCCTCCTCATAGACTGCTGTTCGATTGCTTAACACTTTCACGTGTGCGTGCCCTTTGCCGAAAACAGGCGTTTGGCCCGCATTCCTCATTGTAATGTGTGTGGTTTTCATGAAGCCGTATTTAAATAAGATATTTCTGACTAAATGAATAAATAAAGATGAGCCCTGTAGAAAGATAATCTGCGTCTTGTGGTAGATGCATGCTCTGCAGAGAGTCAAGCGTGCCCACAGTGTATACAAAATATTGGATAGTCAGATCCGTGGGACTGGAATAGCATATTGAAATTAGACCGAATCCTTACCTGAACAGAAGTTGTCACAAACGCCTCATCTTGCACAACTCCGCCCTCTCACCTCCACCCCACCCCTCTATACATAGACTGATTAGATTAGATAAACACAGTCTAACATTTATATGCACAGAACAAAAAAAAGGGGAGTTTTGAACAATATCCAGGTTTCGTTTTAATAAGACTTCCTCTTTGGATCATTTCTATAAATGGTGTCCATGCTTTGTAATCTTGATCATTAAAAATAAAAATAGCGAAGTGCTAAGTGAAATATACGTCTGCAGAAATACAGACCTCAAGTACATTATAACACTTAAAAAATTAGTTTTACTTAAAGAATTATTCTAAAAATTGTTATATGGGTTTTTGACTGTGAATTCAAGTGTCTTTCAGTCAGCGTTTCATTAAACGATTTTTTTTTAAATGAAAGGTTGGTTGTTGTTCACAAACCCATTGAACGATTTTTATTATCGCCAGGTAGCTCCCTGGACAGGTCGACCTGTCCAACTGGCCCGGAGACACTTTCTCAGCTTTTTGTCCCCCCCATGTTTTGTGTGTGTGAAACTAGTTTGACAAAGGTGAGATTGCCCGACAGGACTGTATGTCCTGAACCTGATGACAGCGTATGTATACAAGGCTTGGAATGTTTCTCTGTCTCCATGATTATCTGCCCCTTCGAGTACACGCACAGCCATGCTACTTTATGACTTCTCACTACCCACATATATCCGAAAACAATCTACTGCCTGATCTGTGTTCTGAAATACAAAATTGTCCAAAGGCAGCGCCTTAAGGTCCAGCTTTCTTTCAGAAGAAGCAGCATCCTGATGGCCCGGAAACAGGAAGAACATGTCTTCTGTTACATTAAAACTCCCTGGACAAGATTTCCTCATTTTCCTACACATGGAACTTCTCCCCCGCATTGTTAAGGCACCTAGAATCTGTCCTATTTCCGATTTAAATGAGGGGATCTGGCTAAACTAAAGTGACTACTTTACCTTTCACTGTTAAACCAAATCTCTCTCTCTACACACACACGCACACGCGCGCACACAAAGGCATGAAACTGATGAGCTTGTGCTCTCATCGGGACGCATCGGTTTCAATTAATTGAGTTTCACCCCTCATTTAAGGCGACCGGCAAAGCTGAAGGGCCGCAGTGTGGAAAGAGGGAGAGGAAGGCTCCCGGCGTGGAGCCGGCTTTGCAGAGGGGGCAGCCGCCTGCACAGTGCTTACCTTCCGAAGTCCTGCCCGTGCTGAACTCTTTCAGTTTGTCCTTGTCACTCTCTACATGGTCTTTGAAAAGATGCACTGGGCAATGGTTGCTGCTCTCAGTAATGTCCTGCAGGTTAGTGTCAGAGTTTCCAAGCTCCCTAGATCGAGCCAACCCACTCTCCAAAACTTCCCTGTACGTGATAGTCTCCTTCTTGCTGCTGCTGCTACTGCTGCTGCTGCTCTCTTTGCTTTTCTGGTCAAAAGATTTGGATACAAAAGCTGTAAGTTCTTCCATAGCTGCCCGGCGATCTTATCCACAGAGATCCACTTGTTTTCAGTAGGAGATCTGGCCGTCCTCTGCACGCTTTTTTTGCACGTAGACGATGGGCTGTATAGAGTTAGATCACTCCTGCTGTTATTTATGCCTTTCAATTTGAGATCACACTATTTATACATGGCTACCTCAGCCCAACCCCCAGCTTTCCCTGTCTCCAGCAATTACTGACTGCTCCATAGTCGCAGGCGGACTCCTAGCAGCTATCTCCCCCACCTCAGTCCAGCAATTGGCTTTCTTTTCATTTCATCACTGTTTGGCATCTTTGCACCTTGATTTAGGGAGGCAAAGAGCACAAGCAAAAAGAGAGAGAGAGAGAGAGAGAGAAATAAAAGGGGGGAAAGAGAAAACACAAAAACAGGTATCTGCATTCTGTAAATGGGTTGCAGAAATGAAAGTCAAGGAAGACTTTATTGATTGTAAGGACATCCTAAGCTTACCAACACTGTGAGTAAAAACGGACCTCGCTAATCAAATAAATCTGTTCTTGCCATTAAATGTGTAGATATCAATGGGAAAAGAAAATGATTGATCAATAAAAAGGTAATTAATACAAGCTGGATATGTGCATTTGCTATAATATTTATGCTTCGACATGATGACGATTTTCTGTTTTAATTAAAAATTGTCAGATTATTCAATGAACAAAAATGTTGTTTTAAAGTGTTGTCTATTACGGAGAAAAACATTTCTTGCAGTGAAGCCGGTTGTTGTAAATCTCTGAGATCCTTATCAGTTTTTGCCTATAGGTACAGGCACCCCCAGATGCGTGTAAACATTACAGGATCAGTTTTCTGGCTAATGCTATTATGTTGCCCGAAGATGTTGTCCGGGAAATTTAGGATCTAAAAATGTCTAATTTTTGTCTAATGCAAACCTGTCCTGGTGAGTGGTATTGAAGGATGATTTGTTAGCAGGAGTGGTCCTGTTTGTACACATCAAATAGAATATTAGATTTGTCTACATTTTTAAAGCTAAACGACTATTGTCATATTTAAGATGGAGCTGTCACTAATTTTTCCATCTTATTCATGGTGGGCGGTTATTTTTGTTGTGCACCGTGTCATAATTACCACCCTGTAAGTTGGAATAACCGCCTGAATGTAATGTCCAGATAATAGCAGTGACATTTCTAACTCCTCTCTGCACAATTCGATCGGAATATAAAGCTGACTTCTCCCTCCCACCCCCCCCCCCCTTGGACTTAACACAAAGGATTTGGCATTTGGGGGAATTTCTAGTTACCACTGGCGTTCATTTTGCATTTTCTTGTGTCGGGTCCTCAGCGCGAGCATTAGTTAATCAAATCACATCATCATGCCCACTCTCTGCTCTGAATTTTATCCAAACGAGATCTCCTTGCGTGAGTCAGGGACCATTGTTTCCATTCCAGGAAAGTGTGCGATTGCTCTGAAAATTAACAGAGCATTAAAACAATACAAATGTGTTTAATTAATCCAGGGGTGCACACCTTCCGCCACACACACCCCCCCACACACACACACCGGAGTTAACACCTCCGCAGGAGGAGTAAAGAACATCGAGGAAACAATTAATAAAGCACTTTAAAAAAATCAATTCCCCCTGTGTGATTTTAAAATGATTATCAAGGGGACAAGGATTGATCGTTTGATCTTGGCACTGCCGATATCCCTGACATTTATTGTATTGTTGCGTCTCAGTAGCCTCCTACCTATAGAGTTCATTTAACAAGCGAGGGAGCCAACTGAAGCCTTAGAATTTAACAAACAGATCTTGTCTTCTCACAAGCCAATCAGATCCAAGGTCCTAATATATATCACACGGAACCCTGCCAATAATAAATGGAAATTACCTATTTATGGATAAAAAGATATAGTCAAAATACGTTGATTTTATTTATATGTGTGTGTGTATCATATATACATATATGTTGCTAACATATATAGACCCACTTTTTTTTAGATTAGGTTTCTAGTAAAACACACACAAGTACCTATTCGAATAGATATTCCGAAGTTAAACTCTTATTTATGGGAAAGGAGAGGATTTGGCCAGGATGATCTTAGAACGCAGTTTCCACGTGTCTTACTCACTCCCTAGGTCGTGAGCCATATGAACTTTCCTGAGCTGCAATTTTGTACATCAATGAAACTTTCCAACCCCCTCGACTCCTTAATTATGGATTCCCCTCCGCATTAACAGACAATTTGTCTCTCTCACTGTCTCTCAAATGAAGGGTAAATAGTTGGGGTAAATATTTGTTCCCACACCCTCCTTCCAGTTTGAACGTCGGTGTTTCATAGCCCCGGTCTCCCATCGTTCTAGCTTAGTTACATTATCTCGGATAGTTTGCAATAATCCCCCCTCTAGCCCTATTTTGACCCTCGTGTTCTGTTTTCTTCCCCTGGCTCTGAAGGGAAGGACGACTTCCCGGGATAGTAACCTCCTGCCCCCCGCCCCCCATGCGTTCTTCAAACCCACCAGGTCCTTAGCTGGCTCCGTCCTTTACTGGGCAAGTGGCCCTGGGTTTGCTTCGGGCATTTTCACAGAAATGCAGACCTGGATGTGGAGTCAGTCCCACCACAGCCAGCTCCTCAGTCCCAAGAACTCGGCAGTTTTCTATCAGAGCCCTTCTGAAATAAACCGGAGGGAGACAGTCCATATTGTTTCCAGTGACACGTTTTATGAGCGTCCCCTGCAACACATAGTTTCGCTTACTTGCCCCACAGATTTTGACGTTGTAAAGTATGTGATGCATTAGGTAATTAAAAATCTGCATACGATAAACATGTGCCACTATTTCTTTGGGCTACTTAAAGTCCGTTTAACTATTTGACCCAGCATTGGCAGAGAGGAACGTTCATCATACAGCTTGGGAGTTTGTTAGTCTTTCTGAACGTGTGGACTTTCTCAGAGTTAGGAAAGTCGACGCGTTTGACTTTTAATGGGGAAGCGCCAAGTATTCTGTGCATTGCTCCCACACAACATCCCAGTCCCCCAGACAGCCAGACGCAGCAGCTTTTGAGAAACATTGGCATATATGCCTGTTGAGAAAGAGCTAATCTCCTATCCGAGACATGTTTTGCTGTGTAAGCCTCTATGCTCGCCAGGGGTACCTAAACACATCCAGTGGGTGCACGCACACACGATCCTGTTCTGACACACTGCACATTATCTTGAGAGCATAATATCCTCTCAAGTTGTTAACTGCTAGTCAAATTCAAATCTTACTAATAAAAAGTGGGTGACATTCCTTCGCCCAAAAAATAATCACTTCCAACGGAGTTAAGAATAATAAAGAGGCGAAACTTTGACTCCATCACAAACTTTTAAATCGCTGCAAATTCAGAAAGAGAGAGATTTTATTGCCACACAAACCCCTTTGCCTTATCAGGCACTAAACTCCCTAGAACAGCCTGGAAACAAAAGAATCTAAACACCGATTTAACTTTAAATTAGGCATTTTGAAACTGACCTGAAAACTCTAACAAGTTGTGCTTTCTGGATATCTTGGTGTCTGGACGACTGGGATCCCAGGGCCCCCGTCCCACAAAGCACAAAGGAGGGCAAATCTAAAGCACCAATGCGTTGTACCCCCTGATTTAAGCTTTGACCGGGAGACCAGCAGAAACCGGGAATTGTCAGGTGATAAACTGGACATTTAAAAAAAAATCTTTGTTCAACAGGGTTTTTTCAGTCACTTCGGAGCATTGCCCTAAATCACCTGCACGGAGCAGTCACCTTAACCACCTCCCACCCCAATGCTCTGGGTTAAAGGAGTGAGTCATCTATCTCCTCTGAGCTAGGATGGGATAACTGTGAAATGAGACTGCTAGCCATGCTCTGGTTCCTGTGTAAACGGGATCTCACTTCATCTCGCTTTCCTCTCCCTCCCCCTCTCCATTAGACATTTCTCTCTCTCCCTCCCCCTCTCTTCAGAAGTGGTTAAATAATTGCTAAATTATTCTCTCTTGCACTCGCACACGTTCACGCTTAATAACTTTTTTTAAAATTCTTTCCGCCCCCCCTCCACTGGCCCGGCCTTTCAGTCTCACCTCAAGAGGCCAGCGCGGGCGAACGCAACTCGTTTAGGTTTGGGACTTTGTCCTGTACCCAGGAGATTTCACCTCCTTCAAAACAGCTCCCCCTGTCCCCCAGCCTACCCTATTCAGAGGCATCGAAGAACTAAGGAAGAACGTTAGCTCAGGACAATGACAGTCGTTGGGGTTTCTTTGCATCAGGGCAGCTGGGTCAGAGTAGTACAGCCTTTGCGAAGAACAACGTTGAAGGGGAGAACTAGGAGAACAAATATGTCATGATTATTGACACAGGCTCCTCAGTGATTGCAGGCGGTCACTATTGTTTTTTAAGGCATTGTACTAGAAAAGTGTCTGTCATCATCACTATAATGATCCTGAACAATTAAAGTAATGCTTGTCTATTGTGAATAATAGCAATAGAGAGAGAGCATATGTTAATTACACAGGCATACATACGTGAAAATATAAATATATACATATACAGACATACGTTGTATTTTATGTGTGTGTGTGTGTATATATATATATATATATATATATATATATTGCTGTTAGTTACATGACACACACGCTGGGAATATACTGGACATGAATCCATATAAACAACGTAGTTTGTGCATAAAATGCAGCAGTGTTAGACAACAGCTTCTGAAGGGGTATCACAGAAGAGCAATTATTTATCATAATATGTATATCTATATATTATTCTTTTTCTGCGTTCAGAGGGACCTCACGATCATCCAGCGGTTTCCTTTAAGTAAATCAGGAAAATAATTATGAACGAATAGTTCATAGGTTTAAGTATTTCTAAGGCAAAGTGTGTCTGCTATTGAATTTAATATTTACAAGGGAAATTAACATTTTCAGTATCCTTTGTATGACTTTTAGTGAAACTGTTTTTAAATCCTTTCCAGTCCTGTGATTCTATGTTTTCTGGTCAAAATGAAGTAACTAGCCCAAAACTGTTTTATCAGTTTAATCCACACCTTAATTAGCCCTTAAATGAAGCTCAAGATTTTGCACAGCAGCTACTGAGTTCTCTATGTGCTCGTCTCTCTCTCTCTCTCTCTCGCTCGTGATTAATTCAGAGACTGTAATCATGGACATTATACATCAAACCTTTCACCTCATTCTACAGATTCCTGTAGATTTTTATTGGTTTACATGAAAGCGAGTAAACATATTTCAGAGGATGCCCTTCAATCTGGCTCCATTTTCACAGCACATAATTCCAAGGACAATTTGTTTTGATAATAAGAATGGATGCAGTGTTAATGGTTTTCAATTTGTGTTTTTTTTAAAAAACATTAAATATTTATAAGTATCGATCGAGGGTTTCAGGATTTTACAGACGTCTTAACACATTTCATAGATGGGATTTTTTTTTAATTTAGAAACCTGCGTCTTATTCTCTTTTATGCTTTTTATTGATTTAAGCAACATCCGTGTCTCAAATGAGGAGCTAATAGATTTTCATTAAAATAGGCTCTCTTAATTCTGATTGTGAATGGATATGATTGATCCATCCAGCACAGTACACATTTATAATATTAATAAAGGACATTATTATGGCAGGCTTGCATTTCCCTCATCAACGCACTTTTTTCCCCCTATGCAACCTTAAAGATTTATTTGGGGGGCATAAAATGGCCCACAGGAGGGAAATGCATTGAGATGAATACATTTTTATATTAGAACATTTTTTTGATAGCTTCAGTGAAAAGACTTAAAAAACAAAAAACAACAAAAAACCCGCAGTCCACTGTGGGTACATATGGTGAAAATTAAACTGTTTCCTCGCAAATTTAATCTTAAAACATTTATGTTGAGCTTTATTTTTAGAAAATCATTTTTAAAGGGAGAGCAAAACATTTTAGATGAAAAGCAAAATAAAGAATATTTTAAAGGCTACCGTTTAAACTAATAGGTTACTTTCCAGAATGAGCCTGCTTTATGAACTATCCTACTTGATAAATATATTAAGAAGCTCTGCAGACAGCAGTTTCTACAGTAATTAATAGAGAGTGACATAAACGTTAAGGGCTTAATTTTGTCTTTATTCAGATTTCTAAGATGGTAGCAAAAGAAAGAAGAATTAAGCCAACACAAAAAATAACAGAGAGAATCACACAATCTCCCTTCTCTGTTATGGGCTCATTTTCTGGATATATTCATTATTCATATCGTCCTTAAAAGGAAGCGAGGTATGTTCAAATCCATCCTTTTTGAGAGTTCTGCAAAATAAAATACAGTCATCTATGTGTGTAATTCATTGTAGTAGACTAGACCAAATCCTGCTCGCCTAGCTAAAGAGACTAAACTTCAGCGGGACTAACTCGAGCAGGATTTGGCACAGAGACTGGCATAAAAACTACACCAAAAAGTTCTGGGCTGCAAAGTTTGTACTGATTTAGCAACACACTACACAGAGAGAGATTTGTTTGACTTCTTCAGTAATATGCTGCAATGTTGAACTCTGCAATAATGATTAATAAGTCAAAAGGGCATATATCTCTTGTATGGTATGCAGCGCTCAAGGGAATATTATTGTATGTCTTTAAAACGAAGTAGGAATATTTACACACATGTGTGGAGTTAGCAACAGCACAAAAAAAGAAAAAACACGAATATTTCAGTGACCTATTACATTTTTTTCAATTATTTCCCAATGAGTATTTCAATGAACTGTTACATTTTCCCAATTCACAGGGAAGATTTATGGGATTATTAAGATTTCTAGTGGAAATATTATACAGTGGAAGTTTATCGTCTCTCAGGGATTGTACACGATTTGATATCAATTTCCAGATGTTGTGATCTTTTTCAAAAAATAATTGAGTATATTAACTTCTTTCCTATACGAGAAAAGGTATTTAGTTATTTTTCTGTCAAGGACACAACTATCTTCCTTCTTCTTCTTCTTCTTCTTCTTCTTCTTCCTTTCTTTCTTTGGTGGAGTGAAATCATTGAAACATTAGAGAAAAGTTGAATCAGATAATGATTTAATACCCAGGGGAAAGAATAATTCATTTATGGATTTATTACAAACATAAGCCTATGGATTTATCTGTATTTTTATACTATCGCATTTGGAAGATACAACATAAGATTACATGTCTGTAGATTTTATTATCGAGAGGTGTGTATATATATAAATGACTATATGCTATAAATATGTGCATACACACCGAGAGAGAGATGGACAAAGGTGTACTCAGCTTTGCTAATTAATTACACTTTCGCTTTCCGCTTTAGAGAGTTGCAAACAAAAAGTAGCACTGGAGCTGGATGGCTGGAGGTGAATTTTTTCCGCCCTATTTTGAATCTAAATGCTGCCATTGCCTGAACTCGGTCCCTGTTCCACCAGAAGAAGGAGGCAAAAGAGATGGCACCGAGCAGAGGCAAACAGGGCTGAAAGGAGGGCTGCCTGCCGCACTAATAAGAATACCGGGGGTCCATCTGCAGGTAGGGGGCTCCTGGTATCTCCTGGTATTGGAGAGGCTGACCGGGGAGGGCTGTCTGCTCTTCCTGGCTATTTGCACCCGCTGCAAAGCCTCCTGGCCTGAGGCGAAGCTCAGGGCTAAAAGAACAGCTCGAACCGGCTGGACACCAGCCAGCCGCCCACTTTGGTGCACAGGGCTGCCCTTAAAGCACAATTTGCCATCCAAAGCGGCTGGGGGAGGGGGCGGAGCAGTCTGTCAATGAGAGATTGGTATAGGATAGGTGCTGTCGAGCGAAGGCACAGAGTGGATGCTTCCCATCATTGCAGACAGCAGAGTGGGGGATGGGGATGTTTCCCAGCTGTTTTCCTGGTGCTAAAATGGGCAATCATTCCCAAACTGTTAAAGGGGCAGGGCTTTAAGAGGCAGAAGGTGGTAGCGATTGCGACAGCTCTCTGTTACCTAAAACCAAAGGTCTCGCCTCCGAGAGAAGTAGGAACGTTTCATCTTCCCTTCAGGCTCCAGCCCCTGTGTTCAATACACTCCCCAATGTATGCCTCTGCGTCTAATCCCCGGCTAAAGCAGGAGAGTTCACGGGGAAAGGGCCGGATCCTGCATGTCCTGGCCCCCCAAATGCCCAGCGGGAAGGTCGGGATCGGGCCCAGTCGCCCCCAAATGCGGTCTTGATCGCACACAAACTTCACCTACAATCGACATTTTTGCCACCTTGCTTCTCAAAGCAAAAAGACACTCTTCCTATTCGCTACAGCAAAGAAAAGAAAACTCCCGTGCTCGGTTTGCGAGCAAAAGTGCCCTTCCTTGGCCAGTACAAGACCTGCTCTCCTCAGCTGTGTGTGCACTTCAGACCGGTAGCCTGATGGAACTGCTCGACAGCCTACTCCAAAAGCCACCACGCCAGCCCAAGGGTTCCAGTGTAGGCACTGAGCAAACAGGCAATTTGCTGGGGAGACCGGGAAACAAAATGCCACCAGGTAACCTGCCATTAGAAGAGCCCCTTCGCCTTCCGACCACCCCATCCCCTTTCAAAAGAAAGCCACGCAGGAACAAGGTAGTGTAAAAACATCACGAAGTTGTTTAGACTCTGCTATCCTCTAGGTATCAACCTAGGCCTGGTGGCCACGTTCTCTTAAGAGGCATGGAGCTGAGTGAGTAGGTCTTCAGAAGGTCTTAATTATAGAACAAAGAGGCGGAAGCCAATTCTGTAAATAGCTATACTCCACAGGTTGGTGCGCTGGGCATCAATATCATTGCATGCAGAATGGGTTCATTTTAGTGGAAGCCGGGAAAGAGGGAAGCACACTTTCCACAGGTTACCTCGCTTTGGATTTATCAAGCCAGCTGAGAAGAAAATCAACTTTAAGAGTCCCATGGTTTAAATAACAGCCTTTGTTGTTTTGACAGTAAAATGGCAAACACTTAGCAAGAGAAAAGTTTTAAAGTCGGAGGCTGGCAGCGCCCCTAAATTATATTGTCCTCCTTGTTGCTTCAAATTGGACCCAGGACCTTATAACATTTGCCTGGGTCTTTAGCTGCTGCTTTGCTGATTGCAAAAACATAATTGTATCATTTTACACCAGTCAACTAAGCAAGGGCCAGTGGAATAAAATCCACAAAGTACACACATACCAGCTCTCTGGCTAAAGAAGTCTGTTCCTTACAAGCTGTAAAGGCCTGCAAATTAAATACCAGTTACTGGAGGCAATAAAATGCTTTTTTATTGCATGAAGTCTACTTAAAACAGAAGAGAATAGTTCTTTTATTTTCAGGAAGGGAAAGAAGGGTGGGTCACGAAGACATATATTGGCAAAGAAAAGAATACATACAGTGCCTGAATAGAGCCATAGTGGAGAAATTCTAACGCCTTCGGGAGACAGGTTTTTCTGGTGTTATACAGAGGCGGTGTTATGCAGAGGTGGTTATGATGGGGATTATTACAGGTGAGATTATGAAGGGTGGGGAGCCAAACGACAGTAGTTCTATGTAGTAGAGAATGAGTGGTATAACTGCAGAAACTCTTCTGACGAAACTGTGTTTTAACCCCCTTAACAAATATGACTCCAACAGTTTCGTGGTCACTATAAATCGTGAGGATGGTACTATAAATTGATTACTTCCACCTGCCAAAGTATATTCTTTGGAATCTTGGGGAGGATCTGGCTTCAGTCTTTCAGTCTTTTGAACACTAAAATAAAAATAAATTATATTTTTTCCATTCAATTTTTCAACCCACTGACTCCCCTGGGAGGCGCAGAAGGAACACAGAATCGGGAGTAAAATCAATAGTGATCAAATCGGCACTATCCTCTGATAAGTGCTGTCAGTATCAAAATCTTGAAAATGGCTACTAGACGGCTAGATTTAATATGCAGAAGTGCTTAACTTTAAGAAAGCAAATAAAAGTGGCAACTCAATCGAGAAAGGGCAAGTTTACCTAGATGAAATATAAGGCTTTGCTTTTGTTCCTTTATTATCATCTATAAGAAAGAAAGAAAGAAAGAAAGAAAGAAAGAAAGAAAGAAAGAAAGAAAGAAAGAAAGAAAGAAAGAAAGAAAGAAAGAAAGAAAGAAGGCCTGGGCTAGGTGATACGAGGAACTTTGTATTATTCTTATTTTCTTATCTAAATGTCTGTCTTAGATTTTACCAGATGTATCATTTTGCTAGTCGTTCACTCCTTTATTTTATTAGCCTGGAACATCCCATCATTGTATTTTCCCTCTATATATGTTTCACACACTTCAATGTTTCAAATAATTCTCTAGCACAATCATTTTGTGGGACATACTCTCCAGTATTAATACAGTATAAGTAGTAGTGTCCTCTTGTGATGTTATACAAATGTAAGGGAGCTTGTATCCGTCACGTGTAAGCATTTTTTGAAAGGGCGTATTTTATTTTTTCCAATGATAGTAGCATTTGAGAACTTAAAAACTTGTTTTGTAACATGACCCCTGCATAATTTCACTACATTTTCGTACTGACTAGGATGTATTATACAGATCCAAACTGCTGCAACAAAGAACTCTTCCGAGCTAATTATCTGCAAGAGGAGAGGCTTTCTGTAGATGAATTAGGTTTAGAAATGTTTGAAGATTAGACTTGGAAACAGGCAAAACTGAATCTATGCCATGTGTCCTACAGTTATTTCAAAGGTTTCTTTCTCTTGTCACACCAATTCGAAACTTCCAAAACAATCGTTTGAAGGAGGGTCCATTTTTGTTTGCATATGAAATTCTGTTATTAACAGAACGCCACAGGCAGGGCACTTTGGTTAGAGATGATGCACTCCATGAATCACAAACATTAGGCAAAGTTGCCTCGTTAAAATGAATAATTGCTCTAATATGTTCTTCATTTTATGGAGCCATTTGGCAGGCATTCTGATGTGCCAATGCGATTCCAAAAAGCATCAACATGACAGTTTGGGATGACGAAAATGATGGCTCCAAAATACTATTGATGGAAACCACAAGTTGTAAGTGAGTAACTTCTGATTAAAGGCCATGCGAATATGTATCCCTTCGGAACGAGGGGTGACCAACCTTTACACTCTGAAAGTGGTACAACAAGTTTCAACAAGCAATGACTTTTAATGAAATTTATAGGGGGGAACCTGTGCTCAGAGCTTCTTCTTGTAAATAGGAGCTAATATGGAGAGAGTAGAGAAGGGGGACGGAGGTTGGGAGAAAGATCCTAATAACATTTATGACGAGGAGTGAGTTATTCGGTGTCTCATCATAGTGAACATGATGGGAGAACTAAATGTATGTTGAAGGGGGGTGGGTTTGCCTCTTTTGTGTGTCTGCAGGGAATGATTCCGATGCTATCGAGGGATTTTCTTAGGTGCCATGCAAGACAAGACAAGAACAACTCATTGACCTCTGTTTGGGAGCGAGAGGGGCTGGGCTATTTAAGGACCCGATCCTGCCCCCATTGAAATCACTGGACATTTTGATAACTGACTTACATTAAGGATCGGAGCCTAAACTATTTTCTCACTTCTTCTGACCTGTCGTTTTCCCAGATGAAAAATGTTCCCGCTTTTCCCGTCTGCTGCAGTAGTAAATGCCATTGCAGTTATTCTGTGATTGGTTAAGTCTCAATGCTCAGGTTGGTTAGGCGTGTGTAGACGGCGGATTTCAGAAATAGTTGTGGTGTCTCTTTATCAGCTACAAGGAAACTGAGGCCTCAGATTGCATTTCCAACTCCCTCATTATAGTTAATCCCTCTTGATGTCATTAATTCTGAAACGTGTGTGTGTGTGTGGGGGGGGGGACGTAGGAAGAAAACCCCGCCACTTATGACATACCAATGTCAGCGCTGTTGTTGGGTGTTGCAGACCAGCTAAGGAGAATTGTTCCAAAAGTTAGCTTTGTAATAAACGTTTACAAATAGCTGGCACCTCCTCACTTAAACTGTGCGCAGCCGGTACACACACATACAGATCGTGCGGTGTACACAGAACCAGTCGCGTTTACATTCTTCTAGGTACCCCTACACTATTCACCCATTCTAAATGCCAGGGGGATTTCTGGTTTTTGTTTAAAATTGGCTGTCTGCAGTCTCTCTTTGGTTCCTCGGCGAGCAGCTGGGGAAAGCGGTAAAGCTAGCCAACAGCCCTTGTAGCCCCTACAGATGTCAATTAGTTTCTCTCGGGCTTCCTTCGGATTCACTGGGGTCTCGAGACCTCCGTGTGCTGACTTATTTGTACAGCGTGCGTCATTCACTGACTCCATGTTCTTAATTAGAAGATTATCAGCTCTCGGCGGTTAGCTTGTCTGCTGGAGAGACGCTAGCGCAGAGCTCGGTTAAGGAGAGTGTCAGTCGGTGACTGAACCATTCGAGGGATAGGAATGGGGTCGCGAGCTTTCCAGACCCGCCTATCCCGGCTTAGTTGCAGGTGGCTGGTAAAGGCTAGCCAGCTGCTGGTGGAGAGAGTCCAGGGACGGAGGCCAAAGGTCTCGTGCAAACGTGCAAAGAGCCAGTGTCAGGGTTTAGGAGAAAAAAATCCTGCCTAAACCCCATTGGCAACTACCAAAAGACAAGAAGCCGGACGCTAAAAGGGCCAGGAGAGAGGGAACAGCTAAGTACATTGCCTCTAGACACCCTTGCTTTTTAAACTAGTTAAACTGACTAGACACCTCTGGGGATACGTTTTAAAGGAGGCAAAAATGGAATGCATTTTAATGTGCCTCATTTTCTTCATCCTATATATTGCTCCTCCCTATATTAACAAACCCTGGCTGCATTCCTGGGAATGCTCGTTAGTATTAGCAACGCTCAGTGCCTTTATCCAGGCTATCCCTGGGACTGTGGCTGGCTGTGGAATTCAAGGTGGGGAGGCTGCGAAGGGAAAAGAGGCTGCTTCAAATTCCCCGGTTTGGTTGTTTCCGGTGGCTGAACACATTTCAGTCTACAGCTCAGTACCAAACATAGGCTATTGAGCCAGGAACCTGACCTCCCGTAAGGAAACAAGACATGGAGAAGCCAGCCCCACAGTAATACGAAGGTATTGGTGCATAAACAAAGATTAAGTCACCACTAACTAGGAATGAGAGCTGGATTCCATGCCTAGTTCTACCACAGCTTTCCTGTGTGACCTTTGGCAAGTCATTTTTAATCTCCCTGTGACTCAGTTGCCCATCTATATAATGGGGATAAAAATACACCTTTTCTCTATTTGTTCCTTTGTCTGTCTTGGCAGTTTTGACTGTAAGCTTTCCAGGGACTATCTCTTAGTAGGTGTTTGTACCATGTCTATCACAATGTGGTCCCATCTCTCTGGTGGTCTCTAGACACTACCACAATACATTTAACAGGTCTCTCTTTTCTGCTTCTCCAGTCTTACTGCTCATCAAATCTTGTTCTCATGTGCCAAGAAAGGGCATGTACCTTTACATGATCTCTGGGAAGTGAATAAGGTCTTACCAGGTTACAAGTAAATACACAAGTAACTAAAGATAAAAATAATGAATTATTATTATTATTATTATTGTCTAGCAAGTTGACCCATCTGAACTGTTCTGATAAGCTACCTTCTCAGCATGACCGGTAATTCCAAAAGGAACTACTTTCCTTAGCTACCCTGTCCAAAGAGTGCAACTTTGAATAAAGGAAGATGTTACCATGATTGATAACAGGTGATTCATAAAATGAGATGAGCAGTCTTAGCAGAACAAGAGAGAATGTAAATAGTTGGGAGATGAGGCAGGGTTGTTTTTTCTTTTCTTTTTCATATTCAAGAGGAACCTCTGGTATTGAAGATTTTGGGCTTTCAGCAGGACATAAGAAATATTTCCCACTGGAAGGCATGGGCTGTTCTGTTTCCTCCGAAGCCCCCAATCCTGCACAGGGATATGTCTGCACAAACCCTTGTGCCTATGCAGAGTCCCATCCAAGAAAAAGGGACTTGGCAAAGCAGGCAGGTTCCTGTGCAGGAGCAGAATCTAGGCTGCTATTAAAACAGATCTAACTTTATTAGGTGTGACTGGGAAGAATGCAGCCCAGGTTTTCAAAAGTGGCCAGTGATTTTGGATTTCTCAGTTTCTGAGTCGTGCCCACCTTTAGACACCTGAGCCAAATTTTAAGAGGTGCTCTGTGTGTGACAGATATTGCAACCCCGTGCAGTATCTTTGGGGACCATTGTATTCATTTTATCAATGGCTTATGTATGATTGTGTTCTACACCATGGGGGAGAGTTACCAAAGCTCCTCCAGGAACTAAAGACAGTTAGGGGCAGGGCTCCAGAACAGGGGGAGGGTGTCAGAGGGTTATATGCTTGTGTTCTGAAAATAACTTACTTTGGAAAAGATGTGTGGTAGCTTGTAATTGCTGGCAGACACTGGTCAGAGGTCTTTGAGAGAAAGTAAAGTGCGGGTGCTGGCCTTTAGCCGACTGTCTTGCTGGGGTATCACAGTGTAAGGCAGGGAGCTGTGCAGCCTGAAAACCTCACCAGAAGGGAGTGGGACATGGGTCCCTGCCCAGAGACAGGCCATGGCTAGAGGCCTGACATCTGACTGGGCACTCCTGGCGTAGACCACAGAAGGGGGGATAGAGGCTCAGTTGCCCTGAGACTATGACATTGTGCCTCTTCATTCCCATTGACTTCACCTGGAGGTGTAAGTGTCCTGTGCTTCTGAAAGTCAGGCCCACAGTGTTTCATGTCGGACCCCAAAAGATGAGGCACCAAAAATTAGTGAACACTATTGGAGAATCTGGGGCTAAATTATTTATGTAAATGCAAATGATATTTGAGATTATAATGACACCAGCCAACCACAGAAATATGAGTTTACACCAGCTTTTGGAAAGTTTTGAAAAGAACATCCAACCGCAAGAGTGCCATGGCAACGAATTTACATATATGATAAGAAGTTGAAATCATTAAAATACTAACCTGTAGAAGAAGGACACCTCAATGTTAGTAGGATGAGGAAATGGCCATAAGGAAGAGGGGAGAAACCCCTATTGAATATGCATGAGTCATAATGGTGTCAGCCTAACGTATTATAAAAGTTGCAACCTAGCCTGTGGGCAGTGGAAAAGAGAGAGAGCTGTAGCCCTTGGGAGGTGCCAGAAGGATGGCCACTGGTGATGATGAGGAAGATGACGGTGATGAGGCAGACAAAGACTGACATTTCAGGTTGTCCTGCAAGGGATGGTGAGATTACATGGATGTTCAAATGTATAGTCTCTAGTCTCTTTATCTACCTTACTGAGTTACAGTGTTTGTAACTTTGCTAAATGTATTCATGAACTATTTGTAAATATAGAAGAGTTCATATAGTGTGAGTGTTGCAACTGTGCACATCAAGATTCCCAGTGATATAGTAATTTTAATAATATTAAATTGTTATAATTATATATATATATAATTATTAAATATATTTATATAATAAAATTAAATATTAAAAAAGCCTGATCTTGGGACAGGAACCTTTCAATCCTCAAAATGATAACTGAGAATTCTTAAGTAATCTATACATAATCTATAAGTCAGGCTACACTAAATATGTAATTATTAATTGAGATGGATATGTTTAGTGATAAAATATATTTTTGAAGCCTCATAAATATTCCTTGACAAAGGCCAGGAAGAGGTAAAAAAAATCTAGCTCAATATCTTAGGGATATCTACAGTACCTATCGCCCCTGATCCTGCAAAGACTTCTGCACACATTTAACTTTGCAGATTGTGAGTAAATGCCATTGACTTCCATTAGACTATTTGTAGTATGTAAAGTTAAACATATGCATAAGTTTTTGTATGACTGGGGCCTTACTGCTGACTTAAGAATTTCTCTGTTTATTAAATATATAAGGAAAATGTAATGGAGAGCTCTGGATAATTTTCTTTTATTTAAGTATGTAGGTATTTGCTCATGGAATTGTTTTTCCTGAAGAACGCAGATTTAATTAATTTTAAAATAACTTCCTAGCAACAACCATGGAAGATCTCCATGTTGTTTGTTCCTTATTTTCTAAGATTTACTAAACTCTCTCTTTTACTAGTTTCTTCATTTTGTTTTTCCAGACATGTATGTTTATCCATGGCTCAGTGATCACTGGTAAGGTTCGAAGATCCAGAAAGTAATTTCTCCTATTTAAAGAAAGAGATATAAAAAGATACTGGCCTTCTAAGAACCATAAAGTGTTTGAGAAAAAGGAAGGTTCCTTTAATAGTCAATTCTTGCCTTATCAGGCAAGTTTTCTTAGACTCAAGACACTTTGGATTTGAAACCCTGACCATAATATTTCTGTGATAGGATGGAGTTTCTCTCTCCTAGAATGGATTCAGTGTGAAATATAGGTTTTGTAAATTTCAAATTTCTAAAGTTTTCATTTTGTTTTGTTTGATGAAACATCCCTGTAAAGTTTAATTGGGGTGGGTTTTTTGTTTTTTGTTTTTTATGGGGAAGGAGAAAGACTTGGTAGTACATCTGCTAAACCTTAACTCCAACTTAAAAACGTTTATAGGAATTTCTTTTTTTTTTTTTAAATAAATGATTCCTCAGTAATAGGGCTCCAACACTCACCCACTCATGCCAGATCCAATTTCCCCCAAACCTTCCAAACATTTTTTTGGTTACAAAACATTACATCCTCAGGTTAGATGTAGGATGTAAAATTTCAGGTGGATTAGTATGGTTTTCATGGTTTTCAAGTTAGGGAGGGAGGACAAAAAAATGATCTGCTAATAGGAAGTCATCTTCAACTTTAAGAATGGATAAACAAGTGACTCTTCAAAATAATTTTCAAGAATTATGAAATTTGTTGTTTTCCAGGTGAAACTATTGCAAAAATAGTATTAATATTTTCTCAATCTATAAAAATTTTACATTTACAAATCTTGAATAACATCCTGTTCTTTTAGTATGCATAGATTATATCGCCAGTATTAAACTAAATGCATCACAGTAAGTTTCTATCCCTCATAGTTACAGAGGAAAGCTTGAAAATGTGACTGCTAAAGGCTCTAAAACCAGAAGGCAAATAAATAGGTTCCCAATTTTATTTATTTAAAAAACTTATAATTTTTAAGCCAATCTCATGATTATTTGGGGCTTGACTATGATTTTTGAACGCTTGGAGTTAGCAACACTGTTATGTGTGAAGGTAACAATAGTACATCTATATGGATGCATAAGATAAACATTCCTTTCATATATTGGGTCAAATTCTGGCCCTTTGAAAGTCAATGACAAGAGTTCATAGAGACCAGAATTTGTCCCAGAATCATTTATAGTAAATCATTCTCTCTAGAATGTTTCATTCTCTGTTATTCCCTATAAGTTAATTTACTAAAGAGAGGATTGATTTTGAAAACAGGATTTTGATTCACTGAGTGTATTTAAATATTTAATCTATTGACAGCTCTTCTTCTTCTTTTATTATTTGTATTACTGTAGTGCCCAGGAGCTCCAGTCATGGACCAAGACCCCATTGTGCCAGGTGCTGTACAAGCATAGAACAAAAAGACAGTCCCTGCCTCAAGGAGCTTACAATCTAAGCATAAGGCAAGGGACAACAGATGGAGACAGACAGATGGGGGAGTACAAGTAAATAGTGAGACTACATTGCTCAGCATCATAGGCTGTGGTCTTTGTACACCAGTAGATTAACTCGTATAATAAATAAACAGTTGTTTGCTTGCTGGCTGGTTTGCCTTTCCAATAAGGAGTACAGATAAAGAGGTAGGGTGAAATCCTAGCTCCACTGATATCAGGGGCAAAACTCCATTGACTTCAATAGAGGTGGGATTTTACCCTTAGTTCTTTCCCTTATTTCTGAGGAATGAGCCCTTTGAGAAGGGAGAGGCTTAGGAGATCATTGGTGGATTTTGACTGGTTAATGGTAGACGTGCTTGATTACAATTTTTGATTGAGTCATGTTGTAAAATGAGTATTTGTTTTCACTGCATATGCACATTTGAAAACTGGTGCATTGAACTCACTTTGGCTTCTCAGGAGCTCAGTTACTCATGTGCATGTTCACATGGAATGGCGCCTGAGGCAGTTAGTGAAAAGGAGATTTTAGGTTTGAAAAAGACTGACACAGACACTGCTAACACAAACCATTTTAGTGAAGCAATTCCATGTCAATGGGGAAAATCTGAAACTTTAACCAGCAATTAAAGCAATAGTGTGACAAGTACTGGCAACCATAAGTGATTTTGCCCGATAGCCAAGCCAGGTCCAGATAATTGCCCTCTGCACAAGTGAGCAGCCTTTTCCTGGCCAAAAACAAGCACACATAAATTCAGACACACAAATGTTAGACATACAGATTTGGAAGGTGTTTCTCAAAATTTGGCCCAGGTCAATGGCAGAGACAGGATAAGACCACAGGTATTGCTGGCTTCCAGTCAGTTCAACAGACACAATGAAAATAGTATGATTACACTTCAACATGACCTTCCTTCCTTATCTATTTTCTTCTTGCTTAACTGTAGGGAGATTTGTTTTGACTATTGAAATAAACTCAAGCAGGTGCAGGACTTAATTACAGTGCTTGATTGTGCACTAGGATTCTAACAAAAGGGAAACAATTTGCACACACACACACAAAGGCCTGATAGCAAGTGTTTTTGTGTTAGGGCAAATGTACTTCATAATTATTTTTGGTGTGAGTTACTAGCAACAGTTTGGAGGTAAACACAATCAACAACATCCTGAAAGTGAAAACAAGACCTGAAAGTGAAATAGATGCTTACATGATTAACAATCGCCAGGAATCCTTTTCTGTTTGTATCTCTCGAATTGGAGTTCATATAAAAAAAAGAGCACTGGAGAGTTAAAATCCAATCTGAGGATAATCTGCAGCTTGGTTCTAAGCAGTCTGATTGTGCTGAGATAGTCTCAGGTGGTTGAGGTAAAGCCTCTTTATCTGACAGAAAGTGCCTGGGAGTGGTTCAAAATACATGACTCACAAACTAGAAAGCAAACATTAAATGTTAAAAAATGGCATGTTTATCTGACTAATTGAGCCTTTAGAATGAAACACAACACAAAATGTTTTCAGTGATCAGATCCCTTCCTCTGGAGAGTCCTGCCTCCTTTGGTCTCACATAGACCAGTTCAGTGCGTGCTGCACACCATAGCTGGGTGGGAGGAATGGAATAAAGTGAGATGAGAAAGGAGGATTTTTATTTTTGGTGGGAATATATCTTGTTTTGGATACTGATCTATATCTATTTTTGAATCTGTTCTCATAAAGGGTGCCAATAGCCTAAAATTTCGGACAGGCATTTCCAATAATTAAGGAGAAATAAATAAAATACTGAACAGTATCAATGCTGTAAAACTAGCCAGCGCCAATGTAGTTAACTTTATATAGGAAGAGAATAACAAATAAACAAGGATCACAGTCTGCTCTCATTTATATTAGTGAACAGCTAAAGTAATTCCATTTAAATCAATGGATTTATTCCAAATATACACCATAGTAACCAAAATCACAATCTGGCCCTAAAGTGCATATTGTCACCCAGAAGTGTTAGGGGCAGATCCCTAGTTAGTGTAAATTGTCATAGTTCAGTTGACTTCCATGGAGTTTTGACAATTTACACAAGCTGGGGACCTGCCTTTTAGATGATAACTGCCAATGATATCAATGGGAATCGCACACCCATATTCCCACTATGCTAAAAGTAGAATACCCTTTTTAATTCAGAAATGCTATCGGTGCCCTTGAAACATGACAGGAACTTTTGAGCACAGGAAAATAGTGTGTGTTTTTCTCCCCACTTTGTACTGCTGTTCACTACCAGAATCTGATGTGCTTATCCAAATTAAAGTGGGAGAAGCTAAAGGGCTTCTTCCCTTTCCCATTTAATTTCAAAGTACATTATCATGTCAGTTAGTCTCAGTATATAGACTCTGTGGGGATAAAAAGTTGCTACCAAAGTGAGCAGTTTTTCATGTAAAGTAAACATAAACATTTCCCATCAGTGTTCAGAGGAGGGTTGTACTGGGATATGAGAACCAGAACACGGAAATCACTAGAAAAAGTGAAACAGTCTAATCTGTTTCCTTTATCCAAGATGAATGAAGTGCACAAAATAAACCAACAACATAGCTGGTGAAAAGTAAAATAGATTTTTAAATGTATAATCTCAGATAGTAGTTCTCAAACCTCAGAATTTGAGTACTTCACTTAAAACTCAGAAGTAGTTGTCACAACAGCTTCTGTGCAGTTATAATGGAATCTTATTCTGATTCTATGTTAGACTCTTTTAAACTATCCCACATACGACCTGACTGTGGCCCATGAACGCCAGTGGTACACCTACCACAGTTTGAGAACCACTGTTCTGAGAGATTATAACAGTGGTGGGCAACCTACAGCCTGCGGGCCACACGTGGCCCGTCAGGGCAAGCTGCTGGCGGGCCGCCAGACCGTTTGTTTACATTTGCACAGCCGCCCACAGCTCCCAGTGGCCACGCTTCGCCATTCCCGGCTAATGGGAGTTGTGGGCGGCCGTGCAAATGTAAACAAATAGTCTGGCAGCCCGCCAGCGGCTTACCCTGACGGGCCGCAGGTTGCCCACCACTGGATTATAATGATTCTGGTAACTGTAGCACTGCCCTCTACTGGGTGCAATCAGAAATGCACAAGTGCATATCATCGCAGCAATACTGCTAACAGCTAACATATTTATATATATGATTTTAACTTAAAAGTGTCCCTTTGAACATAAATATTTTGAAAGCCATTTTCATTTTATTGACTATTAGTTTTAGAATTTGGGGTTACCTAGGTGGGTAAGTAATTGTCACAGACAAGCAAGTAGCAAATGTTTCACTAACTGTACACTTTTACCTAAAATTCTTACTCTAGGGCAGTGGTTCTCAACCAGGGGTGTGTACCCCTAAGGGTACGCAGAGATCTTCCAGGGGGTACATCAACTTATCTACATAGTTGCCTTCTTTTATAACAGTCTACATAAAAAGCCCCAGTGAAGTCAGTACAAACTAAAATTTCATACAGACAATGACTTGTTTATACTGCTCCATACACTATGCACTGAAATGTAAATACAATATTTATATTCCAAATTATTTATTTTATAATTATATGATCAAAATGAGAAAGTAAGCCATTTTTCAGTAATAGTGTGCTGGGTCCCTTTTGTATGTTTATGTCTGATTTTGTAAGCAAGTAGTTTTTAGGTGAGGTGAAATTTGGGATTATGCAAGACAAATCAAACTCCTGAAAGGAGTACATAGTCTGGAAAGGTTGAGAACCACTGCGCGAGGGTATTATCCAGTGACTATGGACTTCACTTATGCCTTCTGTTTTGAGATGATGCTTTATATTAAAGGTAACCTTAAAAAATGTTGCTTATTTAATCTCTGCTTTTGAATTTTTTTACTCAGTTCATCTCAAAGAAAGAACAAATTCATTTAATGCAGAAGGGCAGGTGAAATAAAGCATGTAGTGTAAATGATTCAAAGCAAAGAAACTTAATCTGTATACTGTAATAATGAAGCCACAGAAAATTATAGCTAACTTCGTTTTGCAGCATAGCATAGGGCAATGACCTCCAATAAAAACTCCTCAATACAGTCCTTACCCTTAAGTTGCCAACTTGCCACTAAGGACCTGATTATCTATAAATTTATGGGAACCTGCAATAACTGGTGTTTGTCTCCTGATAATGTTTTCTGACACATATCAGGAGATTCAGCTGATCTGTGTTAGAGATTATTGTACAGAATCTGCAGTTTATACAGGCAATAAGTAGACAGAAGGTCCATTTGAGACCGTTAGTTATAGAGAAGCACATAAGGAAAACGGTTTCCATAGTAACATGCCCCACAGCTGTAGTTAGTATAGGAAAAATAGTTTTATGATTATTTCAATGAAGTTTTACCTTTTGTTTTCAGTACAAGACATATGCAAAAGGTTGTTTCATAGGATGTGCTCAGTGGGATATGGAGGTGAAATTTTACCCAGGTGTGGAGGGCCCACATAAGATCCCAAGTTAAAGTCTCAAGTGAAACTTAGAGTGCATTAGGCCCTGTACAGACCATCTGCACCAGAGTGATTTTCACTTGACATGGGTACAGCTTTGTGCAAACATTAGGAGATGGCTGCTTTTACTTTAATAAATGTACCATCCAGAAATTCTATATTAAAAGTAAATATTGCTTCATAGGGACTTGATAATCCAGCTCCCCGGAAAGCCAATGGAGAGAATCCCATTGACTTCTACAGGAGTTGGATTAGGCCCTGGTTGAGCTGGTTGAGAAACGGGATGGATGAGGAGGAATTGCAAATATTTTTGCAATGCTTTTGTCAGTTTCATTCAGATGGAAAATTTCTGGCCAGTGAATTGGCAAAATTGGTGCTTCCACAAATCGGTTAACATGTTCTGGTTTTAACTGAGTTCTTGGTTTCATTTTTTTGCACGATTTCATTGGCATAGGCACTAGGAAGAATCTCTCTGGTGAAGGTAAGAAGACAGAATGCCCACCCAGGTCAGAGTTTTTTCTTCTTTATTTCAAAAGTGTTACAAAGCAGCAAATCTTCCATTCCTGCTTGGCATGAGTATGACATCATTGGCTACCACCAATGTATATGTGAGACTGACAGAATAATGTCATGCCTTGATTTTTTAAAAATCAACCTGAAATCAGCCCTTGATTATTCTACGCAATTTGTACGATATGTAGCAGAACCTCACTAATGCACACTAATGCCTGGGAGACCCAATGCAAACTATTGGATTTTGTGAATTAGTAAATAAACAAACACAAAAAGCGAGGATGATGCCGCACAGAATGTACTTAAATCTGTTAGTTTGTCAACTGCAGGGTAGTTTTAAGTATTTATCATAATAACACTGGTTATTTTGCTGCTTCTGTCACTATCAACAAACGGGAATCAAGTCATATCCTCCCAGGATAACTTTGTTGATGTCAGTGGATTTATAGGCATGTCAAACTGGTTTAAGTTGGATGAGTATCTGGCCCAGTGTCTCTAGAAGGCAATTTTTCCAAAAACTCACATTTCATACAATAAGTAAACTCTGGCCCACATTTTTAAAGGTGGCATTGTCCCACTCATTGCTGCAAGGCCTAAGTAACATAGGCCTTGTCTACACTGCCCCGCAGTCCTGACTGCATGGGGGTATGACAGCAGTGCGCACCAAAGATCTGCAGTGAAACTCCACCACGTGGACATTGCGGGCGTGAACTAAAAGATTCCTACTTCACCTTAAGGTAGTCCTCTTCAAACAGGATTACATTAATGCGAACTGGGAACCTTTTAGTCTGTGCCTGCAGCATCTACACAGGGGAGTTAAAGTGCAGCACTTTGGTGCACACTGCTATTCATACCCAGTAGTCAGAACTGCAGGGCAATGTAGACATAGCCTTAAAGAGCTAAGTCCCATTTTCAAAAGTGACAGAGGCACTTAGGAGCCTAATTCCCATTGACATTCAATGAAACTTAGGCTCCTAAGTGAAATCTTAGCCTCACTGCCTATTTTTCAACACAGGCAACAGATGCTGTTAAGTTACATAAAGAAATTAGAAACATTTGGTTATGAGTACATCAGGGGCCTGATTCTCTCCAGTTCACACAAGATGCGAGTGGAGAATCAGGCCCAAGAAATGACAAATGGGTATATTTTACAACCAAAATAAAAATAACCCACCAAATTTCAGGCCCCAGATGGCTTGGTATCAATTAGTGGAAAGGCAGGATGGTGGGTAGGATACTTGCTGATTCTACAAAACCACCAACAGTACATTATAGAAAAGGAGAAACATAATTCACCAGCTTTTTGGGTATTCCTTTCTCAAAGACAAAACCAGTACAAGCTGGTGTCACTACAGAAGATTTAGAGACAGATCAGTAGTGAGTGAGTTTCCTAATCCACTGATACAATAAACACTCCACACACTTCCAAAGCAGTGAATAAAATTTTTCATTCCAAATCAGAGCTCAACAGTTTTGTCATTTTCTTTTCCTTTTACGGTTTAAAATCTGACTCATTTTGGTTCTTCAATAATTAAAGTAAGACATCTAGAAAATGATTTTGCCAACCACACTTGATTTGTTAGTGGGATTTGTGGGCACACCTCCAATGCACTATCAAGAAATTGACCGTTCATTGTTCGTGATAGCTAGACAGGGGAAAGAATAATGTGTCATACAGAATCCATCCATAGTGTCACCACCCTTTGAAATGAATTGGCATAATTATTCAGTGGAGATGTAGAGAGAGGGAAGAGCAGTTCAGATTCCACACTCATCTGAGGGATTAGACTCATGCTCAGCTGTAATGGTTAGTACACTATTACTTCAGGAGATCTGAGTATCATTGCTTTCCGTGCCTTGCAGTACACCAGACTGCATAAAATTGTATGTATTATTTAAAAGCTTTCCCAAGAAGGATCCCCCCAGGCTCCTCCATTGGGACTTTGTCTTTCAACCATAGCACACAATTTTTTTATGCTATGAGCCAAATCCTCTTATCCATCTTTCCAGGTGTTTATATCATGTCCATCACCATAGGGCAAGGATTTGTTTGCTTCCCCGCTAAAAGTTTTGAAAAGCTACCACTGAGCTCCAAAAGTAGGATTTGATTTTTTAGTATGAGACAGCTGATTAGGAGCTGAGGGTAAAAAAAATGGGATGGCTCTTGAGAAAAGCTACAACGTGACTCAAGGAGAACAATAGGTCCTGGAAGTCTGTTCCAGATAGTGAGAACAGTATAAGAGAAAGAGTTACCATTCCCTGTGCAGAAGAAAGGATATGGAACAAAAAGAAATGCAGTTTTTAAGGAGCACAGGGAGCAAGTGACTGAATAGGCAGAGAGGATGTCAGAGAAGTAGAGGAAGCAAATTCATGAAGACCCTTGAACACCAGAGGTGAAAGCCTGCCCCCGCTGAAATCAATGGCAAAACTCCCTTTGACTTCAATGCAGCCAGGGCTTCACCCTAAAAGGGAGCAATGCTTAGAAGCCAGTCATGATTTGTGAGGGTGAGTGTGATGAATACTCACGTCCAAGTACAAGTGAGATGAACTGCCACGTTTGAGGAGAAAATTAAATGTGGCAAGCTGAGACTGGCAGGCACAACAAAGAAGGGAATTGCACTGTTAAGGAACAAGCTAGACTCCTCGGTTCCTGACAAAATGGTGGAATGAAAAATTTGGCTCAAGGATGGAATGGAAGTGGACTTTGGATTGAGGAAATCTGGGTAGAAGCAAGACATGAGTTTGAAGGAATTTATAGCTGACCCAGGAGCTAATTGGTAGAAGTTTCAAAAGCAACTAACTGACTTAGAAGCCTAAAGCCCATTGGTTTTCACTTAGGGGCTTTGGAAAATTTTACCCAATATATACAGCTGAATGGATAGTAAGAAAAATTATTCACAAATAGAGCTGGCTGAAAATTTGCAAATGTTGAACATTGGAACAAATTTCTTGCAAAAATGTCACAATTTTCTACCAGCTCTACTGTACTCACAAACATTTTGGTGACCTCTAAACAAAATCAGAAACAGAATCATTCATTCCCTTCTGATTTATTTTTCATGAACATTCACATAAGAAAAGCTTTGGTCATGCAAATGTTTGCCAAAAGCAAATTTAGGGCTTGTAGCCAAGCTTTGTTTAACCACAATCTACATATGTTTCATAGAATCATAGGACTGGAAGGGACCTTGAGAGGTCAACTAGTCCAGTCCCCTGCACTCAAGGCAGGACTAAGTATTATCTAGACCATCTCTGACAGGTGTTTGTCTAACTTGCCCTTAAAAATCTCCAATGATGGGAACTCCATACCCTCCGTAGGCAATTTATTCCAGTGCTTAACCACCCTGACAGGAAGTTTTTCCTAATGTCCAACCTAAACCTCCCTTGCTGCAATTTAAGCCCATTGCTTCTTGTCCTATCCTCAGAGGTTAAGAAAAACAAAAATTCTTCCTCCTCCTTGTAACAACCTTTTACATATTTGAAAACTGTTATCATGTCCCCTCTCAATCTTCTCTTTTCCAGACTAAACAAACCCATTTTTTTCAATCTTCCCTCATAGATCATGTTTTCTAGACCTTTATTCATTTTTGTCCTTCTTCTCTGGACTTTCTCCAATTTGTCCACATCCTTCCTGAAATGTGGTGCCCAGAACTGGACACAATACTCCAGCTGAGGCCTAATCAGAGCAGAGTAGAGTGGAAGAATTACTCTTGTGTCTTGCTTACAGCACTCCTGCTAATGCATCCTAGAATGATGTTTGCTTTTTTTGCAACAACATTACACTGTTGACTCATATTTACCTTGTGGTCCACTATGACCCCCAGATCCCTTTCCGCAGTACTCCTTCCTAGGCAGTCATTTCCCATTTTGTATGTGTGCAACTGATTGTTCCTTCCTAATTGGAGTACTTTGCATCATGACTAAATTAAATTCATTTGGAGTAGAAATGAAAGTCATTAATGAAGATGGTAATAACAATAATAATAATGATTAATAATAAATAAAGACATAAAAACAGGGAAGATTGTCATGTGACACAGGTGACCAGTCATATAGCCTGAATATTGAATAATGGATCTGGAGTATCCAAAGGAACATCACAGAGAAGAATTCACAAGCAATCACAATTTGAAATTTCTTGACAAAAATATTGTGAACAGTGAGCAAATTTGTGAAAGTTATGGTCTGATTGTGGACAATGCACAAACAGAAAAGACAGCTAAATTCACAGAATAATTTGAACATTGGGAATTGTTCTCTGAGTTCTTTCATAAAGAGATTGAGATGGACAAGCTATGCAAAGGGCCATATCACTGAATTGCATATCAGAAATGAGCTACATATGCCAGGGTCAACTCTTGAGCTTCTGCTGGCTTAGGAACGCCTACAGAGGGCCTATGTTTGTTCAGTTCTAGCACAAGGGGGTGAAACCTATAGGCACTACCATGATATATATGTTAAATAACAACAACAATAATAATAATTAATAATAAATTCACAACTCTCAATCCATAGTCACCTGTACCAAATTATTGAATGTTTCTTTGTGTCTCACTTATTTCTCCCCTAAGTAATTGTCTGTTTTGCCTGAATTATTATTAGATCACAAAGTATTGTCTTTTTTTCCCCCTGGAGTTGCTGATCTGTTTTGTTTTCACATGAAAAGTATGGCAGGTGAAGCTATTTCTTTAAACTTCCTTTATGAAGTTAAAAAGAAAAAAGTTGCTGCAGTTGAATATAATGAAAGGGCACTGAATATTTTTAAAGATGCCAAAACCAATCCACAGACTTAGCCAAAGTTAGTACAGACAGAGCCTTTGCAGAAAGCAGCAGCAAAGGTGGCTTTACATCAGCCCTGCACTGGGAACCACCATGAATGGACTAGATGACATAGTAGTTCTTTTCTTTCTTTCAAGTTCCATGATTCTGTGATTAACTCCCGTCCTTGCATCCTACTTCAGTGTTATAGCAATGGCCCATTTTTATGTAAGTTTAAAAAATTGTGGCATTATACATATCCAGCGTGTAACTGGAGAGGATAGAGATCTCACAGAAAAACAAATTGATTTTCTACTGATGAAAATGTACTACCCTTTGGGAAGAAAGGGAAACAATTATTTCTCCAAAAGAAGGTTCTGAATGTCTGACCATCAGTTTCAAACATAGACATATCAAGTGAGGGGAGGAGACCTAAGTAATCTTGCTTTGCCCGCACAGTCTGAACAAAAGCTCATTGAAAACATTCGATACAAACTCTGAGATAGATGCATTTACTACTGTAATCAATGCAAAATTCCCATGTAATTCAATGGAAGTGGGAGCAGGCGCAGGATCCTATACTTCATTGAAGTATTAACTTCAAAAGAATATGATTTAGGTTTCAGTTGCCCTAACAATGTGGTATTTCTATTTGTCTTTTTGGAAAAACTCATCTTAACTTCACCCCTGCATAAACAGATTTTGGGTTCAATCTTGTAACCCCCACGCATGCAAATGGTCCTTGTTGAACATTAGAGACTACTCGCATGAGTGAGCATCAATCACATGAATGGTATTGGGCCCAGGATCTTCAGAACTGCAAGATTGTTTCATAAGCTACATTATTAATGATTAAGTATTATTATTACTTATTAATTCTATGACTGTAGCACCTAATGATCCAAATCCGGGATCAGAACTCCTTTGTACTGGTCATCAGGCAAACAAGGAATACAAATACAGTTCCTGCTCTAGAAAGCTCACCATCTAGGATACAGCTCACATAACAACAACAACAACATATTGAAGCAGTCTACTCAGATCTGCTTTACTTGAAATGCTCTCACCTAGTATTGTGCACAGTCTGGGACTCTTCAAATGAGCCTAGATCTGCAGTTTCATTGTACACATGACCTTATGAATCCTGTAAGATGGAGAAACTTTTTTGGAACGCTTGCACATTATGCTCTGATGCAGTGCTGTCAACACATGCAGAGTTCTGTACTAGAAAATCCAAATACAGTTTGCAAAACCATTGGAGGTTTTCCACAGAATGCTTGAGAGAGCAGCTCCTAATTGAATTGACCAAAATTCACATGGGTTCAGCTTTAATCCAATCAGTTCTACATCACTTGTCTTTCAACATTTACAAAATATTTGTTTTAATTGCAACTCTCTTATGGAACCAAATGAATCAGAAATAAGACTTAAATGAAAACCATTCCAGATTGTTCTACACTTTAACCTTACATCTGTGCCTAATTAGGATGCTCAATTTCCCTAAACTCGAGTAATAAAAATGGAAGTAATCTGTGGCCTGTTTGTCAGTCATTATAGGGCAGCAGACTTGCAAATCAAGCCAGGCTCAAGTGCACAGGGTCCTGTTCTACGTGGCCATTGAATGAAACATGGGAGGATTGAAACAAATCAGGAGACAAGTTTACAAAGAAAGATGTGTGTGAATGACCTGCACTGCTGGGGATGTGGCTGCGCCTTTAAGGAAAAGAGCACATTCATGTGGAAAACATATGTGGTAATTTAGACTTCTCCATTCTGATCATATGTGGGGCCCTTATGAGAGATCTCATAATAACTAGTGTTAGACATTATGTTTTTCTCCAGAAAAGGCAGTGAAATCCTTCTTTATAACCAAGTGATTAGGAGGAAGCGTCAGTTCATTCAGCTGAAGTGCAACACAACCTTTAGTCAGCTCCTTCCACATTGCCAGCAGAATTAACCCAGAAGCTGATGCAGAAATACATTAGGAAGAACTTGGCACTTGTCATCTACAGCCATTAAAGATGCAACATTTGTGGCTGTCAAATACCAATGGAGGAAAATAAAACTTACACACTGTGGTCTGGTCATCATTCACTTCAAACACATCAATGTATTGTACAATTCCATTGCCTTTTGAAATTCCAAGATCTGCATGAAAAATCCCAGTAGACATGCTGTAAATCCATATCTATGAAAGAAAGTTTTCATTGCATCAGTATCATATATATATATATAATTTGGTCGTGCTGAATGAACAAATAGCCTTGAATTCCTCCTAGACTATTAGGTCGTACCACAAGTCAGTGAAAAGGTAATTTTCCCTAGATTTGTAATAAGGTCTGGGATTTGACCTATGACCTTAATGTCACAAGATATTCATTAGCTCCATATAGAAATATACATTTTTTACAGATCTGGCAAAAAGCTATTTGATGGATACATTTTATTTGAAGGATTTTATTATCTGGATAAACTGAATTAGCAGACCTCATTAATTTCTAAAACATAATTTATTTACACTGAGCTATAGCTATTCTTCACATGGGTAGCTAGCTCTCTTAGTACTTACTATATAAAAACATTTGCTAGGTAGAGAGCCTTTCACTTTAGTCATACTTCATAAACAGAATGAAGTAGGCATAAAGTTGTAATTGGAATAATTCCTTTTGGGTACAAAAATCCAGTATAAAATGTACAGATTAAATGAATGTTAGGCACCTAGAGAAGGACCGTTCTCTAGAAACTACTGTCACTGTTTCAGTATTTTGCTTTGTCCATGGGGCAGATGCTGCATACACAGCTCAAAATTGTATTAGCCTTATTGGCCTGAAATGTTGTTATACCAATCTTTATTAAAATGAAGTAAAGGTTTTAAATCCTTACCGGTCTCTTAAATGGCAGGGGTGTGGGGGGTGAGGGAAGGGGAGAAATTACTAGAAAATAGACAAGTTGAAAAAATAAAAGAGAACCAAGTGTTTGAAAGCTTGAAATTCAAAATTAAGGTTACAATAAAAAATGGAGAGTATGGAAATGCACAGTTAAAATACACCAGTTGTTTTTAACTCTGTCCTCAGCACAAAATCATGAGACAACAGTTAGGGTGACCAGATAGCAAGTGTGAAAAATCAGGACAAGAGGTGGGGGTAATAGGCATCTATATAAGACAAAACCCCAAATATCAGGACTGTCCCTATAAAATCGGGGCATTTGGTCACCCTAACAACAGTACATACACACGCCATACCACTTTAGTAACAATACTACGACCTACAACTATATATACAGGGCAGGTCCTGGCCTCCATTAAGGCTGCTTTGTCCAACTTTAAAATAGCTTATCCAGCAACATAGGGATTCCCTCAGCATAGGGGGATCTCCAGGTGGTGATATTGGGCTGACTTATTGCTCCTGGCCTTGGCATAGGTGGCATTTTAAGGGTATGTTTGGCAGAGGCTTCTCTGCGCTCCAGCTATCTCCAGCTGCTAAGTGCCACTTGTGTGGGCTGCTGCAGCCAGGTTTAGTTTAGAGAAGCCCATAGGCTATCTTATCCGCTACTGGGGGCTTTACTTGCCCCTGTTTGGGGAGGAAGGCTGACCTAAAGCCTCCTGTGCCACGCACTACTCCAGCGTTTCTGAGGAGCTAGCTCTCAGAATGCATAGGTGCTGGAACAAGGAGTGCTGGGGGTACTGCCTCACCCCCAGGCTTGAAATGGTTTCCACCATATACAGGGTTTATAGTTTGGTTCAATGACTCTCAGCGCCCCCACTATAAAAATTGTTCCAGCGCCCCTGGATTCACCATCAGATTCTAACTGTGATTGTTACAAAGCAGGTCAAATTTTCAGACTAAACTACTTGGGTGACCGTTCAATGAGTTCCAGTTAAAGGATTAAACCTGATAAAAGGATAAATATCTATCACACCGAGAAGCAATTTAGAGTAGAGAAGTGACCTATAAAATGAACACATTCCAGTGTGCTAATCCAAAACATATTTCATAAAACAACTCTGAACTCTGAAACAGGTCTTGTTAAAACAGCTGACCTGTTAAAATTATGGGTTCAGTGCAGCAAACTTATATATTTTAACAGTTCTTCATGTGTTAGACTATGGCTTTAGGAAATGTTATAAAACATTTACCTCACAACTTTTCCCCGCCCCTCCCCCCCCCAAAGAAAAACAGTCAATGAATTCAAGATATAAGGCATATCACTGAAAGAATTCTGCCCCTGATGCCTCCTTCCATCATTCTTTCCCCTATAACTGAAACATTTTACCTGTACTTATCTGCCAAGTTTTTTCTCTCCTCTTCATCTTCAAATTCCTCCTTATCACACACTTTTTCTTGGGATTTTTGAATCCAGGTGCCCCAATTCTCCCACCACAGAACAGATTTCCTCAGGGGTGAGAACTGGACCCCAAGAGTGTGTATTTGCCAATTACGTCATTAAATACAGGATAATCTAAAAGAGACATGTACACAGATGTACAGTGATTTAGGATGAGCCATCACACTTAGAACACGTGTCTCTTATCATCGTCTAACATGACCACTTTCAGGAGTGACCCAGAGAACTTGAACTGGGATTCTCCCAAATTTGCATAGGAGAGCAAAGAGTTTGAGAGACAGAAAGGTGAGATTCTAATTGTCATGAAAGCCAATTTTAACTATTTGAGGACCTAAGGCCTAAGGAGGGAGGGTTCCGGCTGGTGGGCGCGCGAGGAAGATGGAGACGATCCTGGAGCAGCAGCGGCGCTACCATGAGGAGCGGGAGCGGCTCATGGACGTGATGGCCAAGGAGACGCTGATTAAGAAATCCACGTTACGTGACCAGATTAACTCTGATCACCGCACCCGAGCCATGCAGGACGGGTATATGGAAGTGAGTGGAAATCTGAGAGACTTGTATGATGATAAGGATGGGTTACGGAAGGAGGAGCTCAGCGCCATTTCAGGGCCAAATGAGTTTGCAGAATTCTATAATAGACTAAAACAGATCAAGGAATTTCACCGGAAGCACCCAAATGAGATCTGTGTACCGATGTCAGTGGAATTTGAGGAACTGTTGAAAGCCAGAGAGAACCCCAGTGAAGAGGCACAAAATCTAGTGGAGTTCACAGATGAAGAAGGTTATGGCCGGTACTTGGAGCTTCATGATTGTTACCTCCAGTACATTAACTTAAAATCATCAGAGAAACTGGATTACATCACATACTTATCCACATACTTATCCAACTCTTCGATATTCCCAAAGAGAGAAAAAATGTCGAATATAAAAGGTATCTTGAAATGCTTCTTGAGTACCTGCAGGATTACACAGATTGGGTGAAGCCACTGCTGGATCAGAATGAACTTTTTGGGAAGATTCAGAATGAGTTTGAGAAGAAGTGGGACAATGGAACGTTCCCTGGTTGGCCGAAAGAGACCAGCAGTGCACTTACCCATGCCGGAGCCCATCTGGAGCTCTCAGCCTTTTCCTCTTGGGAGGAATTGGCCTCCCTGGGACTGGACAGATTAAAATCTGCTTTACTGGCTTTGGGTCTGAAATGCGGCGGCACTCTGGAAAAGCGTGCTCAGAGGCTGTTCAGCACAAAAGGCAAATCCTTGGAAGCCCTTGATTCTTCCTTGTTTGCCAAGAATCCAAAGACAAAAGGAAGCAATAGAGTGAGGTCTTATTTTGTAAAAGAGTTCTGCACTCAGCAAATAGGCTTGAATGGAAAATAGATCTCAATGATCATTAGAAACCCCCCTATATGCACATATATTTTCACAAGATTTGTGCCAATGTAACTCGAATAGAAGGCCACTGCCTTTAAACCATATCTGAGACCATCAGAATTGGAGTTTCAGTAAAGCTAATCAATTCTTCTTTTTTCCTCTCCCTCCTCCTAGATGCTAAAGTTATGAGTGCAAAACATCACTTTTAAAAAAATCATTCACAAAAGTAAACAGTCTTACAATATAAAATGCAAGTGTGTAATAGATGACTTTTTAATTATTTGCTGTGCAGCCTATTATCAGATACACATAGTTCACTATGGGCCAAATTCTGCTGAGGCAGTGTTGCCAGCTGTTACAATCTTATCACAAGTCTTGCAATATATGTTTTTTCCCCTAAAAGACCCAGCTCCTAGAGTCAGGTGATTACATGACACTCTCCATTTTCATTAAAGAAAAAAATATTTTAGCCCTCAGAGTTGCTGAGAAAAGCTGCAAATTTGAACCCTGAAACTTCAAAAGCCAGAAAGCAAATGAAAAGACACCACATTTTATTATTTTTTAAAATCTCATAATTTTTAAGTCAGTCTCATAATTTTAGGGTCCGACTCATGATTTTTGAACAGTGGGGATATCAGTAATGCAGTGGGGAATACACGGTCCCTTGCTCACTGATTCTGAGACCATTGCCCCAAGTCTGATGGACTGTGCTCCGGGAAAAAGGTCAGCAATGAGCAGCTCTCTGGTTGTCGTTGTTATGTGACCTCGTGGTCTAGTCATTGGTGGATTTGCATAAGCAGGTGCTGCAACAATGACACAGGCACAAGCTCACTAAACAAAATAACCTCCTTTGTTCATTACTGCAAGAAGGTGCTCACTCCATGCAATTGTGAGTGCTGTTACAAAATGATACCCTCTCTCCCACAGTCAGGAAAAATAGAAGCACCCCTGCATTTCCAGTTGGAGTTACTTCCTGAACCAGGGGTCCATCCCATTTCTCAGGAGCCACACCCTTAAGGGACAGTCTGTGGGTGTGCCAAGAAGCATTCAGTCACCCAGCCAACCTATTAACTCTGTTACCACCATTCCCAGCTGTTGCCACAGGGAAGTTCCGCCAACAGGGAAGGTTATGAGTGGCTGTGAAACTAGGAGGGTCCATGGAGGGTCCAGCCAGGAGGTTGTTTTTTTCTGGATAAGGTTCTCTGACTAATTCAAAACAAAGCAGATCAAATCAACCAGCAAAGTTCTTATGACAGAGGCACAAGCCTGATTATTGAACTACTGTCTAGTCTACGCTCCAAAGCAAATACTGTGCTTTCTCGATTAAAAAAAAAAAGCTTTGAAAAGACTCTACATTTCCAATCCTTTAAAATTATTAAAAAATGTATGACTAAGTAGACTTTAATGTGTTGAACAAATTTTTAAAATGTGGGAATTTCCTGCCAGAACACTGAGCATAGTATAAAAAAGTTTCAACACTTATTGAAAAAAAAATTAATGCCTGTTTGCTGATGTAGGTGACATAAACCAAATATGCTCTGCTGTGATGTGGTGTAAAATGATTATTGGCACATGGCTGGGATGACACACATAACTCAATCACAGCCCCACCATTCAAGAGTAAAGATGTCATCCTAAATTTGTGCAAATCCCAATTTTACATCACACCATCATGAATTCCTTGTCTCCCCCTCTGATGACAAATTACATCTCCATCAACCATCAAATCACGTAACACAAAATCTGAACACTTTGACTCAGATTCTCTCCTTGGTTGGGGGAGAGCTAGCAGCTGCTCTAATTCATGCCAGCTGGCTGTGGTCGACATGAAACCACATGGCAGTTGAGAACTGGCTGAACATAGGTGTAGTACAGCTCACCCAACATCCCTTCTTCCACTCTGCATGCCAAGGCTGGGGTGAGTTGGTGTAGGCGCTGACTATGCTACCTTATGACAGCTAAGAAGTTCTATACGCCAAAGCTACTCTCAGCTGGGTACTGAGGGTCAGATTCTGTTCATTTTGCACAACATGAAAGGCAGAGAGAATCAGGGGGAGAGACTTCTGGCCCTTTATCTTTATGGGTTAGAAGAAGAAGAAGAAGAATGGCAAACTTTTAAAACTAAAGACATGAAAATGTTTAGGAGTGCCTATGAAAATGAAGAAATGTATCCCAAAGAATCTAAAGAAAATGACCCCTTTGAGTGAAACATTCATAAAAGTTTGCAGAGATATACAGATGATCTCAGTCCCATGATTATTTCCCCTTTGCAATGCTTTTTCTGTATGTATTTTTACTTCCAGGTGTGGTACAATTCATTATACAACATTTGTATATTACAATATGGAATAAAATATACTGGAGGCATATAAGTCATTGGAGTGCGACCAGGCCAAAGGCAAAAGCATCGATTTGGACTCATAAGATAAAGGGAGTTCCTATACACCACCATAGCTAAACTGTTGGCAATGAGGGCCAGATGGTGTCCTTTGAAAGAGAAAAGTGCTCAAGTTGAAATGTCTTTGGGTCTCCCCTGTGCACTAAAATGAGCTGTAGAAGCAGCATATCCTCTACTAGATTGTACCCTTCAGGTTAGTGGTTTTCCAGTTGTGGCTGTCTGGGGGAAGGTTTTACATAGTCCCACTTCACCGACTATCGTCAATGTGCTAGTCCCATATCTACGACTAGACGTAAGCTTGTGGAGCCACATTTTTAATAAGTGGAGGCTAAAAAATGTGTACCCATGCACGCACCCACACTGGCAGATGCAAAATCCATGCGTGCCTGCAAACTGGATAATTATGCATTCAGATTGGTACCGATTTCTACATTCAGTTCCCTGATTTGCACATGGACCTGAGAGATTTGCACATGGTAAATATAAGTTAATTTCTGGAAAGCGAAAGTGGGCCTCCACTTTTTGAAAATTGGACCCTTTATGTTTATTTCAAGAGACTTGGTTCTGGTTTCAAAGTATTTTTAACTAAGCTCATTCATAAACTTTTGTCTGTGTGAAATTACTCTGATCCTTTCCGTTAATACCAAGAATATCGCTGAGGACTGAGACCATTGAGACTAGACACCAATTTATTTAATTTAAAGAGAGCACAACTTTTAGTCAAATGGAATAGGGCCTGACTGATGTGTGGTGAGCATTATAGAGCTGGAGTTGCAAAGTTTTGTTACACCAGTTTCTCAGTTGTGACTTGTGTCATAGGCTATTTCATGTCCTTGGATAGGCCTCAAGTCCAGAGGCTTTTGCTATCGTCTTGCGCATAAGGAGATCTAGTCTCTTGCTGGAGCACTTGGGAACGCCCCTTAATGCTAATAGACCTTATGTGTGTGCTCCAATGAGAGGGCAGACTTCATTTAAGGCAAATTCTGCAGACTGATAACATGAATCTAACAGAGCCTCTGGTTTTCAGTGACAGCATGGAAATTAGAATGTATTTTGTCAAATAAGCACCTGTGAGAGTCAAAAGATTTCTACAAAATAAAAATTCATAGATTCATAGACTCAGAAGAGCAGACTATTGTTCCTCATGTCACTTCATTCATTAACAACATTTTCCCTGACTTTCTGCTCCTGTAATGAAAGTCAAAAGTGAACTTTAATACTTCTGAAAGCTTATGGGTCATCACTGCTGCCTGGTGAGATACAGTGGCAGTTTGCTTGTCTATGACTATTTAAAGTTAGCACTTTGACTAAGCCATAAAGCTTTGGGAGTTTTGTTTTGTAAAATATATATTTTTAAAGACTTTATGTTAGACTTGTCAGGTGATAACACCATTTTATTACTATTATTTCTGGGAATTCTGTAGAAAACATCCATTCCTAATGGTTTCCAGCTAATAAAATCTTAAAATAAGGAGCTATATCCAGTGCTTGTACCTCTTGTTATTGCTGTTTCCTAATTGAACTAAGTCCTGAGGAAAGAGGAAGTAATATTTTTCGACTTCTGAAAATATTTACAGTGCCACCAACTTCCACAATTGTATCCTGAGTCTTAACTGGTCTGGTATTTTAAAACCCCAACTCCTGGAATCCTGTGATTACATGAGCATCTCAGCTTTCACTTAAATAAACTCCAACCAGAGTCAGGGCCCCATTGTCCTAGTAACTCTACAAATAAAACACAAGGAAGGGTCCATTTTAACTGATTTTCTTCTCCCAACCTTAGATCATTTTAATTCCTATATTTCACTGTGAAAATTGAAATATATTATCATTTTACAAGGTTCTTATACAAATTACAAAATGTAAGCAAACAAAGGCCATGGTACTTGTTGTGCTTAGATACTGTGGTGGTAAATACTTTATAAATATAGACAGACAGAGAAACTTTATATGACAGTATTCAGTGTATCTTCAGATGAATATGATTTAGTAGATAGAGAAGAGAACTTAGGGTATGTCTACACTGCATTTAAAAACCCATAGCTGGCCCGTGACAGCTGACTCAGGCTCGTGGGGTTCAGGCTAAGGGGCTATTTAATTGCAGTGTAGACATTTGGGCTCTAGGACCCTGCGAAGTACACTGCAAATAAGGGATGCACCCTTAGCCCAAACCTCAGGAGCCCAAATCAGCTGGCACAGGCCATCTGCCATGTCTAATTGCAATATAGTCTTACCCTATGAGGTAGGAATCCTGAGTTCTGTTCTAGGCTCTGACATTCCTTATATGTAAAATGGGTACATTAATATTTTCCTGATGGGGTGTTCAAGGCTTCATTCAATAAAGTCTGTATAGCTTAGAGACTGATGACAGACTGCTTTCCCCAGTGAGCCCACCCCACTGCGTGGGCCAGTGTGCCTGCTGAGACAGGTCATAACCCTACCTCTTCTGTAGCCTCCCTGCCCCCTTTTGGACAGGATCGCATCCCCAGGGGCTCATGGATGGAGCACAGAGACTATTTAGTAGAGGTTGTTCTTTGTGAAGGGTACACGGGGGCGGGGGTGGAGTGGGTGCTCCTTGCACCCTCCCACACAATGGCCAGTCATAATCTAAGTCCTAATGGTTTTGTTTTTCTCATATTTCTTCCCTCTGCATTGTTTCGGTGCTCCATATCTTCCCATAATATCTTTTTGTTTCACTGGTCATCGTTGGTTTTCCTGTAAAGCAGACTTGAATCCTATATTTTTTTAGCCTCCCCTGTTTGTTGGGGTTTTTGTTTGTTTGTTTGTTTCATACATTGATTATATCAAAAGAGTGAAGGAGAGGAGTACAGGAAAAGACAGTGTGGTAAGGGAGGCATTGGAAGGGAAGTCAGCACATATTTTTGCTGTCAGTTTTTATGCATCATTTGTTGAATCTCTATATTTTATGTGGTCCAGAAATAGTTTCTGCAAATTTTGTGAATTTTTTCTGTTTTATCCTGCAATCTGAATATTAATGTTTCATGTTATTTCCATTAGTGTTACGATCTGGTTTTGATTGTTGGTATCCCTAGAGCTTTTCATTGTTTGAGAATTTTAGGGGTCTGTTAAAAGGCTAATTCTTTCTACCAAGAGTGCTCGATCTACATTTCATGGTATGGTCATTACTTTGTTATTTCAGATTTTTAGTTTTGTTTAGTAATTTCTTTCCAGAAACCATGTAGTCTATGACATCTCTAGAACCGAGACAGTTTGATTCTTCAATCCTTACTCACATGAGTAATCACACCATTCATGAGAAAATACTGCTCAACACAAACAGCAGGAGAAATAGACCACGGAAGGGAAAACAGTGAAACCGATCAGACACAAAGTGCTGTCAAATGTACAAAGTGAAAAAAGATTTGTTTCCCCTGTAGTCTCTTTCAGTTATAGCAGTCTTAAGTGTTACTGGCTTTAAAAAAATATATGAGACAGAAATGTGACTTTTTTAGTTGAGTATCTCCCTTTAATAGAATTTTTCTGATCACTTTTAGCACAGGATAGTGTTCTTGGAGGAGTCATTGTTCATAGGGAACCAACTCTGAATCAGAGTGCAAGGCTGTGCTCCATGTACAAAGGAAGCTCAGCATCACTGAGGGATGAATCCTGAGTCCCAGCCTGCATTAGCCCCTGGACAACAGGGTCATCCCCACTACTATAGAGAATGGGGAGGGTTGTATTTATATTAGGGCTGTCAAGAGATTTAAAAAAATTAATCGTGCGATTAATCGCGCTGTTAAACAATAATAGGATACCATTTATTTAAATATTTTTGGATGTTTTCTACATTTTCAAATATATTGATTTCAATTACAACACAGAATACAAAGTGTACAGTGCTCACTTTCTATTTATTTTTTATTACAAATATTTGCACTGTAAAAAACAAAAGAAATAGTACTTTTCAATTCACCTATTACAAGTACTGTAGTGCAATCTCTTTATCATGAAAGTTGAACGTATAAATGTAGAATTATGTACAAAAAAATAACTGCACTCAAAAACAAAATAATGTAAAACTTTAGAGCTTACAAGTCCACTCAATCCAATTTCTTGTTCAGTTTATCGCAAAGACAAACAAGTTTGTTTACATTTGCAGGAGATAACGCTGCCCACTTCTTGTTCACAATGTCACCTGAAAGTGAGAACAGGCGATCTCACGGCACTGTTGTAGCTGGTGTTGCAAGATATTTACATGCCAGGTGTGCTAAAGATTCATTTGTCCCTTCATGCTTCAACCACCATTCCAGAGGACATGCCGATGACGGGTTCTGCTCGATAACTATCCAAAGCAGTGTGGACTGACGCATGTTCATTTTCATCATCTGAGTCAGATGCTACCAGCAGACGGTTGATTTTCTTTTTTGATGGTTCGGGTTCTGTAGTTTCCGCATTGGAGAGTTGTTCTTTTAAGACTTCTGAAAGCATGCTCCACACTTTGTCCCTCTCAGATTTTGAAAGGCACTTCAGATTCTTAAACCTTGGGTTGAGTGCTGTAGCTATCTTTAGAAATCTCACATTGGTACCTTCTTTGCATTTTGTCAAATCTGCAGTGAAAGTGTTCTTAAAATGAACAACATGTGCTGAGCCATCATCCAAGACTGCTATAATATGAAATATATGGCAGAATGGGAGTAAAACAGAGCCAGAGACATACAATTATCCCCCAAGGATTTCAATCAAAATTTAATTAACGCATTATTTTTTTAATGAGCATCATCAGCATGGAAGCATGTCCTCTGGAATGGTGGCCGAAGCATGATGGGACATATGAATGTTTAATGTATCTTATGGCTTTAAAAACAAACCTTGTATTTGTGGATAATCTAAGCATTATACCCAGATGTACAGACACTCTTTTCTTAACCTGTGTACCATATAATTTTTTAACATTAGCTTTAATAAAAAATTTTATATCTGGCACATATCTTGCAATGCTGGCTACAAAAGTTCCATGTGAAAGCCTGTTCTCACTTTCTGGTGACATTGTAAATACGAAGTGGGCAGCAGTACCCCCCGTAAATGTAAACAAACTTGTTCATCTTAGCAATTGGATGAACAAGAAGTAGGACTGAGTGGACTTATAGCAGTGGTGGGAAACCTGCAGCCCATCAGGGTAATTGCTGGTGGGCCGCCAGACAGTTTGTTTACATTTGCATGACCGCCTGCAGCTCCCTCTGGCCGCAGTTTGCCATTCCCGGCAAATGGGAGCTGCAGGAAGCGGCGAGGGCCGCAGGGACATGCTGGCCACCACTGACGTATAGGGGCGTATAGGGCCGCAGGTTGCCCACCACTGACATATAGGCTCTAAAGTTTTACATTGTTTTGTTTTTGAGAGCAGTTATGTAACAAAAAAAATCTACATTTGTAAATTGCACTTTCACAATAAGGAGATTGCACTACAGTACTTGTATGAGATTAATTGAAAAATACTATTTCTTTTGTTTAGCATTTTGCAGTGCAAATATTTGTAATAAAAATAATAATATAAAGTGAGCATTGTACACTTGTATTCTGTGTTTTAACTGAAATCAGTATATTTGAAAATGTAGAAAAACATCTGAAATATTTAATAAATTTCAATTGGTATTCTATTGTTTAACAGTGCAATTAAAACTGCGATTAATCATGATTAATTTTTAAATTGTGATTAATTTTTGTTGTTAATCATGTGAGTTAATTGCAATTAATCAACAGCCCTAATTTATATTTTATAAAGACTAAAATCATCCACAGGTTCTGTAGGATATTTGAAAATGCTCTCTGCTATCTGAAGCTCGCATGTGTGCAGGGTTCCATTTTAAAAGGGTGCCGTCTTTAAGATAATATTTCTGTGCTTGCAGATGGAAATCTCCCTTACTTCCTAGAATGAGCACCTTAAACCATTCACATTATAGAAATGTGCTCCACCATCTGCTATTCATTCAGGCACCTGGAAAAGAAATGGAAGGGGGAGGTTAGGTTGATCACTTGCCTTTGAGAGTAATTGGAAAACACTTTGCACACTCTTTAAAAACAACAACAAAACCCACTGACAAGCTAGAACATGACATGAGGCATGCACAGTCACGTTGCAATCTGCCATTATGCAATACAGTGTAATTCATCTCCCTGCCAGTCTCCTCCAAAAGTAAATCTGACTGGTTCATTCAAATCATTTTTGTTGCAGTGGCCTGGTTTGCTTTGTTTTGGAGTGACTGCAAGACTAACCTTTACCCAAAAAGAGAGGATTGTTTGAAGCCAGCTTGCTACAAAACAAACAACTGAAGGGTAATGCCTCTCTCAAAATTACCTTAAAAGAATGAAATACCTTCTCCACAAATTGCAAACGGAAGTGATGCTGATACAAAGAACAAACCTAAGCAGGCATAGTTTAAGGTGAGAATTTGTAAACCAAGATACACAGGGGGGAAAGCTAAGGGGGAAAAAACCTACTCCCTGACAAAAAGGCTGAGTTTGAGGAGTCTCTAAGAATGTTATGATGTTAATTTAAAATGATATTCCAAGAACAGAAGCTTTTCATTAGTAAGGTATTGCTGTGCAGGCTCCCTATACTGAATCCTGTATGTTTGGAAACAATGTGCAGAATTCAACAGAGGCAACAGGCGCCATGTGGATGGTAAAGTTTTTTAAGTCTGTGGATTTTGAAAAGCTAGCGTTGAGTCTAAACAGACTAAAGCAGGAAGAAGGAATGAGGGGTGTAGTGTGTGTTCCTGAAAAGGACAATCAAGAACGAGAACAGATATTGGCTATGGAAATGGAGGCTTCTTGCTTTCCCTATTGTCACCTCCCACTACTTCTTTGTGAAATACACCAGTGGGTGCTATTATTGTTATGTTACCAAAAAAGGAATTCAGAGAGCATGTTGATGGGCATGGTACACGAACCTGAATAGTACAGACTAGAAACACAACTTCAGGTGTAGTTTAGTGGTTAGAGAATGGGATTAGGAGTCAAAATTCCTGGGTCCTATTCCTGACCCTCCTTTTGACTCATTGGCTGACCTTGTGCAAGTCACTTAGGGCCTGATCCTACAAGTCCACTAGAATTCTGCACATGGAGCAATTGCACATAATTCAACCAAACTACCTGTCTGTGCCTCAATTTCCCTTTGTATAATGGATCTAATAAAGGGTTGTTTTGCCAATGATTTCAATAGGCCCAATATGAGTGCTGTGAATTTCATTCAGTGTTTATAAGGTGCTTTAAGATTACAGTAGAAGTCTAGACAATGAACATACTTTTGATGCTTAGTTTCAGAGAAAATATCCCTGAATTTTCAAAGCCGCTGTTTTAAAATAACTTAATCTTGTTCTTTTTTTGGTTCTATTTATTCTTAACCTCAAGCTTTGTTTTTAATAATCCTTTGCAGTAAATAAGCAAGACGCATATTGTCAACCAAGAGGAAAAACAATGTAGAGGAAAGAAAATACATTATTTACATGCACAATTAAAATGAAGACCACATGGAAATGGACATCCATTAAAATCCACAGTTTGTAAATATATTTAAGGAATAAATTATCAAGAAAAAGAGGAAGGAGGAGAGGAATAATTACCATTATATGTCTCAGAGAGTGTTTTTCCATTAGCCACAATTAATACTGTAATGGTAAATTAAAATTATGACTCATTTCACATTTGTGGCAAAGAAACATTAAATAAAAGACAAGAAAAGGAAAAGAGGAAGAAAAGGATAACTAAGCATAATAATTAATATATTGATGATTCAGTGTCATCTCTGAACTGCCCAGGCCTCATGGTTTTTGTTTTTATTAAATTAATTTATAACAATTTAGCCAATATGTTCGGGAAAAGAGGCTGGTAAAAATACTGACCTTCAGTTCACAGACACAGCCTTGTTCTTCATTACCAATAGCCCTTATCCCTCAGTGCTAGAAAGCTTGTTCCTGAATAGGAGCCTGAATACTAGGGGAATTTTGTGACTGGTTTCAGTGAGCTCAGAATTTGGCCCTTCTTGGTCCACTGGAATTTGGGGACTATAAGGAATGCAAGATTTTGCCAAAGGAGTAACTGGGTTCTGTGAGGTTATCAAATGCCTTTATACATTGCAAGTGAACAGGCACTTTTCTTTTTTGTGTTTTATTAAATATTTAGTATTATTTATATTCTTAGCAGTCATAAGTTTTTACCAAGTCAATAATAAAATGCCCCATAAATCCAATACATCCTTTTCTGAGCCGTATAACAGATCACAATTTCCCCCACATACCCTTAATTCCAAGTATACGCTAATGTAAAAAACATGGCTTTTGAAATGACCACTTTCCTCTTAAATGCATTTCTTTTGCAATAGGACACAACTTCATTAGAAACAAACACCTTCACCAGACCTCCTGCATACCTCTCCCAATGCAGAAGCAAAAAAAAAAAGTGTGGACAATAATGATTGCAAAATAATAACAATGTTTGATGGACAAAAATATTAGCTGTCAGGGAGGGGGACAGATGAGTCTGCTTACTGACTGCTATTGACTTCATGGGGCTAATAAAGCGAGCTGCAAATAAAAATTAAGGGGAACAGAGTCTCACCCAGAGATTGCATGACGTAGCCCTTTGCTGTTTATATAACATTGTGATTAAATATGGTGTGGCCCTTAGGGAGGGAATTTTCGATTTGAAGGTTAAGCCAATATTAGCAAAATAAATAAATAAATAAATAAATACAGTGAATCAAATGGCCCAGAGCATCACAGCCACAGTCGATTCCAAGAATGTTTGGTTACAAAATGAGCAACTGACTAATTGTGTAAATGCTGTTAATTAGCTGTGCAGAGCCCCTAACTGGGCTTTTCCCTGTAACTAATAAGAAATCAATTAGCTAATGAAGTGGCCATTAAATGCTATGCTAATCTTATCGGGGGTATTTTTAATGTTTCTTCTTTTTTTTTCCCTTTATGATCCTTCCTAATTGCCACTGCCATACGGAGCTCACAGCTTTCAGCATGTCTAATGAAACATCATTATATCATAACTGGCATTCTTGGAAGAGTTAGTGGCAAACCTGCTTCCCAATTATTTTTAATTGCCAGACATACTCATAACTGGGCCTTTTACCAAGTAGTTCAGAGCCCTGCACTGTCATGTAATATATACAAAGATTGTGTTTTCTTTCCTTTGCATATGAAGGTTGGCTGCAGCATTGGCCACGATGAAGAATGCACGTTGCAACCTAAACAAGAAACCAGAGCAACTGCCTTTTCTTTGCCTTTGCCTGGAGCGTGTGGAGACTCAACATTGCCTTCCCACTGAGCTGTTAAAACTAGACAAGTCTCAAGGAGGTTTTACTTCTGTTTGAAAACTTCAGTGGTATGCACACGTTATTTTAAAGAACCATTTAAATTCTGGGTGTTTAGGAAGAAATGCCATAGGATTAGCAACTGTATAGTGTAAATGTCTTCAGTAATTCTCACAAGTTTGGTTACTTCCTAAAATAATTTATTATCAACATTGCCATAAATTCTACATCAAAGAAAGCATTAAATTTATCTTTTTTGCAAAATGTGCACGTCTCCGTGATCACTAGTATCACTTTAATATAACTCTTTATAAGGAGGTTGAGGTGAGATGCAATCCTGTAGTAATTCTATAGTGTAAGCTGCCCCCATGGCTAATATTTCTCATTTACCAACCCAACATCTCATAATGGAATCATATTTAAACCCTGAATCTAAATGAATTTCTCTAAATCTACTTGTGCTGAAGTAGGTTATGTGTCAGGATTAGACTAGCTTGCTTTCTCTCTCTCTCTCTCTCCCCCCGCCCCCCTCCCCAGTACAATAGTACCCAGGACATCTGTGCACAAAAACAGTGGCTTTTTTTTTTAAGAATGTTTTCAAAAGAGATTCTTGTCTTCCATTTCCCCCACCCACCTCAATCCTTTTTTTTTTTTTTTTGATAACATGCAAATTGAATTGGTTAATTCTGCACCCCAGTTTTCAGGAAATCTGCCACCAGCAGCTGCCACTGTTTCAGATGTCAGGCGGATGCAGACGCACTGTGACATTTTGTTCATTAAATAAACAAACCAGGTTCACGCTAACAACATTAGGTAGAAAGCCCCATCAATTCTTGTACATTTAGTTCATATAATAGGAAGTGACAATTGTTCCTTAGCTTCATAAGCACTATATTGAAGAACAAAAGGGAGGTAAAAAAAACCATACATAATGTGGCAATAGCAACAACAGTTTGCCATAAAATCCTGGAAGGTTGATTTAGATTAATGAGACGCATAACTTTTTGCCCAAGGCTACTTAAAATAAATATGGCTACGAACATGGCTACTAAGGGGAAGAAAAAATTGTCATGATTCTTTTTTCTTACATAAGGCTTTGGTCTTGTTTATTTGATTTGACTGTCAAATCAGAAATATTCACCAACAGTAGCCCTTGTATAGATGAATGGCATAGGTCTGCCCAGTGCTGTAGAAAGAAAATGAAAGAGAAAGCCTTTCCATATTTTATAATGGAATAATATTTTACTATAAAATGTGATTCAGTTTGTTTACATTAAGTGAAACATACAAATTTTAAAAACCTAAATAAAAAAATCACATACCAACCTGAATGCCTTTAAAAGTCCAGGAAATCCAGCCATTCAAAATGGCAACATTTCTGACTTTTCCATCAATTTGGAACCTAGAAAATAAAAAAGTTCAAAATCCCAAGACATGAAGTCTAGTTTTGTTATTAGCATCTTATAATACAACAGCCACCAAAACTGGAAATTCCATAGTAATGCACCTAAAAAAAGAGGGGCCTGTCTTAAAATCAGACCATCCTAAGGCTTGGAAATCATAGATTAGGCTGTCAGTCAGGCTTAGTCTGAAAGGTATAGACAATAGGGAAAAAATCCTTGCACATTAATATGTATAGCACCATGATGTAGCTTTTTATATTCCAAAGGGGCTTCACTAACTCCATGGTGGAAAAGAAAACCAAAACTGGGACTGGATCCTGGAAATCCTTACTCACACAGGCATTCCCATCTGGGTTCTGAGTGGTATTACTTGGGTGAGTAAAGGTTACAATGTGTGCACCATCAAGAGTTTTACACCTTCTCTTCCCCACGTAGCTATCTGCCTTAGGTTTTCTATAGCATCTGTCAATTTAAGTAATTCTACTACAGAGAGTAGGCCACATTCTCACCTGATGTAAATCAGCACTGAAGTCAGTGAAGATGCACTAATCCAAACTAGCCCAGGAGGGTTAGTGTGCTTCATGTTGAAAATGGATTGTACACAGGCATAAGATATATTATGAAACATATATACTGTCTTATTAATATGCAAGTTTTCTACCTGACTCCAAATGCTACTATTCATCTATAATTTCTATATATGCCCCCATAAAACCACAAATATTCTGTACATAACAAGACTGGTATACTATTACTCTTCTGATGGACCTAGTTATGGTCAGTAGATTCCTTATGTTATATTACTGTAATATTTATAGTACACCTCTACCCTGATATAACGCTGTCCTTGGGAGCCAAAAAATCTTACTGCTTTATAGGTGAAACCGCATTATATAGAACTTGCTTTGATCTGCCAGAGTGCTCAGCCCCCCCCCCCCCCCCCCCCCCCCGAGCACTGCTTTACTGTATTATATCAGAATTCATGTTATATCTGGTCGCATTATATCGGGGTAGAGGTGTTTATGTTACTTACTTATGACAGATTAATAGTAATCCTCAATGTATATGTGAATATCATTTCTTCACTGGATTTGTGTTGTAGTCGTATTCTTCTAGCAATGGGTCCCATTCTCTTATATGACTGAATAACCCACCTGGGGAGGAAAAATTCCACTACTTTCAATTTGGTGAATTGAAAATAATTTCTCCAATCAAGGAGAGTGGGAATCCCCTACAGAAGAAGCCAGGAGTGCTAATCCCCAAACCCACAATTCCCTTATGATCTTCTTGGACCCCGTAGATGACCCTGGCCATTACACTGCTGTCTTGCCCAACCAGCTCCTACTGGACCTGGAAAAAGAATGGTTCTCATAGGAGTCATGCTGCCAAGGGCTTTCACCTTACAACTGTTTCATGAAGCCCCCTTAAATGGAGGGTCTGCAGTGCAGAAGGGGAAGCCGCAGAAGTTGGTACAATGTTAGGCTGTACTAACTTGTGCCAGCTTCTGCTGTGAGTTTGGAGGGGATAGGAGAATCCAGGAATGCCCAGGGCTCTCTCACCTGATCCCAGCCAGCCTGGTACACCCTTCTTGGTTTGTGGAGTTCTGCAGTGCCCCCATGGAGAGGCTTCTGTTAGGTATGGGGATGGGCAACATGCTACTTAGGGGAAATCCCCACCTTCCACGTGCACAGGCAGCCTCCATCCACGGGCATGAGGGAAGCATGGGGCTTTCAATACTATTAGAATCACAGAATCATACCCAATTCTAAACTGCCAGAAATAATATTCCTCTACTGCATTGTAAGTATATGATTGGCATAGTGAACAGTAATGTAGAATTGTCCAGTTGGTTTGGTTGAAGGTCCCACACTATAAGCTAAGGAAATGTCGTATGGCCTTCTAGGTAGAGGACCAAGTGGAGGAAGGGTTTTGCAAAACCTTTAGACAGAGCCACAAACTTATACTATGCTCTACACCTTCCTACTACTGCATCTTGCTCTACATATATCATTCTGCCAATCAAAAGCACATAGTTATTTTTTAGCAAATAGTTAATCTAATACATGGAGCTAGATGTACATATCTGATTAAACCTCAAGACACCTAATACGTTTCCTATTAATTTTCTTACCTGGAAGTATACTGGTCATTTTCTCAGCAGGCATTGTCATTATCCAAAGCATATTTATGCCTCTGCTTAAAAATAAAATAGTCCCATAGAATATTTTATTTCACTGGCCTGTGTGAAACATGGCACAAAATAATAGAATGCCAACTCACATTCTACATAGGCAGCTTCCATTACAGAGTATTCACTTACACATTTAAAAAATACAATCCATTTTATTCACCCCAGCGGTGCCAAATGAATTGTCTTGAACATTTCTCAGTTTATTCATTTAGTTACAGATGTTTCTTTTCTTTTAAAACGTAGAGTGCTGGTTTAAAGAAAATAAGTGCTGTTTTTCTTTACATAACATGAACAACAACAGAGAAGGCTTATATCTGTCATAGTTGAAAACACTATATTTATGGCTCCATTTAATCCACTCATTGCTTTACAGACCCAAAGTCCTCTGGGGAGTGTCACAAATCTATATAATGTTCCTGAGTGCTACATTTTGCATTTCGATCTCTGATTTAGCTGACAGATGAGAAAATACACATTTACCCAGCCAACTCCCTAATGACTACACATGTGTGGATGCTGAAGTGTGCAAGTCATTCCAGTTGAGGTTGGCACTAACTTTAATTAAATTTTTTTTTACCTCTGATCTGCATTTTTCTGATGGTGTAATCTGGCTTAGTGTTGTGTTTTTATTTTTTCACACACTTTTCAGTCAGACCACAGCACCTTTTGGGGGCACTCCCAACACAAAGACTTATGGCATATAAATTTGGAGATCCATCCTTTTTGAGGATGGCAGCATGTGGTATAAGTGGAGCTGAAATTTTGTTCATAAACGGATACATATAATGATGCCACATTTCAGAGATCCACAGTGCATATCTGATGATATTATATTGGCTTAACTGTATCTTACATTTATGTGTGCTATCAGGGCCTGATCCAAAGGCCACTGAAGTCAATCGAAGTATTTTCATCGATCTCAAAGGAGTCTGGATCAGGCCCTAGAGGCATGTGCTCTTCAGTGTTCTCAAACACTGCATATTAAGGGGATCTATGATCCTTTCTAATTCATCAAGTGGAGGAAAACTGGATGGGGTGGTCCAGAGATGCAGAATACCACATCCATGACATTCTTATATTTCCCTCACAATTGTGCAAAAGCCCCTCTACTGAGTTCTCGGCTGACGTGGGAATAAGTTATAATCTGCAAAGGGGAGAATTTGCCCTGTAAATTCTTAAATCATCAGAATTAAATTGTGGAATGAGGTGACTTTTATAGTCAAACTAAATGAAATCAGACTTCTTCCTCTAACTTCACCTAATTCATTCCATCCACGAGAAGGGGAACACACAAGACCTGAAAGGGTGGAGAAAGCTGAAGATCTGGCACAAGCAGTTGTATTTATATGTAATGAAATCTTGGAAAAATAAAAAATGGGAGTAAGAACTACCCCTCAGCAGCTTTAATTTGCATGACCAGCATTTAGTGTGCTCCTCATTCTAGAATGCACTAACCTTGGCAGACTTTTAAAGATCATGTTTTCAAAAGATGAACTGTTTCGAAGAAATTCTCTGTGTAGGCCCTAGATGATTTGTCTTCAAGAGAAAACACATATGTCCTTGTCTTTCCAACTATTTTCTTTTCAGAATTATTCAAAAAGGACAGAAGATGGCCTCAAACTATCATTTACTATTTTTTCCCTCAGAACATGCAGGATACCTTGGGTCCCTTCATGGGATGGAAGGATTGGGATTTGCATCCATTAGAACTAGACCATGAACTTCACTTGCACACAGTAGCAGTAACTGATCACACACAGTCTGGGTGAATACCATCTGTACAATGCAATAACATGGTGGTAACACCAAGTTGTTTTGATTTTACTGATATGCACGACTTTTTTAAAGCAGGAAGGATCTCCCATGATAAATAACAATTTACAAAATGAAGTGAATACTTCAAAGCAGACAAAGAAAGGTAAATACTATGGTGTAAAATGGGCACACTTTTGGGGCATTCCCAGTAGAAAAGTAATCATTATTCTGAGTGACATTCCCAACAAATAGTCAAAGGGAAAATAAGCCTTTTGAACGGGGTACATGAAAGCCATGAATCACTAGTGTCTCAATGACAGGCAGATGGCCTTCCACCCATCCTCCCATCATCAGAGCTCTGTATGACTGAAATCACGTGAGCAAGGGCCATGCCAAATCCTGTCACATTTACTCTTAACAAAACGTAAGCATTTACAAGTCTTCATAAACATTTTTGATGGAAGTACATATTCTTCAAAAGGCAGTACTATAAAATTCCTTTCATGAACCAACTCCCAGAGTTCTAAGGACACTGAACAGTCTTTAAAAACCCCTCCTCCCTGGGAGCCATCTATTAAGGGATGAAGAATAAAGAGGTGAAGAATACCAACAATGATTTTCATCATGGAATTTATGTTGTTTAGAGTATGTGAATAAAGGAGTTAGTCACTATGGGTAAAGGGCTGCACCTCAAAACAGGGTTTCTATTGATTTATCTTAAATTAGTAAAATATTTAAGTTAGGTTTAAATCAGTTTAAGCGCATATACATTAGGGATTTGCACTAGTGTAACTAGATTTATTTAAAACTAGTTTAGTACCACCATGCAACTTTTCTAATGTAGATCAGATCTAAATATTTAGATTTATTTAGATTTAGATTTTAAATTATAAATATTTAGATCTGATTTATGTTAGAAAAGTTGCACCAGTGGTACTAAACTAATTTGAGAGCATATCAATGCAGGCTAACTGTTTACTTTATAAATATTCTCTATAACTATATTTAACATTTCATTGGGTTAAATGAAATAAAAGATGAATGTATTTATATATATTAGGAACAACAGCAAGTAAGAAAGGACAATTATTTTAAAACTCAGAAACACCATTTTCAGAACAAAACAAGGAACAATATACACACAGTAAACATGGCCCCATCAGCCTTCTCTACCAGCCCAGAGTGGGATGGGCACAGTGGTGGGGGGAGTTGAATCTCCTGAAGGAGTGCAGCAAAGGGCAAGTTCTCCCTGATTTCTGGGGAGCTCAGGATAGAATTCTGCCCCAACCTTGGGCTGGGCCTTGTGGTACAACTGAGCCCTTGGTGAGCACACTACTTAGCACTTACCAACGTGAGTAAGGTTTGCACAATCAGGTGCTCAGTGATTTATAGGTCCCAATACTCTGTCCCACCATAATTCCTTTAGCAGTAAGCTAAAGCAAACCTCCGACATGCTGTGTCACCAATCTTTTAGCCAGTTGAGCCCCCACAAGAACTGCATGTGGTGGTTTGCCTCAACAACCCTATAATGTCATCTTTTAGAATCCCGCAGGTCTGCAGAGCTGAATTCTGTTATATCCAGGTAAGAACATGTCTTGAAGAACGTACAGAGACCACTGAAAATGACACATGTGAGGCAAATGGTGAGCATTAGAGCTGCTCAAGAAATTATCTTAATTTCCCCAAATTATTTTTGACTAAAATATTTTTTTTATTTTTGTTGATTTTTTTGGAAATTGTTGGGGGTTGTCCAAAACCCAAAAATTTTCCAATTTAAAAATGAGAAAAAATGTTTTCAGTTTTTTTTTACAAAAACACAAACATTTTCTACTCATGAAAATTTCCATTTAGTCAAAAAGCCAATCTTTGTCTAAAAAAAAGTTGGTCTGAAAATGTTATGACCAGTTCTAGGGTGTGCATGTTATTGCTGTCTAGAACTCTGATTCAACAAAGCATGTTAAGCACATGAGTAGTCCCACTAACTTCAGTGTGACTCCAGTCATTCTTAAAGCAAATCACATGCTTAAGTGCTTTGCTGAGTCGGGGCCTGTGTTAGCTCTGATTTGTACTAGGAATAATAGTGCTTGCACACTTGGTGGAAGGTATCACATGGTGCATGGCATTTACATATGAACTGCACTTCTTTTTCTGATTAATTCTGGAGACACACACTAGCAAAGCATAGGAAATAATATGCAATTGATCTGCTAGACAGAGTACTCCTAGCAAATGCTTTTTTTTGAGGTGAAACACAGATTGAGCCCTGAGAACAGATAATACGCATACTTTTCCTGAGCTACACAGAGCATTTCTCATTGCAGATTTAGCCTATGAACAGGGAGCAAATTCCAGGACATTTTTCAGTGCTGTGTTTATTTTGCCTCTTTAGTAAATGAGACTCAGACTTTTTAGGGAAAAAAATTCTAAATGTATATATAAAAACTGAAGGAGCCACTGGATTAAATGATGGGCTCCCCCTGGGGGAAAGCCCTGGGTCTATTAATTGTTGACATTATTTTTAATTATTGTGCTTTGTGTTAAACAAAAGCGTCTGAAGTTCTTGAATTTCCTCATGGCCATCTTTACATTTGCTTTCCACTTTTCTAAATTTTAATTGTTATTAACCTTCCTTTTTGCGAATATTCATTTTGTTCCCTATTTTATGCAAAATATGAGCTGTAGTAGTCTGAGATCACAGAAGTAAGAAGTTAAAATTATTGAACTGTATATATGTGTATATCATTATTTATCATAACACTATTATCAAATATATAACCTATGAAAATATGAACTATCAATTTGTACGACCCTGCTTGAACTCAATTAATGGAGTTAGAAGGTCAGAATTGAAATTTAAGAAGTGATCAGGGATACATTTAAAAAAAAATTTGTTCTACATGTAACAAACTGCTGCGAACTCATCTCACATTGTGGATAAACAATTTCTATTGTACTGTGTTTTGCAAAGATCATTATGATATTTTAACAGCAATGAAATATCTATTTTTGCTCATCCCATAACTCCGATAAGTCAATGCAAAATTATTTTAATTATTGCAAAGATCATTATGATATTTTAACAGACATGTAATATGTTTTTGCTCATCCTATAAATCTGATAAGTTAATGCAAAATTATTTTAATTATATGTGTTGAGGCACCATGTACACCTATGTCAGTATGTATATGATAAATAATAAATAACTGTTACTAGAGCTGGATGAATTATTTATTGAGGATCAATTATCTGGCAAATATAACACTTTTCTCTGTTTGTGACTTGTTCAAGAGCAATCTTGTCTTCTCTGAACATATTCATTCTTGCAAATATTTATTGGATAATGAATAACTTTCAGCCTAGGACTTCTCACACAGACTACTCGCTGTTAGTTATTAGTGGTGTATGACCAGTCCCCTGAGTCACCTGGTATTGTTTTTGCTCCCTGTTTTGGATGACTGATACTTTGTAAACAGGAGAATGACAAATGCTGAAAGTTGAACCTCGAATAAAAAATAATCACTACTTCAGCTTGTACACAAATGCCTTTGTTGAGGCTGTGAATACTGTTGTTTATATTAAGAACAGTCACTGTGTGAAAAAAAAAGTGTGTGTGCAAATGTTTACCAATCATAAATAGAAAGGGGCATAAACATAGTAAAGTGAACATCCCCTTGGAATTGAAATGACTGTTCATGAACATAGTGTTTTTCTGCATTCAAGCAACTCTAATCATTATGATATATTTCTGATTTACCAGCCTGAGGGATACTTATTTTCTGGAACTTCAGGGTACTGATATGAAGAAAACAAATACCGATCCTTGCTAAGTAGCACAGAGCAGTATTATATGTGTCACAAGCTGGCAAAACCATTTTATAATTTATGGAACCCAAATCCTCCAGGGAGCATCCTAAAGCCACATCATGTGTCCTATTGCTAATGTTTATGAGCACCCTTAAATTATCAGAAATGGACCAAACTCTGCCTCTGATGTAAGACGTGTGTCTCCCACTAATTTCAAGTGAAGCTGCATGCACATGCCCAAGAGCCAAATTTGGCCCAGTTAAGTCTATTTGTTACTTATGCAGTGGACCAGATTAATTGCTTTATACTTCAACTCCAGAATGTCACAGCTCTGCACTATTCCCACACCGGGAGAATGTCACAGGTACTAGAGAAAGGAAATACAATCCAGGTACAGCTGCCAGTTCCCAGCATGTCAGGTAACCAAAACCATGAAAGCCACATTTTGCTGATGTTCTCTTTCATTGAAGATTAAGCCTTCATTTGTTTTCAAGCATTTGATGTTTCATTCCTAATGATCTCTAGAGTCAGTACCAAAGTTGTCTTCCTGACAGCGAGTGCCAAGTGTGATTACCGGCCATGATAGAGATCCTTACCTCAATCCAGCTTTATTCATAGAATCCAATCATTGCAGAGATAGACAAGCTAGACTCCCAACAGTCAAGGGCATTACAGCCAACCCTCTCTCCCCCCCTGTTTCTCTTCTGGTTTAAAATAATGGCACAAAGGTAACACTAAATAAGGAAAATATGGTTTTCAGTAACAGAAACTGACAAAAAACAAAGATGACGTGTTTATATAATTAGTTACACATCTAACTTTTTTCAGCTCATCTTCTTTTCATTATCCCATGATGACTTCACAGCACAAACAATATATAAAACTGAAATATAGGTGAAGCAATTAAATCAATATTTTTTTTCTAACAAAACCCCTCTAGACCTTAGTATCAGAGGGGTAGCTGTGTAGGTAACTCATGCATCTTGGCGTCCCTCTGTGACTGCGTTCTGCTGTGAGAGCAATTCATTAAAAGTTAATTAAAAGGTGAAGTTCAATATGCAGTTTCCTTTAGCTAATCCTCCTAAGGCAGCTTTGGATGGCACTAATGTATCCATTTTTGTTGATGTTAGAAAACAAAAAGGCAAGATTGTCTAATTAAGAGGTTGGTGTTTACCAGAGAGAGGTTTTCTGATTGGCAAGGCTGATTCCAAATTAATCATAATGCTGTAGTTTTCCTTCAACCAAATTGCTCTCACTCGAACTTGACACATTCCAAAATAAGAGCTTTCAAAATACAAAACTTGCTTCCTCTGTCTGTGTTGATACTTTACAGCCAGATCCTGACAACCCTTACAAAAGGCCATGTCTACACTACAGCAGCTCAGTTACAACAATGCAGCTGTGGCGCTCTAGAGCCTTAGGGCTTGTCTTCACTACCCACCTGGATCGGTGGGTAGAAATCGATCTCTCGGGGATCGAATTATCACGTCTCGTCAGGATGTGACAATCAATCCCCGAATCGACGCACGTACTCCACGAGCCCAGGTAGGAGTAAGCACCGTCGACGAGGGAGCCGCGGCGGTCGATTTGCTGCCGTCCTCACAGTGGGGTAAGTCGGCTCCGATACGTCGAATTCAGCTATGCTATCCCCCCCACAGTGTAAACCTAGCCTTAGTGTAGACACTTTCTACATCAGTGAAATGGGGTTTTCTGTCTGTCAGGTGACCAAAACAAGGGCGGTTTCATCTAGTGGTCGGAGCAGACATCAGACCTAGTGGTGGGACCGGGCATCAAGAACTAAGGATTATGGTCAAAGTCAGAATTAGTAGTTGGAAGCTGAAGCCAAGGTTTAAGCTGGAGGTCAGGAACTAGATACCAGAGCTGAGGCTCAGATTCAGTCAGAAGCCTGAGCCACAGGCCAAGCTGGAGGTCAGGTACTGGAGCAAGCAGGGTATCAGGCAAGGAGGGGTTCAAGGCAGGGGCAGGACAGAGGCAAGACGAGGTGAAAGGCAGGAGCAGCAGGAACAAGGTAACGCAGGAGTAGGCACAATGGTGGGCATGAGTGTTGAGCAGCCAGTGAGCTGCTGCACCTTGTGGCTTAAGAGCTGGCCTGCTGGCCCCTCCAGCCAATCAGGTGAGGTAGCCAATCAGGTAGCCTGTATTGATGAGCCTGCCTAGACACTAACTCTGCTGCAAGCCCTGATTCCTGACACCGTTGCTGAGGTAATCCACATCTCTAAGAGGTGGTAACTAGGTCAATGGAAGAAATCTTCTGTGCTTGTCAATAATAACTGAAGTTTAAAAAAAAAAAACACCTCTAGCCAATACAACTGTTTCCCTTGATATTGTTTCTTCCTTTCCCTGCTTCCTTCTTCCTTGTTTCAACTTGAATTATGGGCCAATGGTAATCAAAGAAAGCGGGGGGGGGGGATTTAGGACCCACTTCTGTGCAAGACCACGGAAGCCCCAAAATGTCAGTTTGCGTGGTTCAGAATCTGCATTCATACTATGCTGAATCAAGAGTAGTGTGGCTGGAAACAATTTGCTGCCTGCTAAAAAAAATTTTGGGTACGCCCCTGCAGTCAAGGTATGGAGACTAAAAGTGGGACAAGCCTTCCACAATTCTGGCTTGCAAAACACACCAAAAAAACCTCAGTTCACACACAGGAACGCCCAAGCCTTCCGGTTTGTTCCCAAAGCTCAGACACTAGAACTACTACAATATAGCTGTGACCTGGACTAGCATTCTGGGAATACTGATGTTAAGAGGGTCAGACGTGCTTGTGTGTGTTAAGTTCTTTTTCTATTTTCTTTCCAAGCCAGATTGTGAAAGATTTTCCCTGTTGTAGCCTCCATATCTTAAATGAGAATGGATGCCACAAATCACGTGAATAATTAGTGACACTCTTAAGCATCTAGTGTTGCACCCATTCATTTTCTTGGCACAAACTGTATTAGTTCTGCACTATTCATTTAGTTTACATTTACCAAGAGATAAATTTCAGTTTGAAGCTGAACTGAAAGACAATATATACTGTATGTTCGAGAAAACCTATTTGCTATAAGACTATAGCTTTTTCAAAAATTCATGAAATAAATGTGGAGTTAATTTATATGAAAAGCTAACGTTGGCTACTTAGTTACCCATTAAAATCTATTAACTAAGTGGCCTGTGGTGACCTTTATGGGAATATCATACTCACAGTTAAATTCTCACAGAAAACACAGATCTAACATTACCTGTGTGATCACAAAATTTAGAGTATAGCTCTGTCCTTTACCATAAATGAGTAGTGAGAAAAAGCTCAAATGTTCCTATTTTTCCAACTGTTAAATGAGGTTTTTCAGCTACACAAGCTAGAAGATCTTAAGACTCTCTAGATTTCAGTTTTCCAGGCTTGGCAGCTCTTGCTATGTCTTCTCTGGTCCATCCCTATTCTGAAAGACTCCCTGCAATCCACCCCATCCCTGGGTTGGCCCCTTGGGAGCTTTCAGTCTGTGCATTTTCAGCTGCATCAGGGCCACTTTTAGCTTTCATATTTCAACAGAAGAGAAAAATAGTATCAGAAAAACTATGATGCATTTTAAATAGAGAATACAAGTAAAGGATTATTTAATAAGGGTACAGAGCCTTTCACCTCTAGGACACTAGTTAAGTGCCAGCCGAGATCAGAAGCAACTGAAAGTTGCTACCCTCTGATGACTGTTTGTAAAGACTTTGTAAATTGAGTAGCAGTCTAAGCACAGTTCCCACATCACACAAATCACCCCAACAAGTGACTGTGTGTGCAGCTTCCTTGTTGCCAGCTTCTCAGCAAAGAAGACAGGCAGACATGGGCAGCGAGGAAAAGCAAGTAGGAGAAAAAATTAATACAATTATTTTCTCCTTTACAGTAATTTGTTTTTGTCAGAAAGGTAAAAGGAAGGCAAGGGCTGTGGAGAGAAAGGATGGTCCTGTAGCAGCCTGGGTTGTCAGAGATCGGGGTCAAATTGCCTACCGTGTCATCAAAAGTGGCCCAAGCTATTTTGCTGACCAGGGTAGAAAACATTTGCAGTGCACCCGCTTCACACACATACCCTGAGCAGCAAAGCAAATAAAAAAAGGCCAGCCAATCAGCAGAGCAAAAACAGCCAGTCAATCAGAGCAGAGGGGGAAAAAAAGCCAAGCTGTGTATAGTGCCCCTTGGAAGTTGGCACCCAGCATAACGCCCCGCTCACCTGTCACTAGAATCAGCCCTGTCTGTCACAGGCTTCCTGTGTAACCTTGGGCAAATCACATTTTTTATGTGCCTCAGTTTTCCATCTGTAAATTAGGGATAATAGCACCTCCTAGGGGTAGTAGCACTCATAGGGTTATTGTGAGTAGAGCTGTGCAAATAACGGGTTTTTGGTTGTTGGTTTTTTGGTTGGTTGGTTGGTTGGTTGGTTTGCTGGTTGAACTTAAATTATTTTTAAAAAATCATTTTTTAAAATTTTTAAAAAAATTTTTGGTGAACCCAAAGTTAAAAAGAAAGCATTTTGTGTCAAACAAAATGTTTAACTCAACCCAAAATGTTTTGTTTCATTTCTGAGTTTTTTAACCTTTATGTTAAATACTTTCGAAACAAAAAGTCATTCTGAATCAAAAAATCAAGCAGTTCATTTAGAAAATGATAAAACAAAATGTTTCAGTTTTTTCAGAATTGTTTTGTTTTGTCTTCAACTGAAACAATTCAATGAATTTGATTTGAATTCATGAATTCTTTCAGTCAGCCCAAACCTGCATTGTTTGGCCAAAAAAGGTTTGTCTGAGGCCAGGTGTACACGAGCACTTATATTGGCAAAACTTTTTTTGCTCAGGGGTGTGAAAGAAACAAACACCTCAGCAACATAAGTTTTGCTGGCATAAGCACTTGTGTGCACAGCACTATGTCAGCAGGAGACACTCTGCCGCTAACATAGCTACTGCTGCTAGTTGAGCTGGTTTTATTATGTTGACGGCAGATCTCTCTCCCATGGCACAATGCGTCTATACGAGTGCTCTTACAGTGGCATTGGTACAGCTGTGCCACTGTAAGCTTGTAAGTGTAAACATGGCCTCTCACCCAGCTCTACTTGTGAAAATAAATCAATCAATCCGTGAATGGCTGTGAGTTCCCAGACACTATGAGAATAGAGGAAGTGTAAGTGCCTAAGTTAGACATAAATACGGCCAGGCAAACAAAGCCCTGCTTAAACCCACTGCTGGATTTACACCAGGGATGAATTGTCACTGTATGTTTTTGGGCCATCAACTCTGCAAAACTTTACTTTTTTGTTAGAGAGTTAGGCTAAGATCAGATCCATAAAAGTCCCAAACTTGTATGTTTTCTCGTTTCTTTATAAGGGCTTGCATATATGCATGAGGGTATTTTTACTCACATGAGTAGTCTTGTTAAACTCATAGGGTAAAGATACTCTCATGGTATTTGCACAGTAGGGCACTTGTCTCCATTTAGATTAGATAGCGATACAGGCAGCCAGGATGCTATCAACCACCTTATTTATTTGAGAATTAGGATCATTTTAATGTTCTCAATTTTATTCTGATAATGCAAAGTAAAAGTTAAAAGTGGCCTAATATAGGGTCCGAAACCTGCCACAAATTTTAGCAAATAAAAAACCACTTAAAGAAACAAAACCTACTGTCCTGGCTGGTGATTTTAATACTGCTTCATGCACAGCCAGACTGCTTGTAACTTTTCTATTAAAAAGCCAGATGAGGAGCATTAAAGAGTTCCCAATTAAGGGGCATATTATCACCTCTATACACAGGGAGTTTCACACGTAAATCGCTTTGTGCTGAGAAGAGAATATACCCTGTGCTTTTTAAAGAATACATAAAAGTTAAAAGAGATTTGGCAGTGGGTAAAAGAACCACAGAAAGACTTACATTTTAACATACTTATCATAGAAGAAAACGAATGTTTAAAATAGTAGAAAGATTGTATTTATTTTCATTTTTTCCTGCAATTCTCACCTATTTCTACTGTCAACTAATTACCAAAATGTAGGGCTATATATTCAAAATAACTGTAAATAATGATTTTTTAAAAACATTTTCATTTATACACACACATAACGATTGTACCAGCTGTGCCACCATAGTTACAAGCTGAGGCTAAAATTTTCAAAAGCACCTAAGTGATGTAAGAGCATTGCCAGCAGATGGAGGGAAGTGATTATTCCCCTCTGTTCCACACTGATGAGGCCACACCTGGAGTATTGTGTCCAGTTTTGGTCCCCCCAACTACAGAAAGGATGTGGACAATTTGGAGAAAGTCCAGTGGAGGGCAATGAAAATTATTAGGGGGCTGGGGCACATGACTTACGAGGAGAAGCTGAGGGAACTGGGGTTATTTAGTCTGCAGAAGAGAAGAGTGAGGGGGGATTTGGTAGCAGCCTTCAACTACCTGAAGTGGGGTTCCAAAGAGGATGGAGCTAGGCTGTTCTCAGTGGTGGTAGATGACAGAACAAAAGCAATGGTCTCAATTTGCAGTGGGGGAGGTCTAGGTTGGATATTAGAAAAAACTTTTTCACTAGGAGGGTGGTGAAGCACTGGAATGGGTTGCCTAGGGAGTTGGTGGAATCTCCATCCTTAGAGGTTTTTAAGGCCAAGCTTGACAAAGCCCTGGGATGATATAGTTGAGATTGGTCCTGCTTTGAGCAGGGGGTTGGACTTGATGACCTCCTGAGGTCTCTTCCATGATAATCTTCTATGATTCTCTGAAGAACTTAAGTCCCGTTTTTGAAAGTGACTTAGATTAAAGTTCTTTGGGTGCTTTAACTACACATTTTTAGGCCTTAAGATGTTTGGATTTCTTTTAAGTTAATCTAACTCTTAATTTTCTGGGTTTGTAGTTTTGTTATGGGGATAACACATGCTTGTAATGTTTTTAACCTCAAATTTTTGGATATGTACTCTCAATCTTAATTTGAGTTTAATATAGTTTTTGTCTGAGAATGTATGTAAAATAGAGGTGCTGGTAGTGACTCCATGGTTGAAGTTGGGTTCAGTTTTTTACTTAAAACAAGGATTGAACTACTTTGTTTTGCATGGAGAATGCTGCAGCTTGTCAAACTTGCAACACAAAATCTGTGAGTCATTACTGAATTTTCTGAAGAATTTTGGATACATCTGTTAATCAGTTTATGAGTTAAAATTAATTAAAAATCAACCTTTTAAATAAATTTTAAGAAATAACTATTTTCAGTGTCATGGTTTTTTGGGTCCCTCTAACTAACAAATTAATAGTTTCAAACTTTCCATATAGTTAAAGTTCCGGTAATATGCACACTAGAAGAAATTAGGTTACAATTAATCAGAATTATTAACAATTATCTATAACTCTTATGATTTCAGTCAGGACCAGCTCAATGGCAATTTTAAAGTAATGTCACTGTGACATCAGAAGTAACTCAACCATTCATCACTGTTCCTCTTCAGTTGATTTGTGAGTCACTGGAGTAGAGGGGATGGTACGTAGGTGGCAAAAGTTCTCACTGGTAGATAGCTTGATTGTCTATATAGAAACAGAAAGGACATCTGGATGGTTTCCAGGCCCCTGGTTCTGAGACATCAGGCCTCATCCGCCTTCCAGCCATATCATTGTCTAAATGAGGTCACCTGAGAGTCTGCAGAGCACAGACCTTCCTGTAATTGGCCAGTGACACAATCTTCAGTCCCTTATCTAACACCTCTACCCTAACCTCTGCAGCCTCCAGCTGTGCCCCTGGAAGCTTGCAGCCCAGCCTTTTCTGATCCCCCCACTGTGGGCAATACTCATCACCTCCCCCAGCATGGATGTTTTCTTATTTCCTTCAAAAGGCCCTATCCTGAAAATAGCCCCAATCCTTCTTCATCCTCTCTACCACACTGCCAGCCCCCCACTTTCACATGGATCAGTAGCCCTTGCTCTATTGCAGGGGTCAGCAACGTTCGGCACATGGCTCGCCAGGGTAAGCACCCTGGCGGGCCGGGCCAGTTTATTTACCTGCTGACGCGGCAGGTTCGGACGATTGTGGCCCCCACTTGCCGCGGTTCGCCGTCCCGGGCCAATGGGGGTGGCTGGAAGTGGTGCAGGCCAAGGGATGTGCTGGCTGTGGCTTCCCACCGCCCCCATTGGCCCAGGACAGCGAACCGCGGCCAGTGGGGGCCGCAATCGGCCGAACCTGCCACGTCAGCAGGTAAATAAACTGGCCCGGCCTGCTAGGGTGTTTACCCTGGCGAGCCGCGTGCCAATCATTGCCGACCCCTGCTCTATTGCAATGCTCACCTCCTGTTCAGTGCCCCCCACCACTGTGGTCTTCCCCATACCAAAGAGCTCTGCTAGGGAACAGTAGCTAGTGTTTGTCACAGTCTCCAGAGTGCTATGGCAGTATGTGTGATTTTCAGCTGTGTAAGGTAGATTCCAGCTCTACACAAAGTTAAAATGGGGTTGGGCATCCAGTTATGTCTCAGCCAATTACTGTTGGCCCAGATAGCTATATCTTTGCTCAACCAGTGGGAAGAGTTTGGCATGGCCCATATTTTGCCCTTCTTGTAATTCAATTCAGCATTATAGATAGACCTAAGCAATGACCTCGGTTTCTTATTCAGATACCACCTCAGAGGGCTTTGGGTGCTGTTACCATTTCTGTCCAGCTCTGCTTCCATACTGTTAAACAGAGAACTCCAGAATCTGGAGGACTCAGCAACTGAAAGTGAGAAGAAGGTCCCCATGACACCAAATGGCCACTGTCACCTCTGAAGGAGAGAGGTATGGCTTTTGGATAGGAAATCCTTAATCCTAAATGGAATTATGGGAGCAGGCTGCTAAAATAGCCATAGTCCTTGGCACAGAGAGCAACTTCTGGGTTAGCTGCATAGACTGTCCCACAATACACTGCTAAAAGTATTGCTAGAGAGAGTGCCAGCTGTAGATGCAAAAACACAGATACAAGAAAAGCTTCTGTTTTGACACAAACCAAACTATGTAATCTAGTTAAGCCATCTGTGCCTCTAACCGGTTACAAAATCATTGTTCCAGCCGTAGTGTGGACAAGACCTCAATAAAGCCTTAGGATGTGTTAACTTGAACTGATTTCCCCCACATGTCTTGAAGGACAACTCAGAGGAGTCCAGTACTTCACACCCTACCTCTACTCACCCTTTTCAGCTCTTTGGAGACCGAAACTTGCTTAACCCCCATAGAGTGGCTTCCATAGAGTGACGAAGGGAGCACGGGCCCCTTCTTTTCCCTGAACCATTTGTTAGAAAATAGTGGTCAATAAAAACAAATACCTTGCACCCTTCTGTGGAGATAAACATGTGATCGGATGGGGGGACCCAAAAATTCCATGTGGTGAATCTCAGGCCATGTCTACACTACAAAGTTAAGTCGACTTCATGTAAGTCAACATCGATCCTCTGATTTAAGCAAGTCGATCTTGCATGTCCACACTATGCTCATTGTGTCGAAGGAGTGCATCCTCACTAGCAGGCTTGCATCGATGCACGGAGCACTGCACTGTGGGTAGCTATCTCACAATGCACATAGTCAAGTGGAATTTTGGGTTGGTCTTGCAATGCCTTATGGGACCAAAACATTGGCACGGGTGGTTATGGGAACATGGCGTTAGCCTCCCTTGATGCACTTACCTCCCTCCCTCCCTGAAATCAATGGGAAACAAACCAAGTATTTTTTGTGCCTTTTTTCGTAAGCCTGGGTTACCCGCATGGACACCATAGCACAATAAGCATGGACCCCACTCAGCTGTACACTGTTGTTGTGAGCATTACAAACACCTTGTGCCTTATGCTGCAGTATTTACACAGCCGATACATGAGCTGCCGCATGGAACAATGTGATGCCACGCAAGCAGCCCTGCTGGAAGACATAGAGCAAAGCAATTTGCATTTACTAGCAACAGTCACGCATCACCTTGACATAGTTGAGCGCTGTTTCTGGGCCCAGGAAATAAGCAATGACTGGTGGGACCGCATCGTTATGCAGCTATGGGATGATGAGCAGTGACTGCAGAACTTTTGAATGCATAAGGCCACTTTCCAGGAACTGTGTGAAGAGCTTTCCCCAGACCTGAAGCGCAGCAATACTAAAATGAGAGCTGCTCTGACAGTAGAGAAGCAAGTGGCGATAGATCTGTGGAAGCTTGTAATGCCAGACTGCTATCAGTCAGTGGAGAATCAATTTGGACTGGGTAAATCTACCATGGAATCTGTTGTGATCCAAGTTTGCAGGGCCATCAACAGACTTCTGGTAAGAAGGGTAGTGACTCTGGGCAACATGCAGGACATAATGGATGGTTTTGCGGTGATGGGGTTCCCTAACTGCAGTGGGGTGATAGATGGAATGCATATCCCTATCTTGGCACCAGAGCACCCTGCCAAAGAGTACATAAACCAAAAGGAGTACTTCTCAATGGTGTTGCAAGTGCTGGTGGATCACCGGGGCCATTTCACCGGCATCAACATGGGATGGTCAGGAAAGGTGCATGATGCATACATCTTTAGGAACACAGGTCTGTTCAGAAAGCTGCAAGCAGGGACTTTCTTTTCAGACTGCAAAATAACCATTGGGGATGTTGAAATGCCAATCATGATCCTGGGAGACCCAGCCTACTCCATTTTCAGGCATCTAAATAATTAGCTTGAATTTCAAAAGTATTGGTACTGCCCTCTCAAACTCTACTGATCTCAGCACTTTTGAAAATCTTGGCATGAATTCTTATTCTTGTTTGTATTATTCAGTGGGAGTTGCTGGGTATTCAGCCCTATGGGAAATCAGGATACTAATGTAGATACTTAAGTATGGACGTAGGTGGCTAATGTTAGGTAACAATTTATTTTAAAACCTTGGCCTCACTGTGGTCCTATCAGATGTTCGACAGAACAGGCTTTATTCTTTTTTTTCTTGTGCTGTTTCTTTAATAAGTGAATGCTGGCTATACTCGGTAAGTCTAGAGCAGCCTGTTGGTAAACCTGTTATCCATCACAGTAATTCATAGAATCTGGCATGTACCAGATGGACAATATTCCATTGTTTAAAGTGAGCTCTGTCAATCTTTGCCATTGATATGAAACAAAAGTCAGGATTATTAAAGCATATGGGTACATGGCCTCATGCACTCGTTAAGCCGTTGCTTTGAGAATGGGACTGCTGCTGCTGAGTGTTCTGAGAATGTATATCGTGTGCTACAGTACACAAGGAATCACAGATGTCAAGGGGAAATGATATGTGAAAGCAGTGTGCGTTTAAAAATGCAGCACTACTGTACCTTCTTAAAAGAAAAAAGAAACTTTCCTCCTTCTCCCTCCTTCCCCCTATTGCCAGTTAAAATGAACTGTCAGAGCCTGGATAAAGATACAAACAGGATTGCATACCTTACCAAGCCTACAGTGACTCTTCGACTTTGATCTAATTCTATTTGCTGCTTTATGATGCATGAAGCTGTCAGATAAAGAGGTGTTCAAAAAAATCCACTCGAGCTGTCAGGGCTGACAAGCCCTGTGATGGATTACAGAGAAAACAAAAGGGTTATCACCTTAACCACAAACATTTATATCTTTTTTTCATAAGGGTTCTTCAATCAACATGTAGTTACCAGGGTGCAGGTTGTTGTGAAGCCTGTAGAGACACAGATCCAATGACATATGTTGAAACAGCATTTTAAAAGTACAACACATGCGTTGGCACTAATATGCTGCTGACATGGTACAGTTGGGCTTACTCAGATCAAAGATAAGAACCCTATAGTTTTCTATATAAAGAGGATTTTTCTGAAGAACAGATTTCCCCTCCACCCCCCCGTCTTTCAAAGATTAAACACAGTCATAACAGTCTGAATGGGACTTAACTCAAAAAAGGCCAGTACTTAAATATGCCCATATGATTATTTACACAATAGAAACTTCAACATACAGGAATAAAGAACACTTAGCATTTGGCCAATGTAGAGGGAAACAATATTAACAAAAAAAAGTCCTTGTTCCTTTTTAAAGAGCAATTTAATGAACCAGTCATCTACAGTCTTTCTTTCTGAAGTCTATCAGCTTTCCAAATGGCCATTACGACAAAAAATAGTTGCAATAAGATCAGACCAGATATTTGTCAACCAAGCCTGGTAGTCTATCACTAGCACGGGCTAGTACTTAATGCTTCAGAAAACAATGAAAAGCCCTCACAATGCACCAACTCTGTTGCCCATAGGAAACTCCTGATAACAGAGACATTTTATGCTAACTGCAATTTGGATTAAGAGGGAGTATTGCATGGCGGGGGATATAATCTTGCTGGACTGCACTTTCACATCAGGGATGAGGTAACCATAGACCAGACTGGAGAATGCTAGGGGCAGCATTTGGCCCACATTGGTCATTCTTTCCATTCAATGATTAATGGATAAGCAGGTTGTTTTAATGTAACATTAATTAAACAATCAGGGAAAGTACATCCAGACTCTAGGGACTCTTGGCTGTCTCATAAAAGATAGCAAGGAGTCTGGTGGCACCTTAAAGACTAACAGATTTATTTGGGCATAAGCTTTCATGGGTAAAAACTTCACTTCTTCAGATGCAAGTGCAAGTGCATCTGAAGAAGTGAGGTTTTTACCCACGAAAGCTTATGCCCAAGTAAATCTGTTAGTCTTTAAGGTGCCACCAGACTCCTTGTTGTTTTTGTAGATACAGACTAACACGGCTACCCCCTGATACTTGACATCATAACAGATACACATTATACACTTGATGAGAGGCCAACTCCCTCAGTTACTCTCAGCACAAAATGCCAGGCAGCACCGAAGATATGTATAACAAAACTTACTGCCCCCCACCCCAGTCTTCCATCTTCTTTCCATTCCCTTTGCTATTCAACCTCACTCAGCTCCAGTCTCCTTGGGCCTGATCCACAGCCCTTTGAAGCCAATGGGAATCTTTCCATTGACTTCAATGGGTTTTGGATCAAGCCCTTTGGGAACAAGAGAAATAAAGATGGGCCCTAAATGTTAGCAATTTATGAAAGTTTATGTGTTAGCTGAGAAGATTTTTACTAAGACATATTGACACGAACGGGCAACATTTCTGTGACAATACAAATGGATACATACAGCTGTTTGTCGTCGTTTAGTAAATAAAAATGTTTTTTAAAAGTGGCCTCAATCTGTTACGTTCTGCTGTTATCCTAGATTTGAGGCAGTGCCTCATTTCGCTCTGCAATCCAAGGAGGTGCTCCTAAGAGATTTCTGTTGGTTTTGGGGTGTTGGCAACCACATAGGGTACATTTACCCAGCAAGCAGCAATCCGCAGCAGTGAGTGTCAGAGCCCAAGTTAGCAGACTCAAGCTCACAGGGATCAGGCTACCAGACTAAAAATAGCGGCGTAGACATTGCAGCTTGGGCTGGAGCTCAGCTCTAAAGCTAGAGAGGCAGGTGGGCTTCAGAGCCAGCTCCAGCCTGAGCTGCATCATCTACATAGCTATTCTGAGCACCGTCGCACGAGTCCTGCAAGCCCAACTCGGTAGCCTGGGCTCTGAGATTCGCTCCAGGGGCTGTAGACATACCTGTAGATACTCATCAAACAGAAGGGTTATAAGGCCATATAATGGACACATAAGACCCTCCAGTGTAAAAAATAAATAGGCTTGAGGAAAGATCACAAAGGGCTGGAGTCTGCTCTCTGTACACTGGTAGCAATCTAGAGTAGTTTCCGTGATTTGAGTGGATTTACTCTGGATTGACCCAGTTTAAATGAGAACCTGGCCCAACAAGAGAAGTAAAAAAGCAAGACAGAAAAAGAAGACGGTCTGAAGTCAACACCTGCTACAGGATAAAGGATCAAAAAGAAATACTAGCGTTATTGAAAAGAACTCTCTTGCAAAAATATGTTCTCCTAATGTTCACAATAAATCATATCCATATTAAGATAAGTTCAATTGCCAAAAGAATCCACACTTCTGGTGGATCTACCTTTAATAACTGTTGCCTAAAATTTCAAAAGCGATCCAGACACATTGCTTATATATAAGAAAAGCAATTTAAAAAAAAATCCTTCTTAAACACATTTTCAGGATACTAAGCTCAGGCATGATCTTGGGGTTGGCTGGGAGAGCGGTTGTTTCTTCAGTGAACATAACTTTTTATCAGTTGTTAAAGGTTTCTTTGCATTTCTAGTACAGATTGGCAAATCGCTGACACACTCAAACATTACCACCATGTGTTAAACTAGGCTCCTATGCCATAGCCATGTAACCAGACCAATAAAACTCCTTTTCAAGAAGTTGAAAGGCAAGCTGATTCAGATAGGTAATTATTAGTATGCATGGAGTGTTCATTCACAGGCAATAATACAGTGGGAATTCAGCTAGCCTGAGCCTAGGCTGATGTGAAGCATATGATATTACTTATGTAGGCATGAAAGCAATCTGCTTTAATATTAGACACTTTAGTGCAAAGAATGTCAGGGTTACCAGAGGTTAAAGACAGACCAGTGTTGGTGGGTTTTTTTTAAAGCAAGTTAAAAAATGTGGGACAACTCATTTTGTTTTCAATTTCTTGTGCTACTCCATAAAATGATGATATATGATTTACCTCAAAAACAGTCAAAAGTGAAAAATGGAAACACTGAATGCAATGTAGCTTAATGTACAGAGTGTGAGAAAAGTCTGAATGCCACAGGCCGATGTCACTAAAATCAAGTCACTCCACCTCCCACCCCCTAGTTCTGATGTTACATCCAGCGCCTGCTCCCATTGATATCAGTGGCTTCTAAGAGCGCTGGATTGGGACATAAAGAATTACAGACCAGATTCTCAGCTGGCATAGATCAACTTTGGTCCATTGACTATCATTGCCCTCTGTTGATTTTAATGGAGCTACACCGACTTAGACTAGCTGAGGATCTTGCCCTACATGTTTTTTTTTTATACAAGCTTTACATCCTGATCCTGCCACACTTGCTAATACAAGTAGTCCACTGACTTTACCTGCAGGATCAGACCATACAGACCTTCCTGGCCACTGGTTTTGGCCTGGCTACAATTTTCATCCTATCCTTTTTTTTTAAACTACCCACCCCCAAGTGCTGCTGCACCACTTTGAACTTTCACTTTTTCTTAATTCGTTATTTTAAACCAACATAAAACCAAACCAGGAGCATCCGACATCTCCAAAGGGAACCTTTACTGAGAACTGCAGACAGACAGGGCCAGCACTTCCATTTAGGTGACTTAGGTGGTCGCCTAGGGTGCCAGGATTTGGGGGGGCGGCATTTTGCTGCCCTCAGCGGCAATTCAGCGGTGGGGGGTCCTTCCGCGCTCCGGGTCTTCAGCGAAAATTCTGCGGTGGGACCTTCACTCGCTCCGGGACCCACTGCTGAAGTGCCCCGAAGACCGGGAGCGTGGAAGGACCCCCGCCTAGGGCGCCAAAAACCCTGGCGCCGCTCCTGCAGACAGATGAGCTGTTTTGCGGGGCCGATGGGTTTTTCATAGTGGGTTAGCATCTTTTTTTCCCAGTACTGGCATCTGTGACCACAGGAGAGAATGAGATAAGAGGGCGCTACTAAGAAGGAGAGGGAGCCGAAATAAGGGCCAAATTAGGGCAAGAAGGAGCTGAAAACAAGGAAAATAGAATGGCTTTTCTGGATTTTTATCTAAAATATGATTATCGTTTGTACTAGATTCAATGTATTTTGCAAGGTAAAAATAATAAACAGTGGGGAAAGCTAATACAAACAGCTCAACCATTCACTGTCATGAATCTACTGTGAGCTCACACCTACCCTTTATGTAAGTATAGCCTTGTCCTTTGCCACTACCTGTGCATTGTTCTTTATACATGAATATGACTGCATCTATAATAGACTGCTTATGACAAAAGAAAGAAAGAAAGAAAGAAAGAAAGAAAGAAAGAAAGAAAGAAAGAAAGAAAGAAAGAAAGAAAGAGGAAGCATGCAATGAAAGGAAGACAGATGGGCCCATCAGTTATGTATATTGTGACCCACCTGCCAGTCACAGTCCCATGGGAATGTGGCATAATAAAAACAGAAAAATGGAAAGTAGGAATTAAACTTAAAAAAAACCCCACAGTGAACAAACTAAATTGTCTGGAAGGAAGCAGAGTAATAAAGATTGTTTAGGTGCATATAAATCAAAATTTCAAAAGAAATTTACTAAAACAGGACTCACCTCATGTGTAGTCACTGGCGCTGGGGTCTAAGTGGGGGTTGTAGAGAGGATGATTGGAAGCATGCCTAGGTATGAGGAGGATGATTGAATAAATATTCATGATGGTAATATGCATGTTATAACCACATGCCCTACTCCAACAAGACCAGCTTTATCAAATTGTCACCCACCATCCAACCTCGGCATGCTCATTCCCTTCACACAGCCAAACCTCACTGTGTCCCACACAGCCAAGCCTCACTGTTTGTCTATTCAACCCAGCCTCATTGTCTGCCTTCCCTCAGGTTCATAATTTCTTACTGCTAGTCCAGTCTCATGGTGGACTTCATTGTGTGGCCCCTGGCACAACTTCATTGAATATTCCCTCATCCCAACGTCATCCTAAACCGCAAGGCTAACTGAATCTTGCAATCTACCACCTCACCTTGTCCTCTTTCAACCTACCTTTACAGCCCATCTTCTTCTGCCTAGACTTACCGCTGCCATGTGTCTCCTTCACTTCATCCTCACTGTATCTCCTCCAGCCCACAGACCCATGGGAACCCTTATTCCAGCCTCATTGTTTGCCCCTCCAGCTCAGCCCCATCATGTGCTCAAAGAATCCCACTGAGGATACCTCATTACTTAAGCAAAGAAACCAGAAAAAAATTAAAAACTCAAAATATTTTGTGAACTCTTCCATTTTAAAAAGAAGCCTATTTTATTGTTTAAAAATGTTTCAAATGAAACATTTGGACCAGTTCTCATGACCCAACTATACTATCTTCACTCTTCCTGGCTCTGATCCTGCAAACTTCAATCACATGAGTAGCCACCACACACTGCATCAAGTTTAAATTAATTTTTCTTGCCTGGAAGGTCCTTCTTGGAGTGTTAGAATGTTCCTTTATTGCTCTGCCAGTGATGTCAGTCTTGATACACAGTTCATTTTCTTCTTTCATTCAGACCTCTGTACATGCTACCCTGAAGGATGGAGTGGCATCCCAATCCCTCTTTGCCAAGTCACTACACCTTCCCTTCAAAAGACATACATCTTACACAGTGCTCACAAGAAGTGAGCTAACAATCATTTTTTGAAAACTGGAAACCTCCAAGCTTTTCTGCCTCTGAATGGCCCAGTGCCCCTTGTTTTTCTGTATCTGTCTTGTAATTTATAAGATCTTTGGGAATTTTGGTTTCTGTATGGAGCCAAGCACATCACTGACACTTAAAGCGACACTGTTAACTTGAAAATTACATTTCCATCTGCAATTGTCATACCTGCTATTCATGCAACTGTCCTAAATGAGATAGGTCAGAGAGAAAGCATTCCTTTATTCTCTTTTATTAATTTGTTTACTTTGTGCATTTGACAGCCCTTTGGGTCAGCACTTCGTCAATGATGCTCACCCTTCCCCAGGCTCTACAAAAGGGTGTTTAGCAGTAACAGTGGAGGATGAAGAAGAGGCATGTATTTCAGAAGCAACAACAAATCAAGTGGTATCCAAAGGAGAGTGGAAGCTTCACAACTTTTTCACAACTGTGAAAGATGGAAGGTGGTGTTTGATGTCACCTGAAGAAGAAGTAGAGTAACAGCAGCATCAAAGCTGAAACATAAAGAGAATGGGCGGTAAGTAGCAAACTGCTGTGTGCACAGAGAGAAATGGGGGAAGGAAGGTTGGACCTGAGCATGTTATTGTTTCTGCTCAGTCCGGCCCAAAAGTCTCTTCGAAATACAAACAAGGGAACAGAATTAAAAAAAAAACAAAAAGATCAGGACATAAAGGGTGATGTACTGGAAAACTGATTTTTTTGAAATTTGTCAATTTCAAAAGATTCAAGTTGATAGTGGTCTTTTAATAAATATATAATACTGTCATCATCATTATTCACACATGTTAGTGACTTCAAAGGAACTAGTTATATCAGTTAGGGCTGGTTCACATGAGAAAAGTTTTATCGGTTTAACTATGTGTGATGTTTTGCCAACATAGATCTCCAGGTAAACATCCTAATGTAGACAGTTATACCAGTATAAAATGCCTTATGCCAGTATAGTTTATTCTGGTTTCTGAATCAGAATAAGCTATACCAGTATAACCACTTTTAGACTAGCACAACTGTGTCCCCAGTAGGAGGGGATTATGCCACTTTAATTATGCTGGCATAGTTAAAGTGGCAAAACTTTTAAGTGTAGACAAATCCTAAGGGGGTGGGATCAGGCTCCATGTTATAAATTCCCCCAGTGAATGGTAACCGTAAAGGATAGGCCATAGATCAGCAGACAAGTGGTGATACCAATATTTTGGTTTTCCTTGTTTTCTAGAGCTAGAACAGAATGATGGGAGCCTAAACTGTCTCTACTCTCTCCCGACTCAAAGAAACTCCCTCAGTTCAGAGATTATAGAATGTGACAGAAGTATGCCTTAAATCTCCAACTGGAGGATTAAAGCTTTGTAAACCTTTTAAAATCAGCCAGACAACTCTAGTGCTCGTTAAAGCTTTTACCATGTTTCAAGCCTGGGTGCACCCCAAAACGGGACTAACAAAAATAAGTGTAAAAGAAACTCTTTCTCCCTCTGTAGTGGGGATAAGGGTTTCCTACTGAGAGAAGAAATTGTTGGTGCCACTTGCAGAGGGAAAGGTGGAACTGAATGGAATGGTCATTCATCATTAGCACATGGAGGTTATTGCGGTGGCTGCAGTATTTTTATTTCAAATGTTAATGGTTATAAGCAGGTTACTTTTCTAGTCTGCCTCAAAAGAGTTGGGAAAGGCTTGTTGTTACCCACAATGGCATGGACTGGCATGGACTGCTCAGAAAGGAGTAGGTGGGACAGACTGCAGTCCTTCTGAGGAAAGTTAGAGTAGACTGAGGGCATTTGTGAGTTCCGCGGAGGCGGGGGGGAAGGAAGTGCTGGCTATCTGAGAGAACACTGCTGGGTGACAAATGTGCCAGTGGTAATCCTTTACTGTAGAAAGTTACTCAATGACTTTCCATAGTGTGATGCAGACTCATGTAACACCTCTCAAGGGACCTAGTAACTTTGGGGGATTTCATATTCAAAGTCGAATATCTCTGTTTAATTTGGTATGAATGCAACAGAGTGCTTAGTAGTAGCTTCAGGGACTCTTGCTCTGTATAAGGAGTGGATAGTGCACAAGTATAAAATTACTCCTGACATCCCTTCCCCTTCTTCTAAATTCTTCTTCCTGTTAGGTCAGACACACTGGGCCAAATTCAGAGGTGACCTGTATGCTGGTGTAAATTAAACTTCCCTTAGGCTGATATATATCAATGTCTGATCCGTGAGTCTGAGCTAGTGTAAAAGACACATGGAGGAACCAGAAGAAGGTGTAAGAAGGAGTAAGCTAAAGTAGAATGGGAGTTACTTTCACTTATACTTCTGCCTGTTTGGTGTTTGGGTTACTCCAGTTTAGACTCGATGAGATTTGTTGGGCCTAATTCAGACATGCAAGACATGCCAGTGCAAGGAAGTTTCGTGCCCTAGCCGAAACTTCCACCTTGCACACCTCCCCCAGCCCTGCGGCAGCTCCCCGCCCCCCCCTCCACCCTGAGGCGTCCCCCTCCCCCCCGCGGCAGCTCTCCTCCCTGCCCTGAGGCGCCCCCCCAGCAGCAGCTCCTCCCCCCGGCCCGGGGAGCCGTGCGGCAGCTCTGACCCAGTGGAACCCCTGGGCTGCCGGCAGTGCGCTGACTCAGGGGAACTCCTGGGCTGCCTGCTGGTGGCTCAGACTCCCTCTCCCTCCCAGTGCAGCGGCTGCTGTAAAAAAAATAAAAAACAATTGGGGGCACCTCTTTTTGGCATCCCCAAATCTTGGCGCCCTAGGCAACCACCTAGTTGGCCCTGTGTGTAAGGGGATTCTGATCTTGCATCAAGGTAAATCTGGAGTAACTCTGCTGAATTCAATACAGTCAATATAATATAATAATGAGGTCAAGGGCTTTACACCAGTGTAAATGAGATCAAAATCTGCCCTTGGAATTCTGGGTAGGTGTAAAAGAATCTAAGTTGCTTTAGTGTGTTTGTTGAAGGGGCCTGAAGAAGATGCAAGTGCCACCAACCTAGGCCTTGTCTACATGGTGGGGTAATATGCACTATGGGTAATGTGTACTGTTATTTTTGCTGTCTTCTATTTGCACTTTTCTTGACAGAATTTTGCTTGTAAGGAATATTCTTCCACACTATTAAAACTCCATTGTGAGTGGATCCCATTGTAGTCAACAAGAGTTGCATGTGTTGCCAAGTCTTTTGAGTTAAATCTTGCAATTTTTGGTGTTTCTATCAAAGCCCTGGATGCTGGACTCAGATGAGTACATGGGAATCTCTGCTTTCATTTTTTTTTAAAGTAGGTTTCTAGCCTTTATGGTTGCAGAGAAAAGTTTGAAAATGTGAACACTACAAGTTCAGAAACCAGAAGACAAATAATAAGAACCCAAACATTTATTATTTTCAATGTCATGATTTTTAAGCCAATCTCATGATTTTTTGGGGTTGGACAAATGACTTTTGAATGCTTGAAGTTGTCATCACTGGCATCTCCCAGGACGATCTGACCCCAGAATTCTATTAATGGGATATTGTTATAACTAATGTAATTATTGAATTATTATAAGCATTCTTTCTTCTTTCACTTTGCTGCAGTATTTAGGCACTAAATAGAGAATGAAGACTAATAAATCGTTTATTCTATAATGGGACTTTTCTTTTACCATCTCTGGGGGCAGTCACTGGACCTTGGATTCTCTCTCTCACTCATCTCTTCCCCTCCTCCCAGTCCTAAATGTCTATTCTTTGAGTTCAATCCTTGCAGGGGCCACTTAGGGATCTGGGGGCAAAAAAATCAGTACTTGGTCCTGCTAGTGAAGGCAGGAGGCTGGACTCGACGACCTTTCAGAGTCCCTTCCAGTTCTATGAGATAAGTATATATCCATATATTATTATTATTATTTACTTTTAATTATCTCTATAAGAAGGTAATATAGTTGAGAGCTAAAGTAGAGTAGACAGCAGGAGTGTCCTAGAGACCTGTAATAAAGAAGGAATTTATTTTGTTCACCTTCTTAGGTTTTTCATTGCTGTCCCTAGCTCACTCACTTTGTAATCTGTGGCAATAACTAAGTATCCCAGCAGTCACTTTCAGCACTGACCTCTCTTTCCTTGAAATGCCTGAGATGTGTGTGGGACACAGTGGTATAGTGATACCCAACTTTGGGCCTGTCTTTTAGGCAGAACACAACTACTCTCCCTGCTTGCTAAGTGCAATCACTATACACACTATACATAGTCACTATACATACTCATTTTCTGTTCTGTTCTCAGGTACTAGTTTTGTACGTTGGTAGTACAGTGTCTGGCAACTGGGTGCCTCTCTGTAGCAGACACCTGAAGTAAAACAGGAGAGAGATTTAGCTTCTAGGGTTTGTCAAACAGTTAAACAAAACTGCTTTTTCCCCAGATCAAAGATCATTTTAATACAACCGCTGCCCTACCCCATTCAGCATCTTTAAAACTAAGCTAAAGCCTAAAAAGATTAGGTTAGTGCCCATACATATAAAAATGCGTGTGACTAGAATCCCAAGTCATTCAGATATCTAAACCAGCAATAAAATTGGATCTGTGACTTCCTAAAGCCAGACTGCATAAATTGAACCTGTTTGAGACATCCTTCATCAGCCTCTTGTAAACAGTTTGCCATTCAAATATGAAAATACAATTTCCATATGAAACAGCTGTCAAGCCGATTAAAGTGTTTTGCACATGTTTTTAAATTGCCTGTCATTACCTTCCTTGGACAATATACAGGGTCTTCTGCTGCTGCAGATCATGTGAGTAACATTCTGGCCAGGGTTGAAGTTAGTGGGTAAGAGAAATCCTCCTGGAAAAAAACATTCCTCTTGCATTTCTTGCCTTTCTCTAGTTTTGTGAAAGGATTTTGTAACAAAAAAACAAAAATAGTATTATGCACGTTTTAAATTCTACTTTAACCTAAAAGGTCTATGAGCCTGTTTACTCCCTAAGAGGCAAATTTCAGCACTCTCCATCTAAACTAATTTATCTTAAATAGTGATTTGCACCTTGAAATTTGGCTATTTTCCTCTTTATTTTTCAGGATACAGGATTAAGACAAAAGTAGCACTAGAGAAGAGCTCTTTGGTCTTGTGTCACCACAGCAGATTGAATGATAAAGCCATCAGCTGGCAACAGATTGTATTGCTGATGTTTTCTCAGCCACTGCTATTTGGGTAACAATATTTAATATTTTAGCACTAAGGTTTTTGACAAAAATCTGGACCAGATCCTCAGCTGGTATAAACTGGTATAGCGCCTTCAATAGAGTTACACCTATTTACACCAGCTGAGGGCCTGTCCCTCTTTTATTTGAAGTTCATCAAAATACATCTGTTACTATTATTATCTAGGCTGCTTCACTTTACTCAGCCCTATTTATTGCACTAAAGAGATATACCAAAATCATCCTGTTACCGCATGAAATAAGTCATCATCTTCAAGCATTTGGTACATGTAGACCTTATTGTCTTCATATGGGAACCCGCCCTGAATTAGTTGCTTTCTTAATTGTGAGTAAATTAAAGAGTAGCAATGAACTCTATGGGCTTCTAGTGGCAGACGATGGCATAGAAAGTTTCTTCACCTCTGTGGCACAGCAAGGTAGGACTGAAAGCAAGCATTGAACAAAAGTGCTAGATTGGGCAACCAGCTACTGCCTTGATTGGTGCACCACAGCCTTTGCATGTTGTAGTCTTCTAGCTACAGACGCAGAGCACTCATGTCACTGCCTTTTGACAGGAGCAGTAGGATTGCTCCACAACATGGTCCACCCGAATGGTTCTGCACTAGCTGGCTGGTTCTTGGACACCATGAGAACGATTAAAGGGTTAGACAGAATGCCTTATAGTGATAGACTCAAGAAGCTTAATCTATCTTAACAAAGAGAAGGTTATGGGGTAACTTGATTATAAGTACCTAAATGGGCTACTTTGGTTTGATAATGGGTTCTTCATTCTAGCAGACAAACATATAACACAATCTGATGGCAGGAACTTGAAGCCAGACAAGTTCATAATGGAAATAAGAGTGAGGGTAATTAACCCTTGGAACAATTTACCAAGGGTCACGGTGGATTCTCCATCACTGACAATTTTTAAATCAAAGTTAGATGTTTTTCTAAAAGATACACTGTAGGAATTTTGGGAAGAGTTCTCTGGACTGTGTTACACAGGAGGTAACACTAGATGATTACAACCATCCCTTCTGGCCTTGGAATCCATGAATCTGTTCATGCTATGATGAGATTTGATTAATTATTTCTTTGCCATGCTGCTGAGCTCGACATAAATTGATTTTAAGCTGGTTAACTAATTCCTTTGCTGTCTAAACTATAATTGCTAATGGCAGCTTTGTCTAAAAAGTTATTGCTGCTTGCACTTTCACCATCATAAGTATGCTTTTTTAAGGCCATGTTACTCACAACAATTGAGATTTTCAAAGCCAGGTAAGGGATTTAGCCACACAACTCATATTATTTTCAAGGCAACTGGTATGGTTACCTCCCTTCACCAGTTCTGAAAATCTCATCCAGCATGTTTTAATGTTGTTCAGTAATAAGTTGCATTTTGATGAGACGGAGTCCATGTCAATGATTTTTTACTGCAGAGTTCTGCCATACCATAATTTCTAAGCATGTTCTCATTTCCATTGAGCATACTGCAATTTGTAGAAGCTGACAGCCTTTTTGCGTTTGGAGGGTTTTTTAGAAGAACATGACTGAAATTGATTTAAAGTAACTTTTTAGTACAAGATGTTGAAAACAGCCTTTGAGTGATTTCAGACAATTTTATTTTTATACTCTGCACCTAAAAAAAGGACTCCTTTTGCAGCTGCTGACACAGTTTTTCAATAAAATCTGCAATTATCCCAAGATGTTAATTTGCTGTCACAAGATAGTGTCATGAAAAAGCAATGAACTGAAAGTTTAAATTCAAAAGACACCTATAAAAGTTTACAGCCAAAGATCGGTTTGACAGATATTAAACATGTGTCCTATGGTGCTGGACATTAAAGGATTTAGGCTACCACATAAAAGAGAAATGTTGGAGCAATGCTAGGCCAAGCTCTCCAGTGGTATGATACAATCTCTCGGTCTGAAAACTGTGGGAAATACACTTCCCATTGTGTCATACATACTTCTGAAAGGTCAAAGGAAGAATTTATGGAAAAAGCCCAGTCATTAAGGCATGTTAAAAATAGAGAAATAGTGATCAGTCAAGCTACAATCCATGGCAAACTGATGAATTTTATTTTCATCTTTTATTTCAAGGCACAGATAATGCAGCAGCACTTCCCCATTTGGATCACTTGACACACAGCAGCAAACTTAACAAAGTCTAGCCCCTTCAAATCCTAAGATCCCAATCAATTCTCTTATGACAACACCGGTCCTATACAATGGTGGATCAGCAAAGAAACTTTCCTTCTTCCTGGAGTGTTCACAGGAGTGCTCTGAGGGGAACAAGGGAAATGAATCCTTCCCCAAGCAACAGAGTAACAATGAGGCTGCTCCATGGCTGCTGTTTAACAGTTTGGGAAGTGGCCAGTTGTTGTATGGAAAGAAGGAGGGGTTTCGGCTGCTGGCAGTTAGAGAATGACTTTTTCCTGGAGCAGCCCTGTCTCTTCATTGCTGAGAACTCCCATCTTCTACAAGTTTGAACTTCTGATGTGCTTCTCTACCTCCACATCAGCATCCAAGATGCTCCCTACTGCTCAGAATCAGGAGAAGAGGAGTTTGAACTGGGTGGAAGGTTGGTGGTGCGGAAGAACTAGGAATTTCCTGGACATGCAGAGAGTGGGGCCAACACTCTAGGGATATAGGCAGACTACCTGTCAGTTTGGTGGCAAGCTGATGTGAGCATGCTCAGTCCAAGCTAAGTCAAAAATCTGGCGGGGGTACTTGACCCTGCTTGCCCCCACCCCCACATTTTGCCTCTGCCAGGAACAGAAACATTTTTTTGTTATCATCTTTGATGCTATGCATCAAGCAGTGAAGAAAGGAAGCACTGAGCCTCTGCATATATCAGAAAACTTTAACTTTCCTGCAAGCTCTGCTGTTCACATTTTTTCTCCTCTTGAGGGAAACACAAACAGTATCTAGTCAAACAGTCTGTAGGGAAATCACAGTGACATCAGGTCAGTGACATGCACATAGAATATGAATAACGCAAGCTGGATTCATAAATGTAGAATCTTTTTTTAACAATGCTGGAAAAAGTAAATTCAGTGGCTAGCTAAGATGGACATTTTAGCTGTACCAAGCATTACAGCAAAATGAATAAAATCTTTGGCATGGAGATTTGAAACATTTTAGACACCAGAATGAGGCAGAAGATGTGGCAGAGACACAGAACTTTAGAAATGGACTTGTGTTTCGAGCCATTATGGCCTAATGGGGGGCTTACTGTAGGTAGCTGATCTCCCTGAGAAAGAAGGGATAGAGAGTGGACTGTGGTGGCCAGTTAAGAATTGCAATGACAACGTTGGCCTTGGTCTTGGAAGATGCTATTTGCTGCCCTCTCAGTGCAAGTAGTGAGAAAGGAATAAGAGGTTATCAATATTTGGGAAATGACCAAAATAAGAGGAAGAAAAAGTAATCCAAAACATATAGCTATTGGGAGATAGTCCAGGAATGTAAATGGACTTCCAGCCATAGAATATAGTCACATCCTGTGAAATATGACAATGCTTTTGGCAGCAATTCCATTAAAACAGAAACATTTTCCATTCTCATGCTGCAGAGAAAGGAGTTGATTCTCTCATTCTGACATATTCATATTTTAATTTTAAGCAAGAAAAACTAGAAGGGAACAGCAAGTGAAAGGGGAACCAATACCTGATTTAACTTTCCCTTTAATTTAAAGTTTACCAGCGGCGAGAGTTGGATAAGTTACAACACTCACGCTCCCTACTGTGCTGCTTTCTGCTTTCACTCCTTTACAAAACAACAAAATCAGAGTGGATTTAAAGCCTCTAAATGTTTAGAGTTAGATTTTTTAGTAAAATGGAAATGTTCAGAATGGAGGTGCAGCCACTAAGCTATAGAAGGACAATACCAGCCTTCTCTAGTCTTCAAAGGAGCAATCTGTGAATAAAATTAATGTTAACATTAAATTGTATCATATTAGATTTCCTTCTTTTTGTACTTACTTTTCAAGTTTCATTTTAACACTCCAGGTCCTGATCTTATTTTATTTAAGCCCAGAAGTAAAGGACTACAGGATACTCTGATCCAAATGCATCTCGGGTATAATTCTATTGACTTAAATGGAGTTACACCAAGCAAGGAAGAATATGACCCTTGGTCTATTATTGCCCTAAAAGACGACAAGAAGCTCTTTAGGTCTCACTAAGCATAACAGGGCTGGTGGAAGGATGTTTTGTGCCCTAGGCGAAACTTCCACCTTGCGCCCCCCGTCCCCAAGCCCCCGCCCTGAGGCGTCCCCCCCACCGCGGCAGCTCCCCCCCTCCGCCCTGAAGTGCCCCCCCTGCGGCAGCTCCCCATCCCCCACCCTGAGGCACCCCCCCACCCCAGCTCACCCCTACCCCGCCTCCTCCCCGAGCACGCTGTCGCTGCTTCACTTTTCCCGCCTCCCTGGCTTGCGGCGCTGAAGTTGATTGGCCCCACAAGCCTGGGAGGCGGGAGAAGTGAAGCAGCTCATCCCTGCTCCGCCTCCTCCCCGAGCACGCCGTTGCTGCTTCACTTCTCCCGCCTCCCAGGCTTGCGGGGCCAATCAGCTTAGGCTCCGCAAGCCTGGGAGGTTGGAGAAGTGAAGCAGCCATGGCGTGCTCGGGGAGGAGGCGGGGTAGGGGTGAGCTGGGGGGGGAGTTCCCCTGTGAGCCACCCCCCCCCCTTGCTGCAGGCGGCCCTCCCTGCGCTCCACTGCCCCAGCTCCCTCCGCCTAAATGCCGACAGGGACTGGGGTGGCCGAAGATCGGGCCGCCGCGGTCGCTGCCGAAGAAAATGGCGCCCCCCAAATCTTAGCACCCTAGGCGACCGCCTAGGTCACCTAAATGGTTGCATCAGCCCCGAGCATAACTAAGGCTCTATGTTTTATACAAAAAATGTGACAGAGTTTTTCATAATAAGTAATGTCAATCTAGTGAGCAAAATTCCATCCCATTCTGTCAGATGATAACCTGGCCTTGGTTATATGTGCCTTTTTCACCTCTTAGTTGGACTGCAGCAATGCAATATACCTGGGTATAAAGCCATCAGCCCTTAGGAAACTCCAACTAGTATGGAATGCTGCAACATGTCTCCTCAGCAACACTGGCTACTGCAAACACATCAAACCTTGACCTCCCATCTCTACACTGGCTTCCCATAGAATATTGTATCAAGTTCAAGGTCTTGTTCCTTTTCTTCCAGGTGCTCTATGGCCTGAGAGGTCAGTGTATCTAAAAGATCATCTAAATCTCTGGGATGAAGACCATGGTTCACACCTCTGGCACAATGGAGCTTTCTATTATAAGAGTAAAGCTCACCAGGTCAGGAGACAGAACGTTCTTGGGGGTGGGTATGAGACTGTGGGATGAACTCCCCCTGGAACTAAGGGCAATCTCAAACCTCACCAGCCTTAGGAAGAAGATGAGAGAAAGTAAAGTTTATTTCCCCCACCCATTTTTTTATAGTACTGGAATATATATACACACACATTTATATTCTATTATTTATATTAATGCAGGCCTGGAGGGGTTAGTGAATATATTTCTGTGTGATACTGGTGAAAGGTGTATTGATTTGTATCATCTATCTACTGATTACTGAGTAGATACATTTCTTTCAAAATAAAAAATAAAAATTTTAAAAATAGCAATGATGATCCTGAGCTCTGTTCAGAGAGGAATCCTAATTTGACTTTCCTTATACAGTAATCAGTTTGGGAGGAGGGCCTCACATTAACAAGATTTGCTTGTAGAGGCAGTGACATTGGTATTTCTAGTCTCTACTTCATGATTCTACATCTTAGGTGTAAGATTTGGTCCTCATAAAATGGGGGACCACCATCTTGTACTTCAAAAGCCACTTTTAATTCTATTGTCACTGACTTAGGGCATGATCCTGCAAACCCTTATTCACAGGAGCAGTCCCTTTAACCTCAGTGGGATCCACACTAGTGAATAGGATTTGCAGGTTCATGTGCCTCTAATATCTTTTAAAGCTTAGGAAGATTGCAGAGCTGTTCCAGCAGAAGCACTAATCTTTTTGAAATATATTGCATTATGTTATACTAAATTACTCCTTGGGAAATTCTGCACCACTGCGTGAATGCATAATTCATGTGCCGTGCATATATGTATATATACTTTTTTTGTGCAGAAAATAGCTTCTGCTGTGAAGTTTCTGCAGTTCCGACTTTTTCCCACTAGAGGGCACCATGGTGCTAGAACAGAGCAGCTGCTCCTGGCCAGCCCCAGCTATGATAGGGAAGAGAAAGAGCCTGCAGTGCCTTCTTCTCAGCGCCTGTCCAGACAGGTCAGGAGACAGGGAGTATGGGAAGACAGAGCGGGGGCACAGAGACACGTGGGAGCAGAGGGGACAGGGACACATGGATATGAGGTGAGAGGGCTGACTGAGGGGGTGCAGGGACACATGGGGACAGGGGGAAGGGAGTGCAAGACTGCATGGGGGAAGGAGGATGGCTGCGCAGGGGCCCAGAGACACATGGGAAAGGGGGGTGCAGGAACACATGGGGTTGGGGGAGTGGGTGTCTGAGTGGGGGTGAAGGGACACGTGGATGGGGGTACAAGGACACATGGGGGTGCAGGGACACATGGGCACAGGGGCAGATGTGCCTGACTGAATGGGAGAGGTTGGGATCAGCCAGGGTCTGCCTGGGAGAAGCTCCCTAACAATCCCTCCCCACCCACCTGCAAAGACTCCTGTTCCATACTTTTCCCACCCATACCCAACAACCCTCCAAGTTCACACCCAGGCTCCTTCCCAGCAATTACTTCCCTCTCCCTCAACTCCTCCGTTACCTCTGACTCCCCCAAGCCTTTGCACTGCTTCTGAGGGGTGCAGGAAATACAGTTCTGTATTGTAGTTTAAATGAATTATTACTCAGAGTTCTGTATTAATATGCCTACTAAGGAATCTATTTATCAAAAAAACATTTCCTGAATCTTTTTTGTTGTCTGTATTGTTACAGACATACGTCTTGGCAGGTATTTTGAAATAAATTACCCAAATAATTGAAACTGGTGTGATTATATTGTGTTATTTTGACAAATAAAATATGCAGAGTTTTGCAGTATTTTAAAATATTGTGCGCAGAATTTTTAATTTTTTTGGTGCAGAATTTTTATTTTTTGGTGCAAAATTTCCTCAGGAGTAACTAAATCCTGCCATAAAAAAAGGCAGCAGAGCAAACCTAGTGGCACAGGGCCTGATTCACCACTATCTTGCACCGTGTGTTATCATTGACACCTGGAAGAATATGTAAATCACTAGTAAATCAGTGTAGTGACATTTTACAACCACTTTGCACATATGCAAATAACTGTAAAAAAGTGCAATGCAGTGGAGAATCAGACCCAATATCTTCTACCAGTGTGATCAAATGATATATCCGGCATCCAGTTGGGGAAACTTGGACATAAAAACAAAGAGGAACAAGCTCAGTGTCTTATATGGAAGAAGGTCACAGGACCCTGTTTATACAGTATATTATCTCTTCTGGACAGTCTTCGGAGCATCACTGATGTCGGTCCCATGTGCCAGTTACTGTTTGAAGACCTTCATCTATTTGAAGCTTTTCAGACACTTTTGAAAGAATGTCTACAAAGTCCTGCAAATGCCAACAGCAGTTGATTTAACACGACTCTAACTAAGCCAAAATGAATTGAAGCAATTTCTTCTGTCCCTGCAGGTACTATGTTGAAATATTTTATCTGAAGTCTTCAGAACTATCCCATTGAAAATATCTTTTAAGAAGCTTCACTCTCTTCACATATCAAAAAAGTATGCAGTATACTTGGAGGGAGGGGAAAATCCCTAAAATCAATGTTGTTATTGTGGACCTAATAGGCTCTGCCATATTCCAGGCAGTCTAGTTTTGATAACAGCAAATTTCATTAAGATCTGTCTTGAGACAGACCACACAGTTTCAGAACCCTTTAGAAGTCAGAGTTTTTCTTTAAAAAAAAATGTCAACCAATATTTTAAAAATACAACTAGGGGTCTTTTCCTTGATCATTGTGATACCTCCGGGGATGTGGAGTTATTACTATCTTTGTAGTCTGGTAATGAGGGGTTACTGTCCATTCTTGGATGTGTTTTGAGTCAGACCCTAATTTGTTGTGTTGTAATGTGAGGTCTGTTGATTGATGGCTGTTTCCCCACATATACCAGAAAGATTTTCTCCAAAGTTGTCGTTTTTTTAAATAAAGAATCATATCATGTAATGAGAAAAAACACAGAAAACACCACAAACAAAACCCAGAGTCAATCAAAAATGTGTAACCATCATAAACTGCGGGGCCATTTCTGCTTCAAATGACTGACTATATATGTCAGCATGAGAATACAGTATGTGTGTTTTGTGAAATTTACAGTGTGTTGTGTTTTGACTGGAAATGGATGACAAAAACTCTGGAAATCCTAACTAAAAAATGTCAGATTCTAATGGATTAGGGAAAGCAAGCAAGAAAGTATTTTCTAGGTCAACACTGGGTTTTTTTCCTCTTTTTCTCAAAATGATGCTGCTTTGATAAAAAAAATAACTACAGCGCTTTCAGTAATAAATTGCATGAAGCTCACATAAGTGAATGTATGAAATTTACAATACAAGAATGTAGCTGAACTCATTCAGTGTAGTTCCCTTCTTTCTTCTCCTTTAAAGAAACAAAATTAGTTTTGTCAATCCAAAATGTCCAAAAATCATGATCCAGGCCCCCAAATTCATGAGACTGTCTTACAAATTAGGAGATTTTTTAAAAATATACATTTTGATTTTTTTTATTTGCCTTCTTGTTTCTTAACCAAGGTGCACTCAGGTCGTATTTTGAAGCTTTTCTCTGTAATCATAAGGGCTAGAAATGTACTCGTGTGGTTTTTTTTTAATGAAAGCTGAGCTTCTCATATAATCTCTTCAACTATCAAACATCAAATATCACAAAACTCATGATAGAGATGGCAACAGTGCAATATGCAGATGCCACTGGTATTTTTCATTTATTTTTGGTATTTATTTGTACTTTGGTTGCAACAGGAGATCCCAGTCAAGATCAAGGCCCCATTGTGCTAGGCACTGCACAAACACATAGTAAAAAGATGGTCCCTTGGTCAAAGAGTTTATAAACCAAATAAGAGATTACACTTCAGTGCAGTTATCAGATATAGAAAGTCAGGTCTTAGTATCGTGGAGGGGGCACAGGAATAAATACAGGCATGGACATAGGACACTGCAGAGAAGCAGTGGAGGTGGGGAGAGATCCTAGATCTATCCCAAGTATAGCAATAGCTTTAGGTAAGGTGGCATGTAGCTCCACTAAATCTGCCAACCTTTCCTTCCCACTTCTTTGGAAATCCTTAATGCAGGTGATCACAGGAGTGGCTCACTTGTACAGGGCTAAGGTATAGGGTAGCAGTATGCTTTGCCAAGTTTCATATCTCTTCTCAGCCCAGTTGTGAAAGCTACCACGTGATACACCCAGTAGCAACCTGGATGGAACCTGGCGGGAGCATGCTGGGTCTTTGGAGAGAGCACTATGGTACTGGTCTGTGTGCAGAAGTATGGGGATGTTAAGGCAGTAGGTACAGTCTGCAAATAGTTGATTTAACAAAGAGCCAGTTTAGTTTAATGAGAATGGAGTCCTCTTGGGTTATTATGACCCAGCATCCCGCACATGAAACACACTCCACTCAGCTACTTCTGGGACAGAAGGCCTTGCAAACCCCAAGGAATGTAGCAATAATGCATTTAAAAGAGGAGACAAAAATACAAGGAAAAGAAAGCAAGGTAAGGAAATAAAAGGGAGACAAAGAAAGGAAGGGATAGGGAAAACCGACGGGAAAAAATGATGTGATGATAGCAGCTGTGCTGGGGCACAACGCAAGGAGACCCTGAATTGGGGTTGGGATGTGAACAGAGTTTGCAAGATTGAAGCCTAGCATGGAGAGGCCCATCAAAAAAGGGTCTCTAGCAGTGAAAGTTTGGAAACCATTGTCTTAGTCAAAATTCAGTAAAAGTCTGTTTATATTCACTAATGGTATTGCACAAAAATTGGATTTAACCAACAGGTCTATTCAAAAACCATCCCAGATCAAACCATCCACAATCCTGACCCTGAAACTTCAGGGAAAGATGAAACCAACTCCGTAATGTATTTAGTTGGTTGAGCAATGTTCAGTCTGGTGGGAAGGGGACATAAATCCTTTCCTTCCTAACCCTGCAGGAGACCAGCTTCTTCAACTGTTCAGCTTTTTACTGAATACTTAGCTTTGGGGCACTAAAAGTTCTTTTACCTAGTTCATTATTTTTAAAACCAGGTATTCATTTAAAGAAAATTTTATCATATTCCTAGACAGAGTTTTAAACCTTTAACAAGTAATTTTAAGGGGAAACCTTCAAGCCATTGCTGTTATAAAATGCTGTGCACTGTCCTGTCTAAGAGCAACAGTGAAATTATATCCCACGTGCAATACAGACAGCTGATCCTGCAGCTTTAAAGTAGAAAAACTCCTATGTACCTCACCGGGAGTTTTGTCTATGCACAGACTGCAATTCATGCCCTACATACTTTACTGTATAGGAGAAAAAACACTCCCTGCAATAGATATAGATAATTAGCCCGTTTTCCTATTCAAAAGGCGAATAATGCTCTGCAAAGCTGCAGTGCTGGACTATGGGAGTTTAGAATCTTTTTGTGACAGGACCAGTGCTTAATTTGTGCCAGGGCTTGCCAGGGCTGAGTCCCGGCACCTCTAGGCTTGGCCGTTCATAGCCCCAGCACCTCTGGGTTTGCCACATCAGTTATGAAAGCAAAAAAAATTGCTTGAGCCCCAGCACCTCTTTCACTACAAATGAAGCACTGGACAGGACCACTTTTTTTGTGAAATCTATGCTAGTTTTAGCTCTCCCCTCTCCCCCAATTTGTGTCGTCCTACGAGTGCTTCCTCTGAGTTGTTGTAGTGAGTTTAAAATGCAAAGTAGCTGTGCCAAGAGAGGTTTAGCACAGCTACTGCTTACTGACTTTGCCAGAGAGGCTTCCTTTCACCGGGTAGAGCTGCTGCCTACAGACCATAAATGTCCCACCTCCAGTCTCCGTTAAGTTAAAGTACAAGACAAAGACATAAGATTCAATTCTGCAAACTTTACATTGATCAGCTCTTCCTCATGTAGCTAGTCCCATTGAGATTGTTTCCAGGAGTAGGTGCTACTCGATGCTAGCAAAGATTGCAGAATCAGGCCCCCAGTGAGCCCAGTCAATGGAGAAGTGACCCCTCTAATTTTCCAAGCCTGCTCTAATGTCTGGCCAGCAGCTGACAGACCCAGCACTACCAGTCCTGGAAATGCTGACTCAGAGGTGGTATCTCTGAAGATGACCGCTCAGGACAAGCAAGTCAGCATTGCTAGCGCTGAAAATTCATTGTTGGAATTGAGAACATAAGACATTTTATAAACAATAAAAGTTCTTCCTAACCCAAGATGTCTGGCCCCTTGATTTTTATCTCAAAATTCCCTGGTTTTTCTCCATAACCTACACTTCTCCCCTTCTCTAGACACAAATCTAGATGTCTCTGGAACTCATTTAACCTATTTGCTTCATTAGCCTTTCCTAGTAACTTATTCCATATGTTTATTACTCTCCGCATGAAATAGTTCTGCCAGAGTTTCTTAATTTCTGTATTATGTCCCCTAGCTTCCCCTTGCCATTACAAAAAATATTTCTCTACCAGCATTATTAGTCCTTTTGTGAAACCCTCCCCTTAAGAACTTCAAAGTAGCCTCATTGCCAAAGAGAATAAGACCAGCTCTCTTAACCTTTGTTCAGAACTATACTGCTCCAAGGGAATCATATCCTTCCCGTAGCATAAACCCCACTATTGTTCAAGATGTTCTGGACAGGGCCTAAGAAGTGCCATATAGCCAGTCACAGAATCACTGCTTTTTATTTTTTTCCCCTAACACAACCTACCATCCTGTTTGTGGCCTTCGTGGCTGCTCTGCACAAGGTGTGTTGTTTCAATGATAGTTTCATGAAAATCCCAACAATAACCCATCTGCTGTTTTGTGGGCTAGAGAATTGTTCCATTTAGCATAAATGCGCCCCATGTTTTCAAACTCATTCTTTTACATTTGTTTCCATTGACCTAGAGCTGTCATTTGCTTGCACAGCCATCTAAACAAAGTGGTTTGTGGAGATAACACGGAAAGGAAAATTAATCAGTACAGTAAGGGAATCATGTCACCCTCCAGGTGTATGTATTTGGTTGAGTAGCGGAATACTATTTCTGGGCTATATTCAGGCTGGGATGTATACCAGCTTCTGCCACAGACCCACGGCATTACAAAGGGGAGTTCTGTGGTGAAAAGTGGGGGCAAATGGCGGTCATAGAGCAGTGGGATATGGTGATTAAGCAATCTAGTCTGATGAGGCTCCATCTGGATTTTTATACTTCACCCATCACTGTGCTATTTGAGCAGCTAAAAAAATGAACTACATCCAGCATGGGGCTCAAATCCACTACCTTGAGACTTAGTTTTATGGTCTCCTGGATGGGCTATGGAAGAACTGGGAAGACTGGTGGGAATGATGCTGCCTGCCATTCCTCAGGATGAGTTTCTCCCTCTGGCCTCTTGTCTGCAAATTACAAGGTAGCACTATGAGGGGTTGGAAGAATCAAAAATCTTTGTGAGGAGCCTGCAGAAGTTTTTGTAACGTGAAACAGGCACCATCTCTAGTGTATTTCCCACAACATCTGCAATCTAACCAATGGGGCAGAAAACAAACATAAAAAAGGGAGGGGGGGAGGCACCTTGTCTTATATCAACAGTTAAAAGTGCATCATTATTAACATCTAGCCTGGATGAATTTAGAGAGAGATGGTTGTTCTGATGTTTTACAAGCCTAGGAGAAAGTTATCTCTTTCAGGAATAGATGTTGAGCATGGGGCGTGAGTGAACTGATTGGAATAGAAATTATTACAATTATCAGCTCTAATTTTTTTAGGCTTCATAAGCTACATTGTTATTCGATGTTTATATATACGATTACCATGTAATAACTGTTGCAATGGGGGGGTTATTTTTTCATTTCTTATTTTCAAATAAAGAGTATTATTTTTATAATGTTATAATATATTCCTAATATAATAAATGATGGATTTGAAGTGACTTATCTAGAACTTTCTTTTCTTATATTTCCTCTGTACCAGATCTAAAATATGGACTCGTCCACTAAATAAGCAAGTGACAAGCTACACTTCTGCCTGTAATTGAAAAATTATTTTAAAAATCCAGCTACCGTGGTGAATGGCAGCTTCGTAGACTGATGGACTGAAAAATCTGACCAATTTTAAGAGCCTCTTTACTATTAATATTGGAAATTGCCTCTTAGTGGTTTTATGCTGAGTTATCAAATTAGATCTATTGATTTTGGGGGGGGAGGGGCAAGAGAGATCTTGCTTTTATGAAGTAGTAATGAACTGAGCAGAAAGGCTTAGCTATGATTATGTCAACAGTTTAGAACTAATCTGTATCCAAACTCAATAGAGGATTTCATTCACCTAGAAAATATACAAGTGGAAAACAGCTTGGTGAAGGCATTAGTGCATGGCCAAATCTACGGGAGATTTGCATATACTTGAGACAATTAGAAAAGAAGGCCCCTATCATTTATATGAAATCAAACTAAATTGCTGGAGTACCCAAAATACACACACTGGCACAGGGCATTCTCTTCCCTAGGCATTTGCAAAGTCTGGAGTAGGTTTCCATTTCATGTTGCTTATATTTCATCAGGGAACTTGGAAAAATCAGAGAGAACTAAACCATAACGCCAGTCATGGAGGATATTTTGCTGCATTTTTTTTTTCTAAAAGAGAGTCTCCTGAGCCAAGCATTTGAATCATAAGGACTTCTGGGATGGGATTTTCACTCAGAGATCTCCATTCTTACGTGGATTAAGAGGATTAAAAACCATTAAATGACCATCCTCCAACTCCCTAAAGCAGATTTGCCTTTTTCTATCCTTCTGCAACTGGGCCAGACTTGGGGGGTTACAAAGTACTGCACAAAAGGACTCCGTTAGCATGACAAAAGGTGAAACAATCCACTGAACTGCCAATGTACCATACAATGAAGTCTATGCAGTCTACTCAGCTCATTTTCATCAGAACAAATGGTATCAAACTTGGCAATAGCATTGTTCTTAAACTTGAACACGGGGCTGTTTTTTTTTCCCATCCGAAGCTCAAGGTGTCATATTAATTATTTAAATCTTCAGAAGATTTCTGCTGTATCCTCCAAGGCTCTGCTCAGTGCCAGAAGGTCTCCAATCTGCATTAGCTTTTGTTAATTAGAGCTGAAACAAGGGCTTTGATCTCAATGAATATAATAACAACAAAAAAAGCAAAACTTCCTGTGTGATTTATCTTTTACCTATTTTCTGCCTTTGCTGTTTTTCCACTCTATTAGACTTTGATTTACCTTGTCTGAGTAACATTAAACAACTCTGGTACAAAAGAACTTAAACAGCTTCAAAAGCCTGATTGAAATGATAGTTAAATGCTACATGAAGTAATTCTGCATCTTTAAACTTTGAAAGAAAATGATACTGTTATTTTACTTTTTTTTTTTAGTGTGTGTGGGGGTGGCGCGTTGATTTGTGCAGCAAGGATGCATGTCTACTGATGTCAGATATCACAGGTTTTCCTGTTGGGATTGATCTTTCCTCATTAACAGTCTTGTTTCTAGAACTATAGCGCTGATAGAACAGAAGGCCAGCAATATTCTGCAAGATGTTCTTCGTGCATTCTGACTTAGCCTGAGTTTGTATCAGTACTTAGATCCGAGGGGGTCACCGTCAGGGCTTGCCTTGTTAAAAATTTTCTCATTAACATTTCTCTTATTGAATAGCTCTGAAAGGCAAATTTTTAAGCCCAAAAAAGAAAAACTATCAAATTTTATGTCACACAAGGTCTAGTTGTATATCCACTTCAACAGTGGCTTATTGCCATGGCCCCTTAATACAAAAAAATCAAAAAATCAAAGAATAGCCCAAAATAAAATGTGGTGAGTGAAATCTACATCTGAGGTTTACAAGATACGTGAGGGTAAATTTTCATTGTGATGGACAAAGCGTATGCACGTGGCCCTCATTAATAATAACACACAGCACTGAAAATGTATCCTGTATCTTTTACATAAGGCTCCCGACAGAATGGTGCAGCCCCAGGAGACTGGTCACTCTTGGCTTATCATTTTAGAGAGAATAAATTAAAGAACATTTTGTGAATTCTGGAGAGAAAATATCAGAGCTAAGGAGAGTAGTCATAAAATAATGACCAGGAATGATAATAACCTACTGGAGGGGTTGCTTGAGACAAAGAAGGTTTGAATATAAAAGAACAGGGTTTTGTTAATGGAGCGGGGGGGAGGGTTAAAAATGAATTTAGCGCTTGTGATAGTGCTACATTGATGAAGACTGGGATCCTACGTTCACCCACATGACACAGCACGAGCAGCAGTAGTGCAAGTTTCCCCGATTCACCCCACTTATGTCCCTCAACACTATGCTGAAGGGCCCACCTCTGGGAATGAGAGAAGAGTTCTGCCCATGCTCTGTTTTGGCCTGATCCACAGCCATTGAAGTCAATGGGAGTCTTTTTACTGGCTCCAATGGCCTCTGGATCAGACCCTTAATCGATACAGCTGGTTCCATTGAGTGCCAGCAATGTTATGTTGCCTGCTCACTAAGTGTATGTCTTCACTACCCGCCGGATTGGCCGGCAGTGATCGATCCAGCTGGGATTGATTTATCGCGTCTAGTCTAGACGCAATAAATTGACCCCCAAGCGCTCTCCCGTCGACTCTGGTACTCCACCGCCACAAGAGGCGCAGGCTGAGTTGATGGGGGAGCCGCAGCAGTCGACTCACTGCGGTGAAGACACCACGGTAAGTTGATCTAAGTATGTCGACTTCAGCTACGTTATTCACATAGCTGAAGTTGTGTAACTTAGATTGATTTCCCCTCCCAACCCCTCTCCAGTTTAGACCATGGCTAAGAATAGACCAAGACTCCCAAACTTATTTCACATAGCCCATCAAACAGCCATGTGACGGTGACAGCTTTCGGTCACACTCACTATCAACCCGGGCTGAATTAAAAGAGGATTTCTTAAAGGAACAGGTGCAACCCTTTTGGTAGTGAGTGGTGCCAACAGTCTTCTCCAAATGTATGAAAAAGGAAAATAAGACTGTAATACTGTATTGAATAAAAATATCAGTTAAGTGTGGTAAATCATGCCTCAGATTTTTTCACTTTGGTTTCTTACATAATGCAGTCACATTTGACAAAGCTAAAGAATGTCACCCATAAATCAGAGCTATAATTTTACAGAGGGGCAAAACTACCTTATTGAAGAAAATTCATTTTTTTCTGTTTGTAGCTCACCATTTTTGTAGGGATGAAGGAGAGAGTCTCCTAGCCAAGAATTCACAATTTGGTATTTAACTTGCCATTCTTTTTCTTCATAAAATTCAAAACAAATTGTTAGGCAAATATAAAGGAAAGAATAATTAGTGTCCTCCTTCATTTGATACTTGGTGACAGAAAAATATGTTCCTAACAGGTGTCACCCAAATATCTGGAATCATGGGAGAAGTTTTATTTGTGAAATGTTCTGTTAGAACGGACATTTGAACTTAAGTAAACTAACTTAAACTACTGCCTAATCCAGGCTCTAGTTGCCCTTGTCATCAGTCAGCAAGAAAGAATTAAAAATCAAATCAAAATCCCACCTCACCTCACATGCCCCGCCCCCTCAACACCTCACCCATCTCAGCCCTCCCCAGATGCCTGCTCTGACCAATGGGCTTTGCAGCACGCCTAAAAGTCAACACATTCAAGCCATGTCAACCCAGCGCAATGGGATGGGCAGAAGTTTCAAAGTCAAGGGGCCTTCACAGGGAATGACCTGCCAACAGCAACCTCTTTTATAGAGTGAGAGAGCTCCAGCTGCCGTGCCTCCGATTGCCGCTGCAGCACTGTGGTTCAGGGCCTCTGATACTGCTCTCCGTACCTGAGCTGCTGTAATCAAATAGTCGACGTAGGGTTTTATATACAGAGTCACTTGAGTTTATCTTCCCTTTTACACAGTGTCTGCTTAAAGCACAGTTGCACCATTTAAACAAAAGGTATTTAAAATGCATGTCTGCAGTGCCGGTGCCCCCATATGTCAGGAGCTGAGTGAATTGGGAGCCATGCTCAGTATAGTCAGCTGTCAGCTCTCCCCCTATTATCAACCCCAGTACAATAAGATTGGTTTTCATTTTGCAACACTTAATCTATAATCACATGCTAATTTACTTCATATCAAGTAGTGTTATAACAGGCTAGTTCTGAATATTTTGAATACCCAAAGTTCATTCACCAGATTGTCTCTTCCCTTAGTACCCACCGTGGTGCAGTTCCGGCCCTGTGCTATGCGAGTGAGAGAAAGGAGAGTAGTAAGTCTCTTCCTACTTACGCACATTACTCAAGAGAGCACTAGCGAGTGTCAGGGAACTGGCTGGTGCATGGTGGCCTCAAGGCTGTATTGTCATCTGGCTGCAGGGTGGTCAGATACCCAGTCATGAAATGTGCGTGCTGCCTAAGGCAGCACATGTTAGCAAAGAGAGCATGTAACACTTGCGCCTCACAAAATATGGATGACGCCCTTGAGCTCTCTGACCTGTGAAGGCAGGACAGCTGTTCTAACAGCTTTGAGTCAGCCTACAAGTGCAGCTACTACCAGTAGGGGCAGAATTTCTCTCCGCGTTTTGGACGCTAATAATAAAGGAGTACGTAGACTTCATGCAAACTTTCATCTTGAGAGCAAATGGTTGCACCCGCTAAATTTTGCTTTGAGATTTTAATTTCAGGCCAATATCTTCGCTGCATTACACCCCAAACAACCCTATTGACTGTAATAGGATTGAATAGGCATTGTGAGGATCTCATCTGATTTCCAAGGGAATCAAAGGAAAAACTTCCATTGCCTTTAAGTGGAATAGAATCCATTCCTAAATAAGTGCAGGATTTTTCACATTGATATTACAGGGTTCCATTGCTTTAGACAGTCTGCTTCCTTTTCATAAAGAATATGTATGTACCTAACAGATCTGTTGTTTTAATCTGTTTATTTTGTACTGTGTTTTAAATTCTTGTGCACCAGAAGTTCTCTTTTAAAAAAAGGTCATTTTACTTGGTTTATTCCTTTAACAGATATTCATTTTAAAGCACTTCATTCTCCATGTGTATTTACTTAGTTTGATACAAAGATGACATATTATTTGATTATGACTATTCTTTTTACAGCTATTATTTTCAATGGGCTCTACTGTATTTCCAATTCAATCAGCATACCTCTATGCAAAACATTTGCTTTTGTATCACTTCAGCATGTGGTACGTGCATTGCTTTATTTAAAAATGATGTACACAATAATGTGTTTCTGTCTGCAGATTGTGACTGATTTAGCTGACACAAGATTGCAGCAGACTCAGTGTGGCCAGAAGCTATTGGAAAGCAGCCAGCATTAATAGCAAAATTAATACAAATAAGAAGCAAGAGATACTGTAAAGCACAAGGACAGCAGGTTCTACCTTTTCGTGCTAAATGGCATCACATAATGCACACATGTATTCACCAAGAAGACAAACAGCAGCTTCCGGTTTTGACATTTTCACATCACTACAATGGCTAAAACTTAAAGAGTCCTTGGAAAGCAAACTGTGACTGGGAAGCTACCCATCACTGGCTGGCAAAGGGTTAATAGCAGCCCTTGGAGTGGCTGCACAGAACCCAGCCAACCAGAGGAAGACTTAGAAGCAGCCAATTAGCTCCAGGCTGGACCCTATAAGAATGGCTGCTGGGCAGAGAAGAACTCAGTCTCTTCCTGGAGCTTGAGAGAGAAGGCCTGGCTGCCTGTAGAGAGAAGTACCTGGGACAGAGCAGTGCTGGGCAGGGTCACGGGAGCAAGCGGAGCTCCAGCCTGGCTGGCTCCCAGACTGTGGCCTTGATACAGGGGCCGAGGAGGTGCTGGGGCTATGGGGAAGTGGCCCAGGGAAAGCAGGTAGCGGCAGAGGGGAAGGAGAAGCTGTGAGCAGCTGCCTGCTATAGGGTCCGTGGGTCGGGGCCCAGAGTAGCGAGCGGGCCTGGGCTTCCCCCGCCCCTTTGCCCCATTGGCCACCGAAGGAAGTGGCCAGCCAAAGAACTGCAGTTTGCCCCCTGAGCTAATAGTAATTGATGAACCTATCCTCCATTAACTTACCTAATTTTTTTTAAACGCTGTTATAGTTTTGGCCTTCACAACATCCCTTGGCAATCAGTTCCACAGGTTGATTGGGCATTGTGTAAATAAATACTTTCTTTTGTTTGTTTTAAACCTGCTGCCTATTAATTTCATTGGGTGACCTCCAGTTCTTGTGTTATGTGAAGGGGTAAATAATACTTCCTTATTCACTTTCTCCACACCAGTCATGATTTTATAGCCCTCTATCATATATCCCCTTGGTCATCTATTGTCCGAGCTGATCAGTCCCAGTCTTTTTAATCTCTCCTGATATGGAAGCTGTTCCATACCCTTAATCATTTTTGTTGTCCTTCTCTGTATCTTTTCCATTTCTAATATATCTTTTTTGAGATTGGGTGACCAGATCTGCACCCAGTATTAAAGGTGTGGGTATATTGATTTTTACAGTGGCATTATATTTACTGTCTTATTATCTGTCCCTTTCCTAATGGTTCCTAACATTCTGTTAGCTGCTGCACATTGAGCAGATGTTTTCAAAGAACTATCCACAATGACTCCAAGGTCTTTCTTGAGACGGATCAGCTAATATAGACCCCATCATTTTATATGTATAGTCAGGATTATGTTTTTGGATGTGTACTACTTTGCATTTATCAACATTGAATTTCATCAGCCATTTTCTGGACCAATCACCTAGTTTTGTGAGATCCCTTTGTAACTCTTCACAGGCATCTTTGGATTTAACTCTCTTGAGTAATTTTGCATCATCTGCAAACTTTGCCACCTCACTATTTACCCATTTTCCCCAGATCATTTATGAATAGCATTGGTCCCAGTACAGATCCTTGGAGTACACGGCTATTTAGCTCTATCCATTCTGAAAACTGACCATTTATTCCTATCCTTTGTTTCCTATATTTTAACCGGGTACTGATCCATGAGAGGACCTTCCCTATTATTCCATGATTGCTTACTTCGCTTAGGAGTCTTTGGGGAAGGTACTTGTCAAAGACTTTCTGAAAGTCCAAGTATACTATATCCACTGGATCACCCTTCTCCACATGTTTATTGACCCCCCTCAACAAATTCTAATAGATTGGTGAGGCATGGTTTTCTTTTATAAAAGCCATATTGACTCTTCCCCAACAAATCATGTTCATCTATGTGTCAGATAATTCTGTTCTTTACTATAATTTCAACCAATTTTCCTGGTACTAAAGTTAGGCTTACTGGCTTGTAATTGCCAAGAGTGCTTCTGGATCCTTTTTAAAAAATTAGTGGAGGGGTAGCTCAGTGGTTTGAGCATTGGCCTGCTAAACCCAGGGTTGTGAGTTTAATCCTTGAGGGGACCACTTAGGGATCTGGGGCAAAATTGGTCCTGCTAGTGAAGGCAGGGGTTTGGAATCAATGACCTTTTGGGGTCCCTTCCAGTTTTATGAGATAGGTATATCTCCATATATTTTAAAGGGGGGAGAGGGATAGCTCAGTAGTTTGAGCATTAGCCTGCTTAAACCCAAGGCTGTGAGTTCAATCCTGAGGGAGCCAGTTAGGGATCTGGGGCAAAAATCTGCTTGGGGATTGGTCCTGCTTTGAGAAAGGGGATGGGTTAAATGACCTCCTGATATTCTATGAACATTAGCTATTCTCCAGTTATCTGGCACAGAAGCTGATTTATGTGATAGGTTACATACCACATTTAGCAGTTCTGCAATTTCATATTTGAATTCCTTCAGAACTCTTGGATGAATACCATCTGGTCCTGGTGACTTACTACTATTTAATTTAACAGTTTAATCTTTTACATGTTTGCCAGCCAATGTAATGTTTTATGTGCTTTACAACAAACAAACAAAGCCTGATAGCTCAGGCCCTGATTCACCAAAGCTCTTAAGCACATGCTTAACTTTCAACGCATGAGTAGTCCTCCTGACTATGTCATGAGAATTCCTAGTTGCCCTGTTAGGCCACCAGGGCAGTGCAAATGAGACAGAGCTGGGGGCTGGGATCAGGCTCCTTTTCCCCCTTGCCATTGAGTTCCTCTTGGGTACATGTTAAACAGAATGCTTCAGGGATGATCAGAAGGAGAGGTAGTTCTCAAGATAGCCAGACCCTAGCCCTCTGGGGACTTTGAGGGTAAGATTGAAGGGTGACCTAGTGTAGCAGGCTACTATGTTTTCAATCAGCTATAGATTCTGTGTGTCTCCCACTGCCAGACAGGTAGAAAGCGTTGCACTAGTCCAGTCTCAAAATAATAAAGGCATAGATAACTGTGGCCAGGTCTGCATTAAGGAAAGGAAGACAGTGTTTCTGGTCATTACTGACATTGGAGAATCCAGGCAAAGTGCAGTCAAGTGTGCCCCCCCGACTGAGCACCTCCATGACAATCACTAGACGAATTCTATTGGTAGAATCTGCTTTGAAATGCTTCCCAATACTCACCATCACCTCCATCTGACTTGGCATCACCTCATCTTACTTGGGTTGCCTTTGACCCAGCTTTTATTCAGCCAGAGATTTATTTCTTCCTGATTCTGGAGTAACTGTTTCCTTCAGATAAGAATGATAGGCATCCTCAGCTTATTGTTGTCATTTGTGTCTAAAGCATCTCATGATGTCTCCTAGTGGTTTAACATAGATGTAGAACAGATGTTGGTTTCAGTGGAGTTGCACAGGTGTAACTGATGACAGAATTTTACCCTATGCCTTTATCTTGAACAATAATATTTAATATTAATAATATTTTTATATTATTATTATTTTATTATTTAGTTTAATTTGTATTTCAGTAACTACTAGAATCAGGGCTCCTTTGTGCTAGCTTCCACACATGCATATACTAAAGGGACAGTCACTGCCCCAAAGAGTTTACAGTCTGAGCATGTGGTGAGAGACGACAGACAAACAGGGAAAGGAGAAGAGAAGTTACAAGTGAAACCATTATGTTAGGTATAATAAAAAGCAGCAGCACACCAGCTGCCTAGGTGTTTTGCAGACCTCATGTCAAAGGTGAGTTTTAAGGAGGAATGTGAGGGAGGACAATGTATGGATTTTTACTGAGAGCTCCTATGCATAAGGGGCAGCATGAGAATTAGTGAGAAGATGTTTGAGGGACAATTGGACCAATGGGTGATTAAAACTGACATTGCTGGTAGAGCATAGGCGGGGGTCAACAGTTTTTGATAGCACATTAGATTAGCTTGTTAGGGTAAAACTAAACTATGAACATCTTTAATGTGAAGACAAGTAGCTTTTCTTTGATGCCATGATTTGATACTAGTTGGCATACCCTCTCAAATGTACTCACGTTATGTTACGAAATTTAGTCAAATTTGTCCTTCCTACTGAAGCCAGATTAGGTAGCCCCAGTCCCACTGTCTGAATTGTCTCACCTTCATATGCCTGTTTTTCCTCTAAGGTCTCCTAAAAGTAAAGGAGGTGCTCACCTCACCACCACTTTTTGCCTCACAAAGACTGCTTCCCTCCTCTCCCTGCTAGCTTCTGTTTCCATCTAGCTGCCCCTACAGATTCATTATGGCATGTGTAAGTGATCAATCAACTAGCTGTCATGGGAACATTTCTGGAGTGTCAGATCACCCAGCCACAATTTCAAGTGTCATCAGTGAAAAAAGTAAGATGTTTCTGTGCTCATTCATGTTTGGTGTGCTGAACTGTTCCATTGCCAGTGGCAGTTGATTCCCTGAGCCCCCTCAACCTAACTGTCTGGATTCCTCTAGATGTGCTGGGCCAAAAAGACAGATTGGGACCAAACTATTCAACTATTTCCTCCACCATTGTCCCTGAACACTCTCTAGCTGTCTCTAATGAGATACCTTCTGACTGCTGCAACTACGAATTCTTGTAACTCAAAGATGCAGTAGACTTTGCCTTTCTTCCTCGATGAGTCATTTTTCCCAGTCTCTTCCTGTTTTCGTAAAAGCTAGTGTCTCTTAAATTTTGTCCTATACATTAAAGCACTTCATACTTTTGAAGGCCGAATGTGTGACTGAATAGACAAATAGATCAATGGAAGTTATATAGACAGATCTGTCACTCTGTCCATTTATCTGTCTTTCTGTCCATCAATTTATTTAGCTGCTCTTGAAAGTGCCAGCAGGCTAAGGGTTAAGGTGGGATGCAGAACCTTGAAGCATCAGAGCTTCCAGCCTCCTAATTAGAGTTGAGTACATAATTTATACAGAACAGAGTACTGAGTGAATTTCACCTTTCTTTTCTATTTGCAAATTGTCTGCAAAGAGATTGCAATTTCCTGGAATATATTTGTTGTTTGAAATTATTCATCCAATAATTCTTGTGAATAACTCTTAGTCTGAAGAACAGGAGTACTTGTGGCACCTTAGAGACTAACAAATTTATTAGAGCATAAGCCTTAGTCTGAAGCTTGTTTGCAAGATGTTCACTGTTAATGTTTGGTGTCCAAAAAGCCAAATATGTGATTGGACATACACATTACATGGTATGCTTCTGCGTTCTGACTGGACAAATGTAATTCTTAGAATCATGCCTCTGTTCTGAGTCTTAGGGATTACATATCTGAAATTTACTTTTGTTATTTAATATTCGTATTCTGGTATTACCTAGAGGCCTCAATCACAGACCAGCAAAAGAACTTACAATTTAAGTATAAGATGAGAGATAACAGATGGATACAGCAAACAAATGTGGGGCGTACAAGGTAACACTGCATAATTCTATTGTATTTTATACAGGTTCTTATACCCTCACTACTGTAGTATCTGAGCACTTGCACTAGTGAATTAAGTGATATGACTAAAATTGTCATGTGTATTTTATATACACTGCACTCAGTGCATTCATTAGTGAAGGCAAAGCTGAAGAAGTATGCCTGGCCTTGGAACAAAAGGTGATGTTTGGGATGGTTGGTAGTTTGTTCCATAGTCTCAAACCAGCTCCTGAGAAAGATCTGTTTCCCAGACAGAAATGCTTTACCCTTGCAGTGGACAGCTCCTTTGGGCCAGAGTAGAGGGGTCAAAAGACATCCCAGAGTTTCAGTGATCTTTTAGGCCTGAGCCCAGGCCTTTGAGTACCTTGAAGATAAGGACCAAGCCAGTGTAGAGAGCAGAGGACAAGTCTGATGTGCTGTCAACAATATACGATTATAAGTATCATCAGCTGGGGTCACAGCATACCAGCTGCCTATTCACATTTTTCAGTAATTATTTGGGGATTTTCACTATTTTGGTGATTATTCCTGCAGGTAAACTCATTCATTCATATTCCCAGAAAGTGAATACAAAACTGGGGAGCACAGTTGGCATGAATTTGTTTAAAAATGAATGTAAATATTCATGGACACTTTTTAAAAAAATTTCTGTATTGTACTCCTAACATGCTCTGTGCCATGGTGTTTTTCACCCCTTCTACTATATTTTTGAGATCACTACACAACCAACAAAAATACAGAAGCTAGGTGTTGCCATGTTAAGTAGCTTCCTCCCCTTCCCACCCTAACCCTTTGGGAAAAGGTCCAGACGGAGAAAGGAGTGGATTCATTTGGTCTCCTTATAGCTGTTTGTGCTTCTAAGTGTAGGAAGATCAAGTCTCCTCTGACATGAAAGGAGAATGTCAATCTCCATCACTTTAAAAGACAGAATTACATGGAATAAAAAGGCAGAAATGTCAGAAACTCTGATGATAAAAAACTGTGCTGAAGGCAAAGGGGAGCTCCTTAAGAGAAGCAAATATAGTAGGTTCACATCCCACAATCTTACTTTTTCCCCTGCTTTTATTGAACAAAATGTGTCCTACCTTTTTCAGTAACTATTTCAGAACAGAATCTTCCCTTTTCCTCATAATGTAGCCTTTACAGTTTTTAAAAGGGGGGATGAGGTGGGGTGGAAAGATCAAATTATTCCTTTAGTCAAGGTTCTTTTTCAAGAGTTCGAGTAACTTGGTTTGAAAGTTTTGCTGACTCAGAGGAATTAAGCTGGAGAATAGCCAAGAACTGAAGAGAAAGTTAAGACAATGGATTTAATGGACTCCCATTGGCTACTATTGTTAGAGCCATTCTTAAAAACAAAATCAAACGCACACACAAATCTGGCTTTCTATATGGCATTTGTGTACTTTGCAGTGACTTTTGTTACATTATGATTCATTATTTCCTCCTCTAAGTCGAAATGGATCCTGAAAGCAGAATTAGTAGCAATAGAACGTTCATTAAAATGTGTGTATTAAAAGGAAACGTGAAGACACTGCATGAAGCAATATCATTAATGGGCGGGGCTCTAATTTTAATATTATTTCCTTGTTCTTTATTTATGGACTGCTGCACCTGAACACAGGGCTATACATGTCCCTTATGCCAAAGTCTGAGCATTTAATAGGGATGAAGCCAATATAGTTCTGTAATAATTAAATAGAGTTCTATTGAAATGACACTAAAAACCTATGGAGTTTAATAGAAAATTATATTCTTTCTACAGATTTTTTTAAACTATCATATAAAACTTAATAAAGAATTGTATCCCCGCTTTAAAACTTTAGGTTATTTTAAAAATTCAATAGAAATTTTATCATTCTCTATAAAATTTTATAAGACTTTTCCATAAGGAATAAAATATATGGTCTCTGTATCAGGGGACTTATAATCTACTTGTAATGATATTTAGGTCTTATTTTGCTAGTAAAAGCACACATACTATATACAAGGTACAACAGTCCCTGTTAACAATACAGTTCCCCTCACCCCATTCTGCTTCCATTTAAGTCAAAGGGAGCAGGATCAGGCCCTTCGTGGGTGATCCATCTGATCAACAGGATTTTCAATTTCTCTCCGTTTGGAAATTCATCAGTCGCATGTGGAGCACAGCACAAGGCTGCGATTGAAATCAACAGGATGTGCTGCTTTCACAGTAGAAATGTCTCCTGGATTCACTTCGCAGCTGGTTGATGACAGTTTTGCTGAAGCACATATTCTGCATGCAGCACAAGCCTGAATATTATATTCCTCAATGAACTTGTTACCATTTTTTAAAAATTAATACTAAATTCATTTTTCCGAGTGGCCATGGAATATAGTGTCCCCATCTCAAAAAGAGCAGCTCTGTATATTATTTATCTTGTGATATAGAAGTTTCATTATACACTGAAAGAACATTGAAACCTTCTTTTTCAATTTAGTGTTAAGAATGTGTGTTGCTTTTTAATCACACAGCATTTTCCAGTGTTGTAAACCTTTAATCAAGCCCTGCCTAGTGTAGTGGAGAACTGCTGGTTAGATATGGTAACAAAACAAAGTTTGGTTGCTATTGTCTTATTAATCATCTACCCACCTTTCAGTCCCACTCAAGCAGTTGTGAATGAACTAAAGGATACAGAAGGTTAGTTTGCAAGACATTTGGCCAACACTGCTTTCTTTTGGAAAATTAATTTTGCTTGTTGCGTGTGCCAGTCTCCTGCTCCAGGACCCATCTCCACGAGGAAATCTTTTAATTACCTCTTCTCCTTTCCCCCTCCCCGAATGACAGCTTTCACCACTGGAGTTGAGTTCTTGGACATTAGCAATTGAATAGGAAGCCTTCATACTGTATATCATTTTAATCTTTCATGTTTAAGTAAGCCAGATGGCTTATTATTGCAAGCTCTGTTTCAAAAAAGCACAAAGTTTCTATCAGAGGATTTGTAAGATGATGGTAAAAAAGGGAGATTTTGCATCACACAAAATAGCCTGAATTTTAATTGCACATCATAGTTTGGCAGTAATTTTCCCGTAATTACCATTCCTGCTAAATGAATAGGTGGATTAAATGGATAACTAAAATGGCATTGAAACTTCCTCGAATGGAGATTTGTCTTTAATATATGGAATAGCTAAGCAAAGTTGTCAGTTGCTTGTATGTAATTCACACAGCTTTAACATGCTTTACTAGCTTGGGTGGGTTTTTTTTAGCTATTAATGTTTTACTCCAGCATTTTAGACATGCCAAATGTTATTTAGTGTGTTACATATGGAAGCTTTTGATTGATGACATTAAAAAATGAAGGCTGTTTTATGTAAGCCTTGGCTAGACTCTTTCCTGCTATTTACAGAATACCATTCCCAGTTCTTTGCACTCTGGGTCTAATCATGCAAACATTTATGCTTGTAGCATTACTTATGTGTATAGTCATGTATATAGTCACATTAAAGTCAATGTGACTACTCAGATGTGTTAAATTTCTCATGTGCATAAGTATCAGCAGTATCAGACCCTATGATTCTTAAACAGATACAGACACACTAATGTTGCCACTTCATATTAGAAACAATTAAAGGATTATTGAAGTCCTAGAGACTACAGGCTATATTCTTGCTTAAATGCATGTGGATATTTGTAACCCTTTGTGCTTTGAAATGACAAAGCACACTAAATCTTGAATTCATGGAACCATATTATCTCTATTAGAACTGATCAGATATTATTTGTTGAATAATAAATGTTGCTGTTATTCAACCAGGTCTAATCCCTACATAACAATATCTATGACCAGTCCTGCTCCCATTGAAATCAAGGCCAAAATTCTCAGGGCCTGGTTCTTATTTACAAAAAAAATGCTTTACACCACTTTGGCAGCACATAGGGGCCTTAAATATAATTTGCACCCACAGTATGGCTCCTTTGCCCTCCCAGAGTGGTGTAAAGGGGACTTGAGTAATTAGAATCACACTCTGACTGATTTCAAAGGCAGCAGGATCAGGCTTTTTGTCTGAGCCATAAATTCTTTAAAATAGGGGACAGGTGGCAATCCTAACATATATACCTACATGAAGCTCACATCTTAATCCTGACAACCTACATTCAATTAATATCAGGCGTGCTGTTTTAGTTTTTAGATGGAATGAAGTCCTGTGCTATCGAGGTCTATCTAGATATAGTCAACACTCAAATACACACCCTTCTCTGGGCCCAAAATTAATGACCAATATACAAATGGGACGGTTAACTGATCAGCCACCCTTTTGCACTGGCCAACAACCTTTTGCACCACAAAGTTTGAAAGTTAAAAAAGCACTCCAAAACATTTTGCAATTATTTAAACATCTTTTGTACTAGCTTTTACTAAATATATTAAAAGTATTCATCAGTATTTTGCATTCATTTGAAGATAGGGTGACCATATTTCCCTATGCTGAATACGGGACTCCTGGTAAAATTACTTGTTTTCAAAGGAGTTCAATGGCAATCAATCAGACCTATGCAGTACAAACGTTCAAATTAACATCAAGTTGACGGAGCCCCTGTGAAAAAGAAACACTGTGTAGTTGGTGTCTTTTTATTTACCTTCTTATTTGTAAGGCTTTAGGGTTCACAGGAGGAGGGGTGAAACACATACCCCTACCCCACACACACACACACGTACCCCTCTCTCACACATGGAGGTGACCAACCAACCTGACCCTCCCTGCACAGCACTCTCCACCCTCCATGTCTGGCTGGGCCCCCAGGATGGACCTGTGTCTCCCGGTAACTGGTGCTGCATCTTCCCAAAGCAACACATGGGGTCACATGCCCCCTCAGATTTCTGCCAGGGTTCACACCAGAATGTGGCCAGCAGCAGCCTTTCAGCACTGTGCAGGAGGGAAGTAACAGGAACTGCTTCCAGCCGGGGGTGGGAGGGATGACTGGCCTATGTCTTTGCAGAGCTCATCCCCGCCCCCACCCCCGCCTCCCCGTGGCTGGAACCAGCTTGTCCCTTCCTGTCTGCAAACGCAGCTAGCAGGGCCACTGACATAACCCAGCTGTCCCCTGGCTACAGCTTGGGCAGGAAGAGGTTAAGTCCTAAGAACACATTGTGCACCAGGCCCGGGGGATCTGACAGCAGGGGCTTCAGCAGTGGGCCAGAGAGGGGGCTCAGCAGGAGAGGGTGCCTCGAGGACGGAGCAGCCCCATGCTCCCTGGGGGCAGGACCAAGGGAGGGGTGGGGGGCACTCCCAGGGGGCTGCTGTGGAGCCTGTAGGATCAGGGCAGGAACAGGCTGGAAATCGCTTCCCCCCTCCCACTCCAGAGATTAGCTGGGGGCAGAGAGACTTTTTCATGCCAGTGCTGTGTGGGGCTTTGGCACACACAGGGCTTGGCCCCTCCTGGTCTTGGGCTTTCCCAGGGCTCCGGCCCAGCCAGAGGCAGTGGGGGAAGGAAGGAGCCTGCCAGCTAGGCTGCTGGTGAGCTGAGCGCTCCGACCAGGGGGTGGTTCTCCGCACAGCACTGGGAGTGGGACGCGCTCAGCCGAGGGAGATATGGAGGAGCAGTGGGGCTGGGGGGAGGGGGGCTCAAAGGGAAAAGCAGGGGGAGGACAGTGAGAGGGGAGCGTGTAAAGGCCACTGCCTGGTACCTGCCCGTACTTACTGTCAGCTGCAGCTCACAGCCAAAGCTGGCTGGAAACGGGAGCTGCGCTGATAGACCAGCAGGAGGAGTGGCCTGGTCCTGTGTGCTGCAGTTCGCCCCACCACCAGCCTTGCACACCCACTCCTATCGTCAGCCACTGGATTCCCCCCATTCACCGCTGGTGGGAGAGCGGCTGGCGAGCAAGGATCCAACCAGCAGCAGGGCCTGCCAGTACTGATGGCGGGGAGGCAGAAAATACGGGACAATTTGCCCATTTTTAAGAAAAAGTTGGGACACCTGCAGGCGGGCTTAAATACGGGACTATCCCTTTAAAAACAGGACATCTGGTCACCATATTTAAAGAGTAATAATGGTTGTAAATAGATTTTGCTTTCAGTTAAAAAAAAACAATTATAGAACCTAAATCATGATTGCAGACCAGATATTTCAGGTCATTTTTTTAGCATGTTTAGGACTGTTTAAGAAGTCATCACTGAACTTTGAGATGAAGGATGTTCTTAACTGAGAGGAGGAATGATACAGCCTGTAGAGCAATAGTCTAGAACTTTAGAGACCTGGGTTTAAGACCCTGCTTTGCCACAGGCTTCCTGTGAGACCTACACCAAGTCATTTAGCTTCTCTGGGTCTCAGCTCCTGATCTGTAAAATGGGAATAATAGTACCTTCCTTACACAGACGATCGAAGCTTGTGAGGTGCTCAGACTATGGTAAAGGGGACCATATAAGTACATAAAATTGATACTGTTATGGTCCATTTTCTGACCCACTGCAAATGTTTTCTGACTAAAAGCTAGGCCCAGATCCTGCCAGCTGCTCTAGCTGGACCAGCCCTTTTGAAGTCAGGGCCTGGGTCCACCTGTACAAAGCAGCCTGCAGAATTGGACCCATAGTCGATGTCCTGTAGATCAAAGTGCAAAGTGTTTTGCATTGCAACATTTACTGTGGCTTTTTTTTTTAATCAATGGGTTATGCTTGTCAGTCCATGTGTGTGCCCATAAGCCTTGATGCCACACTACACACTATCGTGTATTCTCCCCTTCTATACTTAAATAATCTTCATTTGGGGTTACATAAGTATGCCTGGCTGAGGATATCATTTGAAGAGAATATAGTTGCAGAGATAGCTCTGCAGTTGGAACTGGGCAAAACACTGTGATGTTCATACTGTTCCAAAGTAGAAGTCTTTATTTTGTGTTCCAAGGAACACCGAGTACGTAGTTGGTGCTACATCAATAATAATAATGAGTGGTTCTGATGTTCAAAGCCCAGTTTTGTCTGTGGGACTGAGGGAGGGAATTTGTAAAACATAACCAGGTGTAGCTGGCATGCTTTAGCGGATCCATGAACTAATGGGTGGTTTTTATTTAAAGAAGCTGGCAGTGGTGCCACAGTGACTGTGAACTATAGGAATGAGGTCCATATAAGTACCTGGATGGACAGTTGTTGCAAGTCATTCTGTATGGAACTGCAAAAAATCCAGCATGTAGGGGCTGGTGTTGAGATTAGCAAGCAATAGAAAAATCAAAAGAAAATTGACTGTGTTCCTTTACCTTGTGCAAGACACTTCCATATAAGCACTAATATTACTGGGCCATCAGTGCCAGTTTTTCCAATTACAAACAGCTAACAGTGCAGCATGTCATATCTGATGTCAGTAAATTGCCTGAGTTGCTGATTTCAGGAGACCGTTGTAGTTTATCAATTTTCAGTTGTCGCCTCCTAGGGATGCATCCTAGTTGGAAAATAGTTGATCACAGAAATGGCTAAACAGTTAAAAGCTTTGTTAAAAGTAAACACTAACCGTTGTCCTAATATTAAAACAAAAAACTTTGGTGAATGTGTTTGAAATTGTTACTGTTAATGCTTTCAGCTGCCTCCAGCCTTATTGTCTTCAAGGTTTAAGTGGATGGAATCACTAGCCCCGCAGTCTATTATCCTTATTAACAAAGAGTTTATATCACTCCTAGAGACAGTGCTTACTGAGTGAGATATGGCACTATAAAGTGAAGCCTATTACTGTACCTTAGGGAACAATGACACTATCACGGATTTCAGCTCCAGCTCTCTGTTATTTCAAGACAGGAGCACAAGGGTTTTACACAATCATCTCATTGAAGAGGCAAAGCTCTCTTAAGCTAACAAATCTGGGACTAGCAGCTTTCTACTGCTATCTAGCTCTGTCATGCTGCAATAAGAAGTAGAGTAGATTAACCACTCACTCCATCAGAGGAGTGCCTTCCCTGTTGTGTCGTCCATTGTTGGTGCCACTGAGATGTTGCACCCACCCTGAGTTGTTATTCATGTAAACAGCTTGGATAAATTTTATTTTTGTTACTTTAATTTCGGGTACTATCAAAAGGACTCTGACTAGTTAAATATGCTCTAAAATTTTGACCAGATCCTGTTCATCTTACAAGTCCATTTGGGACCCAGTCCTGCAAGCTGATCTGCATGGGCAGATAGATTCCTTTGTCTGTGTGGAACCCCACCCTGATACAGTGGTCCCCCCGTGTGCATTAGCTTGCAGGGTCAGGACCTACACACAGTTTTTGTACTGTTCAGTAACTGATATGCTTAAATTAATGCAACACCCCCTCAGTTATACCAACATAAAGGTGCTGGTGTAGCTTATTTCTTTAAAGTTAGTTATAATGAGGTGTTGTATTAAAAAGGCTACATGAAAGAGAAGATAAGTAGAATTTGGCACTTTTGGCTTTATAAATATAAGCTCTGACAATTCTAATACTAATAGAATTGTTTCCATGATTTTTTAAAATACCAGTTAATACAATGTAGTTAAATAAATATTCCCTTGCAATGTTTGCAACCCACACATCTACCTATTTGTCTATCTAAGGGTTTATACTGCCACCCATCGTGACAGTATCTGAGCGTCTTCTGCTTAAAATCAATAGCAATTGGAGCATTATGTCAGTCCATGGGTACCAGGAAGAGAATTCAACTTGCAGTGACCATAAACAAAATGAAGTTGACCAGTCTGTAATGTTTTCATTGTTTCAACTGGAGAGAAATTAAACTACACTCAGAAAGAAGAAATAGGGAGAAGTAAATCTGATTTTTAAAGTTCTTTCACTTCTAATAGTCAAAGTTGTTAGTATTAGTAACATAGGTGAGGGAAATTATTTTTAAAAAGTTCTTTTAAGCTGACAATGTTTCTTTTATCATAAAATGTTATCACCCTAATTATCTATTATTTTCTCAATAAATCCCCCCCTTCTATAAGTGCTGAGAGAATATAAATTGGTATAAAAGCAAGCCACAAAGAGTCCTGTGGCACTTCATAGACTAACAGAAGTATTGGAGCATAAGCTTTCGTGGGTGAATACCCACTTCGTCAGACTCATGGATAAAAAAGCAAGAACTCTCTTAATTGTAGTTATTATCAGTCCATATTACCATACTCTGTATAACATACTGGTAGGTCAAAATAAGATATTCTAACTAACTCTATAAAAATACATGCATGTACGTGTGTGAAGCATACACATAACCAGTTATATGTTTGGAATATATTCAAAGTCATCTGTTTTTACCTACATTTTTTCTCTGAACCACAGAAAAAATATCTTGAACAGATTCCAAATTACTCAAAATGACAAGAAATTGCTTTTACAGATAACTTTTAGAATTCTGAAGAAACCGGAAGGTAAGAATGCAAATCCTGAGTATTGACAGAGTCTGTTATTCGTACTCATTTGTCCCCAGTTGGTGGATCTGTGTTTTTTGTTTGTTTTAAATGTGTCTCTTATGTCTCACTAGTGTATGTGGATAAGAGGATGACATAAGGCCCAGTACAGAGAGGACTTAGAAACTGCACACTTGATGTTGCCCACATGGGCTTTGTAACTACAGTACAAAAAGAGGAACAAAAGCCTCAATCTTCTGGCTACAAAAGGAAGTCAGATCTGCGACGTATTGTAAGCTACCAGCTCCTGAAACATGCCCAGTGAAGAGCTTTGGGGTCAGCAGTGTGCATCTCATGCACCGAAGGCTGGATAGATTGCCATCCCAGCAAAGTAGCCCTGCTTTTTGAGGTGCAGAATTTGACAGAAAAAATGAATTCTTTCTTTGAAAATCAGTACAGCCAGGCTCACAAAGGGAAGGCTTAAATAAATCTTTAATGTACACCACTGAAGTTACTTTTTCGTCAACCCCTGTTGTGGAAATCCCACACCAAAACCCATCTATCATGATAACGTGGGCATCTAGAGCAGAAAGCAGCTTCGTGCACAACAACTGAAGGGCAAAAAATAAAAATTAAAAAAAAAAATTAAAAACCCTATAATAAAAAGGCGTTAGGGAGAAGAAATCATTTTCAAAAATTGTAATAGTTAAATCATTTTAACCTTACACCCATTACTTGCAAACAAATATGACATTATGAATCAACTGCAGTTATATTGTTAATAGACTTTATTAATACCAAGGAAAAATAATATACATAGTATCCTCAATGGGTGTATAACTATCATCTTAAATGGAGTTTCCTGATATTTTAAATGAACAGCGTGGTTTATTTTGGCAGCGGCATCACATAACTAATGTTTCATATTACACGCAAAAATGAATTTTGTTCCATTCTTGAAATGAAACGTTTCATTTCAATAAAGGCTTGTAATTGCAACACTTAAATACTATCATTAATGGCAAAAAGAAAGTTCTTACTTCAACACTTAAAAAAGAGTAAACTTCCCTGCTCATTCCTGTATTACAGCCAATGTCTTTTTATTGTCTGTTTTCATCTCCATTTTACTTTATCTGCCAAACTACTTTGCATTTCAAGACATTTCCACTCACCTTGAGTTCTTGGTTCAAAAAGAAACAATAAAGTTTAATCTTTTCACTTGACAATGATGTATGGGTCTGTTGAAAAACACTTTTCAGGTATTATCATTAAAAAGTCCTCTCTTTTTTTTTTTAAGTTTCTCCTCCATTCTTGTACACATAGAAATAGAAGATGTCATGCAAGCCAGGGCTTTTATCAAAGCTTCTAATAATACCATTTAATTAGAAACCAAAGACTGCTAAATGTTCCCTCTAAGAGCTCTTCAGCATAGTCCTTCTCTAGGTTTAGTCATTCCTCTTTAGCTAAACATCGTCTAATTACTTTATTAGTGATTTTAAAGGCCAGAGAAGGCTACCATTCTGCTTCTTTCTTTCCAGATTACATCTTGCTGGTTGGGGAATTTGCTGAGCTGTAGCATCAAGCAACTGGTTTGAATTAGGATTTTTCCCCCTCTCTTGCAGTTAGCTACTTATTAGCATTTGTCAAAACAAAGAGATAATGCAGCCTCCGAATGTTTAATATTGTTCAGCAATTCTCTGAGAAAACACAGTGAGACAAGGAAGATATAACAATTGTTCCCTTCTTGGGAACATACAGGGCTGCTGTGAGGGTTACTTAGAGTAAATGCTTTAACTTAATTAGATTGATTGCATAACGGTGTTCAAATTCTTTAACACTTTGTATTTTTTTTCAGCTTAAGAATTTTTTTTTAAATGTCTGGTTTGTTATGCAGAAACCGTGCACAAACCAGCAGCCAGTGCAAACAGACTGCATCACCAAATAAATGAAAACTGCCCAACTGATGATAAAAAGTCTGGGTGGCATTTGTGTTGGAAAACTAATATCTAAATATATAACATTCCCGATTCAATTTCCAGAAATTTACCAAACCCAGGAACATCCATTAATAAGAAGGAAAATGCTACATCAGTTAAAGGCTCTCAAACTTTCCCCCAGTTATCCAAAGTTACATAGCTGAAGTATGAGAAATTGATTTCTGAAGTGGATTAATTTCCTTGAGTAGATAAAAACCCTTGCTCTAATTCAGCCTGCTTATGCTGTTCCCAACTCTAAAATTGTTCCCTTCATCTTCCTTTTTGGAGCAATGGTAATAGGATGTTGGAGTGGGGTAGGTGCCATGAAAGATGATATGTTAATTACTTTAAAACACACATTTTCTTTTCAAAGCCCCTCTAGAATGAGCTGTGAATTTATCATTTCATCTGCATGGTACATTCCATTCTAAAGTCAGAGCTAAATTCTCCCTCTTTCTCTCTCACTCACTGTTCAGAAACACTTTGGAAATTATTACCACATGTCCAGGAGTCACTCATGATGATGACCACTAATGCCATTCCTCTTGTTACAGTATTAACTCAAAATATACCACTGTTGTCTTTGATTAGCAGAAGCAAAAGCTAAGAACAAAGACATACCACTGACATAATGACAGTTTTATGGCTCCCGTCTGGAAAAAAAATTATGCTCATTAGCATTCAAAATATAAAACATTCTCTTCGGTAGTTCGGTGCAAAACTGTGTAATCTTCTTTTTGCTTCAAAACCTCAAAACCACTGACAAGTTACCTATTTCCTGCAATGCATATCTGTGGTACTTGCTACATATAGAAATAAAAATATCAGGTGAACTGGGCCAAACAGAAAATTATCCCAGATCTTTCCTTGTGATCTCAAAATTAACCCCTCCGGATAGATTGGTATCCTCTAGCAGAAGGCAATTGCACCAAGATATTAATGCTGCCAGTTACATATATACTCTTTGTGAAGGCAAACACACTTTGTCCACGATGAGGCAATGACATATTCTGGTTTGTTTTTAAGTCTCATTATGTGATCATGCCCTTTAGACCAACTTCTGAAAAGATATCCACTCCCTTCCCCAAACCTTTGGAAGCAGACTTATAGGAGCTATCCACTCAAAATCAATAACCATTGTATAATTCCTTTGCCTTTCCTTGTGGCTTCATTAGTTATTAATTCGTTCTTCAGTTTATAAACTGCACTTATCCAACAAACTGCAAGCACATGTGCACCAGTTAAAAATAGCACACACCTCATTAATATTAATTAACTAAATGGACTCCCACCCAAAGATAGCTAGATCCATTTTCTTCTTATGCTTAATGAAAAGATGGACCAGCGAGGTGATCAAATCACAGAGCCAAAGGCCCTCCACCAAGAACACTTCACATCTGGTCCCCAGATGATGAAATCCAGGGCACCTTCTCCCCTCACTGCTAGATGCAGACATCGCCCATTGAAGTCAAACGGAGTAATGTGCATATTGTAGCAGACCTGGTTAGGATCCAGGGACTGCTGGTGAAAGTACTTTCACTGATCTCAACTGGCACAGTGGTTCATAAGCCCCAAACCACACAGGGCTTTAAAAATCAAAATGAACGCCCTGAGTAGCATGTAGAAACAAACAGGAAGCCCATGCAGCCTCTGGAGAGGAGATGTTATATGTTCCCTATGATTAACATCACTAAGCAAATTAACCACATTTTGCATTCACTGAAGCTTTCAAGTGATCTTCAAGTATAGCTCCCATATACAGAATATTGCTGTAGTGCATTCGAGAAGAGCATGGACGACTGTGGCAAGGTCCACATGGGAGAGAAATAGCCATAATGGTATAGCTAAGCACAGATGCAAAAAGATACCTCTCCACACTGTAGCCAGAAGTATTCCCAGATTGTGAACATCCTTGCCATCAGTTTAATCTCAGCACAATTTTTGCCAGGTGCTGGGTGTGACGTTATTGACATAAACTGGGACCATATAGATCATTGTTGCAACCAAGGTCCTGTAGTGGCACCCAAATCTTGTATAAAGGGGGTCAAATGGGGTGTCTAGGACAAGGTTATGGTTTACTGGTTATGATTATGCTGTCTATATGTATGTATCAGTTTTGTAGTCGAAGTTATGAATATTGGCTCTATACTGTCTGTATGGCAAACTTATGCTATGCTTCTGGGTGACATCCCAGACAAGCTGAGATTAGCTCTGCCTAGCCTGCTTGATGGCCCATTAAGGACCATCAGCTATACAATGGACCCATTGAGAGAAGGCAGATACGCCTTGTAACTCAGCAAAGTATGCAGGGACTGGCCCATGTGACTCCAGACTCCATTTTGTTGTAATTTTCCACAGTAGGAACAAAGAGTGTTCTTACACCTGGAAAAGACTATATAAGGCTGATGCCTGATCTCCATCTGGTCTTCAATCCTGCTTCTTACCTCTGGAGGGACTTTGCTACAAACTGAAGCTCTGAACAAAGGACTGAATGACCCATCCCAGCTGGGGATGTATTCCAGAGACTTGATTTGAACCTGCAGTTTATTCTATCGCTGCTGCAAGCCTGAACCAAGAACTTTGCCATTACTGTATGTAATTGATTCCATTTAACCAATTCTAACTCTCATCTCTATCTTTTTCCTTTTATGAATAAACCTTTAGATTTTAGATTCTAAAGGATTGGCAGTAGCGTGATTTGTGGGTAAGGTCTGACTTGTATATTGACCTGGGTCTGGGGCTTGGTCCTTTGGGATCAGGAGAACCTTTTTCTTTTACTGGGGTATTGGTTTTTATAACCATTTGTCCCCATAACGTGTGGCACTGGTGGTGATACTGGGAAACTGGAGTGTCTTAGGAGATTGCTTGTGAGACTTGCGGTTAGCCAGTGGGGTGAGACCGAAGTATTAGTCTGGCTGGTTTGGTTTGCCTTAGAGGTGGAAAAACCCCGGCCTTGGGCTGTAACTGCCCTATTTTAGCAATTTGTCCTGAGTTGGCGCTCTCAGTTGGGTTCCGCCAGAACCGCATTGTCACACTGGGAAAACAAAAAATCTGCATTTTCCAGTTTGGGGAAAGTAAGATTATGAAAAGCTAGGTCATATCCTCATACGGCAGCCCAAACTCTCTCACAATCTCCCTTAGTAGAGTCACATACACACTGAGCAAGGGAGAGGGGTGACAGAACAGAACCCCACATGAAAGGGAGCCCTCGGAGAAGATGAGCAATGGCTCAGCACCACCCACCTGGGATCTCCATTAGATGAAAGAACAGAGCAAGCATCTCTCCCCATTAGTTTTTGAGAAGGGGCATTCAAAGCGCTATGTGGTGGGAAGATATTAATAGTCCAGCTGGGTATTGCTAGTCTGGAGAGGATATGAGACTAATTGAAATGCTAAGTCTAATTTTGTTAATTAAATTAATTTTGTTAATAATGCTATTTTCCGTTTTTAATATTTGTGCTTTGTGGTACATACCTTCAAAGCCTTGATACATATGTTAAAGAAAACCTAAATAAATAAAAAATAAACAGTTACACTCTCACTTCCAGCCAGGGTCCACAGTGTGGTGAACCACTCCTCATGATCAGCTATATCAAACAGTGAGGACAGATTTAAAAGACTCAACCTGGACACAAGCTCTCTGCCAGACATAGGCCTCAAGTCAGATTGAAAGGGGCCAAAGAAATCTGAGGACTCCTGCTGATATCAGAGTTGTCTCACCACAACCCTCCCAATGACCTCATCCTAAAAAGGAAAGTTAGAGACAGGACAATAGTTGGACAGACTATCACTGTCAAGAGATAGGTTCTTTAAAGCGGCCTAACAACTAGCCACTCAAAGAAAGCTGTCTCCCTGCCCTCTCTTGGAGAAAGCATTGATAATATCCACCAGAAACAGACACAATACTTCTGTACTATGAGGGGCATGGGTCCAGCTGATAAATTGCAGCATGAAGATGCAATCCTTACCACATCCAGAATCTCTGCAAGTGAAACTGTCTGATACTTAAACAGAGAAGACATTGCACTTGACCGCTCCTGCCAGTTCCCTTACCACAAATAGATAGTCTCCTCTGGATCACATTGCTCTTATCAATTAAATAAGCAACATCTCACAAGTGTAGTCTAGTCTGCCTTCAGGGGAAGGACTTCTGGATTCAATAATCTGTTTACTACCCCAAACAGGATATGAATGGACTATAAACTCAGGAATATGATTTTTTTGGCGGGGGAGGGGGACTAAGGACTAGTCTAGGAATGTGGTGGCAGTGGAACACTGGGCTGTCACATAGAATGCTTAGGATGAGAAGAAACATTGGAACTTCTGCTCCCTGGGCTTTTGAGGAATATGAATACTGTAGAGCTGATTCCTTCTGCCTGTCTCAGAAAAACAAATGTAATTCCATATAAATGCAGCATCCTTGATATCTACTGAAGCATTGTCTATGGTGGAGGACACATTTCACCTTAGAGAATGAGTACAGCAAAGATGGCAGCATCTAAAGAGAGAGATTGCGGTGAACAGGGGTGTGTGAAGGGGAAACCCGATAGAGCTGACTAGGTTCCAAGGGGACTTCCACTTAACCAGGAAAAGAAAGAAACCAGACAGACATGTAAACATAAAGCACCAGGGAAAAGAAGTACTGAATGTGTCTAACTGATCTATTTTAGGGTTTTCTATAGCACCCATCACCATAAAGTATAAATTCTTCCTTCACTAGTAAACTAGGTCCTTTCCCTGGTTATAGGAACTGATGCTCGGGGTATGTATTTATAATCATTTAAAAATTAATATTCAGGTTATGAATAAAAACAGAGATTAGTCCACAGTCAGAGGAATCAATAATCAAATCAGTAATTAGTGCTAATTAATGAATTATTAGTTCAAGATACCCATAAATGTTCAAATTATATAATGCCACTCATGAGACTACCAAAGCAGCACTCTGTTAAAACAAAATACTATGTGTACCGGTCCCCATGACTTGAGCTTTTATTACTACAGGCTCCAATTTTTCTTCCAAATAGAAAAGGCATTAATGAATGGTACACAAACTGTGCGTGAGAAAAAACATCACTTTTTATTTAGCAAGATGTGTGTGTGTGAGAGAGATAGAGGGAGACTTACCCAAGATTTAAAAGAGAAATTAGGGGGCCAAATCTGTTTTGAATCTAGAGTCATTCATTGAATTTCATTGTATTGATTTCAGTTAGTCAACGTTTACATTAATGTAACTGAGCAGCATTTGGCCCAAGTTCTAAAAGTAGTGAGGGAGGAAAAAAGATTAGGGGCAAATTTTCAATAGCTGCCTGTGGGCCTGCGAGTATCAATGTCTGCAATTTTGCATATACAAGTTTTCAGGCATACAAGTTTTCACATGTCCAAAAGCTTAGATTTGATTGCACAAAAGGCATTTGCATGCTCAGATTCAGTATGCAGACATCTAGTAATCAAATTTACTCTGACAAAAACTTGTGTGCACAAAATTGCTAGCCCAAATTTAAGGACTGTGAGGAGGGCTCTTGGAAAATTAGTCCATAAATCTGTGTCACACAAATAAAAAGAGATAAAGATGAGACAGAGAAAGGAGATGTGATTAGAAATGAGATATCTAAAAGTAAATCAAGAGCAAAAATAAAATAAAAAAACCCAGGAAGGTCAAAATAGTCAAGACTTAAACCAAACTAGGAAGTTCAAAATGGACACTGGCACTTATATAGAAATGATACATATCAGGTCAGATTCTTAGCTACATTCTGGCTTCCAGATTCTGGGGCTGATTCTATGCTGGAACCAGCACTGATAGGGTAGGATAGGATATACTGTAGTGCTTAGATAACACAATGATAGGCACTTTAAAATGATTAGATTGGTCTGGATTAGATTAGATCTCTTCTTTTGAATCACTTCTCCGCTTTAACACAATTAAGCATTTCGTTAAGGCAATCCAGGTGTCAACATCATATGTCAAAATACACAAAGTAAATATCCTTACATCAAACTCTAAGACATTCCCAAGAAGCATTTTTCTTACCTTGCCTATCTGTACATTTTTATTATGGTTGTAAATATTTTTTCCTCAGCTTGTGTGTGTAAAGCGAAATCACCTTTAATCAACATTTACTGATAAAAATCTAATCCTTCCAAGCCTAGTTAAGGGTCATTTTGCTTCTGCTGTAATCACAGTGAAGTTAAGAAGATGAAGAAATAGATTTTTTTTTTCATTTTGGCTCTAAATCTCTCTATAAATAGGCCACTTATCAAAATCATTTTAATGTAAGTTAGTGTGGTTTAGGGGAAAATCCTGGATCCAGGCTACAGCTTTAGTGAGTAGGCTGTACACTGGGGAGCTCTGCAAAGGCTGGAGGGACCAATTATTTAGTTATTTAGTTACAGTAGACCTCTCTATGTTCCATGGGATTTCCAAACACTCGAAAAGGATGGTCCCTACTCCAAGGAAGTACAATGTAAGGAATCCCTTTCTCCAGGCCATAGAATACCAGCAGAACTATTCTCCTCCCCCTCCGCAGGAGAATGCCCAGTGGATGTAACTAGTTACAGCTGCACCAACCGTGCCACCCTACAGCCTCTTATCCCTCCCCATCCCTCTCCACACTAGAGCTCTGCAGAGAGCCTCAAAGCAGAACAGCTCTGCTGTATGCAGTGTCTGCACTCCCTGCACAGACTTCCTCCAAATCCTGCCTCCAAATCTTCACAGTGAAACCACATTGGTACCACACTGCCTTCAGGGTCCTCTGAGCCAGCAGATGGGGAGCAGGATTTGCCTCTAAAGGCATCTCTGAGTAGAAAACGAATGCCGCTTCACTGCTTGGTTATCTATCTATGTAGTCCCCATACTCATGATATCTGAGCATCTGTACTCAGGGGATTATGCCAGATTCCCCATCAGCCCTAGCTCTGTATATATAGGTCTGGTAGTGCTCCTTTTCTAATTTGGCTTCCCGTAACTAGCACAACACAAGTTTGAGGACAACCATGGTGGCATTTTAAAATGCAGATTATTTGACTCGGCCTCCTTTTTCCTTTACAATATAATTTTTAGACCCAAGCATCGATATAATGCACAGGCCCATAAAGAAGGAATATTTAAACCGGCCAGTGGTATACATAACAAAACACTTCAAGAAATGTACTTAGTGTGCAATCTCAGTTGCTATCTTTTCCCATGAAATTACTAAATCATTTGACTCCTTTTTTCTCTCTCCCCCCCCCCTTCAAAATACCAAAAGCTATTAGAGCACATTATAGACTAATCACTTGCTATATTTCAGTAAGTCAAAACCAGTTTTGCATTATTGTGAGCAAAAAAAGCACCTTAATTGCTGTAAAGCTTAGGGCAGTTATCTGGTCCTAGCTGCCAGATTTCTGGAGGATTATTACTATTATAAAGCAGAGCAGCAGTATAGTAAGGCAAGGCACCTACAACTTCCCAAGTGGGATGTGAAAAAAATTGATTTTTCCAACAGTTGAAATAGAGAATCTGATGCTATACTACATTTATAATGATTGGTAAATCAAACTATGCATTTAACTCTCTGAGTAGATTTCAGGTGGGCACAGAAATTCACTTCAGATTATTCTCCTCTTCCCTCCAAATGAATTAACAGCCTGAGGGGAAATCCTCTACCTGTCTGACAGTAATGCACACTTTCCTAACTAATACTTTTCACCTATGACAGTCACAGGTCAATCCCAGTGCCTGGCACTTGGTGTGGATTTGGAGTAAACCAACATTTTCAGGGTGAGAGAATACATAAGTCTGTTGCCGTGATCACTCAGCAGCTTTTGCATGGGAGAAGAATTTTCCCTGCCCAGACCTTAGCTAAAGGCCTCACTAGGTAAACAAAAAATGTAGTCGTCTTTATGCAGTACTGTGACGGTGGTGACTTTTGGTACTATATCTAAAGCCAAGTCTCAGGTGAATTTTAATCCTTCATTATTCAGGACATACTGTTTTTTCCCTTTCCCTCTAAAATGACAGTCATGCTGTTAAGCATAATAATTGTTCATGAGTGAGCACTGCGTATTGTCCCTCTTGATTTTGCCTCTAAGGCAGGCTTCTTACTCAGCAGAGGTCAAGGGTCACCTGCTAAATCATGCATACCCACAATCCCTTGTGAATTAGGCAGTTGACAAACTGCCGCTAATGATTAGTACAACCTGCATTAAAACGCTGGCACTAAATTGATATTACTTGAGTGATGGATTACACCTCTAATGAGCGGATTATTGCCACAAGTGACCTTGTCAGCTGAAAGAGTGTTTCAATATAACTAACATCTCTCACATTCTCATGTCACAGCAGTGCTAAAAAATATTCTTTTTCCTTTTTGATTTTTATTCCTGTGTTGCTTTCTCTTCTTTCAGACAACCAGTTAATGGGTAAACAGCATGTCTAATGGGATTAGTCATCAGAACTGCACCCCAATTAGTATATCATAATATCTCTGAAATATAAAGTGCTCAGAGAGTCATTTTTTCTGATGAAAAGTGTCATTTTTATTTTGCTCCCTATTCTTTGGAGCGTTGAAGTTCTCCTATCAGCAGCTGGCTTGTCTGCAGAAGTGGTCACGTGATCACCTAGATAAAAATGGATTTGCTGCCATTTTCTGATGAAAAGATTAACTGATGACTGTGAACTTCAGTGCTCTTTTAAGGGAAGTCATCATTGCTTAATCATATAGATGGGACAGAATACGTTCAGAAAGACTTCTTCCTCAAAACACTGAACTGGAGTTTATCATGTGCACTGCTCTGATTTACTAAGTGCAGTGTAAACTCATTGGAATAGGGGTTGTGTTTTCACATGTGTTTGTTAAGCACCCTGTAAAGGTATTGCCCTGTATAAATGTTTTGCAACCGTAAGATTCAGAGGGCAATGCTGTGGTTTACCCATATCCTAACTGCAGTTAATTTAGAGGGAGGGTAGTGGCATTTACTAATCATTTCACCAAACAAGAAAATCTCCTGCAAGGCTCTTGTCTCAGCTGAAGCTGCACTCTGTCTTTAAAGTTAATGGACCCCTCTTGGAGCCCAATCAGGTCTTTGTTTATACACAGTTAGTGGTATATTCATGACTGCCTGTCATGCTACACTAGTACAGATGGGGCGGGGGGGAACTATATTAATTGAGTATAAGGCATGCTGACTGGCAAGGAAAAATCACATGAGAGAAACAAAACAGGTGCCTCACCAGTAATTTGCCCTAACAAAGAATGAGCAACTACAAATAAAGGGGAAAAAATCATAAGCAGAGGATATTGATATGAGCTCTTTATTATCAGTGATGTTTAATTCTCTGAGGGCCTGTGACATCGGTGTGAATTAGGAGTAAGTCCACTGAGGTCAGGAATTACACCAGAGCAAAACTGGTTTAAAGAAAGATTAGAATCGGACCCAATAATATCTCATGTGGTAATCTCTGATAGGTTCAGATTTAATCTTGTGATCCTTCCTGCTCTACACCAGTTGTAGGGTTTGCCCCTCTACAAATGCTATCTAATATATCTGATGTTCTCCCCAATGAGGAAAACTAGCATTCTGGGTATAACGAGTCTGTCTTCTGAGGATGCCTATTAATTAATCCTTAAGGACCTCCTTGTCCCAGCACCCTGATGCCACACTCACAATCAGCTGGAATTCTCTTCCTGTCCATTCCCAGGGCTGAGTTCCAGGAAGAAATGATAAGTTGCAGGGCATTGTGGGCAGATGGCTCCCAGCTCTGGGCTTCCTTCCTCTCGCAGTGCACCAGACCTCTAGTCTGGTGGCATTCCAGGAGCATTTCTTTAACAAGGCATTCGATCTGAATAAGTATGGTAGCTAGGGATAGTTATTCTTTTCCTGCTGGCAGGTGTGGGCAGAGAAAGGTATGATCAGTTTGTATTGAGATGTTACAATTAGCATCAAGGCAAGCAGAACACCCTGTAGACATGACATCAAGCCTAGAAAGAGTGAAAAACAGCTCAGGCAGCAGGAATTTATGAGGTATATAAAGAGCCTCCTCTTCTCTCAGTTCCATGGGAGCTGACGTCCTAGACAGGACCAGCATTCTTATAAGGAGACCTTTGCTTTTTAATATTTCCAACTTACATGTAGCATTTTGGGACAGCTCTATGGAGCATTATAATTTGAAAATGAAAAATTCATCACGGTTTTGCAAGCAAGACCTTTGTGAAAAAAAATCATGAAAAGCAACTGCAGGATAGAAATGACTATTTTATTTCTTTTCAGCCCTGGAAGGGGTTAACCAAAAAATAACACCTCCTCCCCCCTCTTCTCCTCCCCCGCCCTCCTCCCCCCACCTCCCCCAGCTATTATGGCATATACGAAAGTTAGGGGAAATATTAAAGAAGAGCAATAGCCAGAAAGTGGCTCACATGCTTCAAAAACCTAATGACATGATCAGCCTTTTGGCACTCAGAGGAAGTACTGTGCTACAGGGTATGGAACAATTCAGACAATACATTGGCTCATGTACTTTGTAAAGCGGCATTAGGAAAGCCTGCCTTTGACTGGCCAATACCTGTGGTGATATCCTGGAGAAATATAGAAGGTCAGATCTACTTTAGCTTACTGAGCTACATCCCCAAAAATATCCATTTACCTCTTGTAATTTTGGCCCTAAAAATAGCCCATTTCCAGGATCTGGAGACAGGGAGGGACAGTGCTGAGGAGACAGCTGGCCTTCTTCTGTGTAGAAATTATGACATCGGTGTGAGGAGGGCCCACTCTCTCTCTCTCTCTCTCTCTCTGAGGTTCTTGTATGATCCCCATTGCTATGGAGACAAAACACCTTGCAAAATTATAAAGTGGACATATAAAGATATTTTTTCTCCCTTTCTTTCTCTCTGTCTCCTTTCCATTCAGGGTCTGGATTTTATTTATTTACTTATCTCTGTCGTGTATTGTGGGATGCCTCACTCAAAGAAATGTGTTTTATATTTTGCCCTGAAGGTGTTGCTGTCCTAGTCATCTTGATCTTTTCCAGTATAAGCTCCACACTTGTGGACCAGTTATTTAGAAAGGTCTGGCTCTGGCACACATGAGCTTCATTCTTGAGATTGAGAGTCCAGTCCAGTTTTCTGGTGGAATGTAGCTAACATGGAGGACCATGGTTATGCATGGTGGGGCAGTCCTTCCAGTAATCTGGGCCACTCCTATGGTGGGATTCGTTTAGAGATGAGGACAAAAACCTTGAACATGGAGAAACTGTTTGACAGAAAATTTGGTTTTTGTCTAAATTCATTTTTTAAAGCCCCAGCTCCTAGGGTTATGTGAATACATGAGATTCTCTGCTTTCATTTAAAAAAAAATGAAGTTTCCAGCCATGATGGAGAAAAGCTTTAAAACATGGCCTGCATGAACTTAATGGTTCAAAACCCAGAAGGCAAATAAAGAGACAGGTTGCCCCCCTTTGAGATGCCACCTGATGTGCTGGGATACCACTGAGCTCGCCTGTTCTGCCAGCCTGGGCATCCTTTTTACCTGTCTTGCTGAGCCAGGCTCTTAAGTTTCCTCCAGCACACACACAGGCAGGGCCACACCCAACTGCAGAATGACACAGACACTGAGATCAGCTCTGGGGACTCATCTTAAGGGACTTGCCACAGCACTCAGGTGTCCACCTCCCTTGGGGTGAAGACCCAAAGATATATTATGAAATCTGCCTCCTCCCTCACTGTGAAGGAAGGTATACACAGCCTCTCTCTCTCACCCCCCCCCCCAGTTATGAATTGTACAAACTGGGTGATATTATAAACAAGAAATAAGTTTATTAACTATAAAATGCAGATTTAAGTGTTTAAAAGGGTAGCAAACAGAACAGAGCAGATTGCTAAGCAAATAAATAAAACACGCAAACTAAGCTTGTTTCACTAAAGAAATTGGTTACAAATAGTAATTTCTCACCCTAGATATTGTTGCAGGCAGATTACAGAAAGTCTTGAAAGGCAGTTGCACTGGTCTGCAGCTTGAGAGCTCAGATATTATTACTCACAAGCTAGATGCCCTTCCAGGTTGGGATCAACATTTCTCCCCCCAGTTCAGTTCTTGCTTCCAGGTGTTTTTCAGTGTCTCTTTGGGTGGGGAGGCAGAGGAGAATCATGATGATGTCACTCCCCTGCCTTATACAACCCTTGTGTATGGCGGGAACACTTTGTCTCCCACTGGAAGAACACTGGCATTCAAAGGGATGGGTCCAGTACCAGGTGACTCAGACCCATGTCTCTGCAGGGCTGGGGCAGCCATTACTCGTAGGCTGTTTGGAGCGTCCACAGGAAGACTAAGCCCTTTCACAGTCCATTGTCTTTGCTAATGGGCCATTAGCCTGTCTGGCTTTTCCATTGCTGTACTTGAATGGCTGGTTGGGGGCGACACCCAAAGTAACACATTTGAAATACAGATACATAGTCAATATTGCTAACTTCAGATACAGAAATGATACAGGCATACAAACTGGATAATCACATTCTGTAAATCATAATCTTTCCAATGATATCTTACATGAGCCATCTTGCATAAAGTATATCTCAGTTATGTCATATCCATATCATAAGCATATTTTCATAAATAATATGGAGTGAAAATTACATTTTTTTAATAAAAACTCAAAATTGGATTGAATCATATCATTTTGTGGGGACCTGACTCATGATTTCTGAATATTTAGTGTGGTACACAGTGATATAGCTAGAAGTGATTTGATGAAGTTAAAAAAGCTAAAATTTAACCTAAATGTGAAGCAAACTTTCTTGACAATGAAATTTATTTCTTTTATTTCCCAAAGTAAATTTAGGAAACACTAGTGCATGAGGCACTTTGAACTGAGTCCAGAGAATAACAATAATCAAGTCAGGAGGCCACAGAAGCATGAATAATTGTGGCTAAGTTCAAATTCAACATGCTAGTGCACAGGTTTTTCTTTTTTTACCAGCTATACAAACTGTACTACATTCAGACTACTCTAGTCTAGAAAATGTACAATAGGGAACAATCTTGCACTGGCAAAGAAATTGACAACAGACTATTGGTCTTTCCTATCTATAATTTCTCTGGTTCCAGAATTCTGTGGTTACTTTTATTATTGCAAATTATTTCATGAATCCATTTCCTTTAATGTAACATGACATTCCGGCTCATTACCCTTCCTGTTCTGTCTTATTACTTGCATAGGCTATAGGTTACTATCACCATTTTGGAGGAATTGAGTAAAATGCCAGTTTAGTGAGAACCTTTAATTTTTCTGAGCTCACAGCAGATGAGACTGTTCTTTATCTCAGAAAAAATGTACATCTCAGCTATACAAAGAAAATTCTTCGCAATATAAATCCTACAATTTTAAGCCAAGAACACTAACCACAAGTAGCTATGATAATCTTATCAGCAATTAATACTAATTTACTACAAGTGAAATCCCATCAAAGTCAATGAGGTTATTTGTGGAATAAGGGTGTTACCAAATGTAAGCCTATCACAATCTGGCTATTTGCTAGGAATTGTGACCACGGAGTGCTATACAGAATAAGTCCTCCAGGAAGCATAGAGATAACACACTCGGTGTACAATCTTCAATGCAGTCTTTGGGGTTTCCTGAGATACCCTTCATGCTGGGGACAGAAACAAAGGAGCGCAAGACAGGGCAATCACAGGCTGCAGCTACACAGAGCAGTAGGAAGATTGTCACCTCCTTGCTATATATAGTTCTGGACTCTGTGTATCAGTAAGATACTACATGGTACCAGCAGTGAAGTCACAGCATTCTGGAAACCCCGTGAGAGGTAACACTGAAATGGCTGCTATAGAACCTGTGCCACTATAAGTAACTCCCCACTCTGAGAATTAGGGGAAACACTGAACATGCCTGGATATGGTTGAAACAACAATTTGAGCTGTATATGAAAGCCACAGGGGCAAATAAAGTGGAGAACGAGCAAAAGATTTCTTTGCTCTTAACAGTGGCAGGGATGGAAGCCCTGGATGTATACAAAGCCTTCCATACAGATTGTGGTGGGGAAGAGAGAGGGGAGCTTTGCAGAAATAATGCAAATGTTTGAGGATCATTGTGTGCCTAGAAAAAAAATGTTACTCTTAAAAGATATATGTTCAGGATGAAAACACAGAATGAAGGAGAAACAATAGAGGAGTTTGCCAGGCTTAAAACTAAAAAGTCATTCCTGTGAATATGGAATATTAAAATGCTCTTTCATCAAAGACCAGATTGTCCTGCAGTGTTGACAGTAAAAAAGCCCATGAACAGTTACTAAAGGAGTTGGATCTGACACTAGTAAGGGCAATGTGTATATGCCAAGCAGCCGAGCAAACAAACACAAAAGCCTAGAGAAAGGTAGCATAGCTAAATCAGTGAGAGAAAAGTTAACAGAAATTAAATTGGCCAGCGACAGAAAAATGGAAAGCAGGAAACAATGCCAGTAATGTGACAACCAGCGTAAGTATAGGAATTGCCCGGCATTTAGGCTAATATGTAAAAACTGTAATAAGCCCAGCCATTGTGCTAAAATGTGCAGAGAAAGCAGGAACGTGCATGTATTAAATGCAAAAATGGATTCCTCAAGTGAAAAGGAAGAGCAGATCTTAACCATGATAATAGAGGAGGCTGAAAACTCAAAAGACTGGCTAATTAAAATGTACATAAATGGCATTTATGTGACATACAAGATAGACAGTGGGGCACATGTAAATATAATAAGTAACTGACATCAAGAGATATAAGGAGCACATAAAAGTGGAAGAATCAGAAGTATCTGTGAAAGACTACAATGGAGGAACAATTCCAGTGCTGGGAGCGTGTAAATGGACACTTAAATACAAAGTGAAAATGATAAAACAAGAGTTGTGGTGACAGGGCCGGCTCCAGGCACCAGCTGACCAAGCACGTGCTTGGGGCGGCACCTGGTAAGGGGCAGCCAATCTTGGGGTGGCGGGGGGGGCACTCAGGGTTTTTTTTTGTTTTTTGGGGGGTTCGGTCGGGCGGCTCTGGGGGTGGGGTGGGTTTTTGTTTCGGGGGCTGGGCATGCGGGGAGCGCTGTGGGGGGGGATTCGGCAGCGGCGCTCCGTGGGGGGGTGGCGGGGTGCTCCGTGGGGGGGGTTGTTTGGCAGCTCGACGGGAGGTGTGTGTGGTGGCGGAGTTTCAGCGGGGGGGTTCGGCAGCGCGGTGCTCCGCGGGGGGGGGGGGTGTTCGGCGCTCCACGGGGGCTGGGAGGTTTGGCGGCGCGGCGCTCTGCGGGGGGCTGGGGGGTTCGGCGCTCCACGAGGGGTTGTGGGGGGGTTGGCAGGGGGGTTCGGCGGCGCAGCGCTCCACGGGGGGGGGTTTGGCGCTCTGCAGGGGGCTGGGGAGTTCGGCGGCGCAGCACTCCATGGGGGGGGTGTTTAGCACTCCGCGGGGGGTTGGGGGGTTCGGCGGTCCGGCACTCCGCGGGGGGTTGGGGGGGTTCGGCGGGGGGGTTCGGTGGCGCAGCGCTCCGCGGGGGGGGGTGGCGGCGGTGCTGAGGGGGTGTGTTATGGCGGCGCTTTGAAGGGCAGCACTCTTTTTTTTTTGCTTGGGGCGGCAAAAGAGCCGGCCCTGTGTGGTGATACATGAGGCAACCAACCAATCTTGGGCCTCCACACATGTGAGGTACTTGGTCTCATTAAGAGAATGTATACCATAGACAGAAAGACATCATAGAATCAGATATAAGAGTATTAATAGTATCATATGAAGATGTATTCACAGGAAATGAGTGCTTCCCAGTAACATACAAGATATGGTTAAGAGAAGACACAGAACGTGTGATACATGGTACAAGAAAGTTCCACAAGCCATAAGAAAGAGGCTAGAAGAGGAGCTGCAAAACATGACAACAGATGGTATCATTTGGGGAATAGAAGAACCAAGAAATCGAGTTCACTCCTAGCAGTTGCAGAGAATAAAGGAAGGGGACTAAAGTGTGTATGGACCCTAAGGAGCTGAACACAATCATCAAAAGAGAACACACCCACTTGCTCACAAGAAGTGAACTATTGTCTGAGATGGCAGAAGCTAAATTCTTCAGCAAATTAGAGGCATCAGCTGAATTTTGGCAAATCCCTTTGGACACTGAAAGCTCAAAGATCTGCACTTTCAACACACCATTTGCTTCCTAACACTGCCTTTCAGAATATGTTTGCCTCCAAAAGTATTTCCCCATAAAGTGAGCCAGATACTAGTGGGTCTAGCAGGCATGAAAATATACTTTGATGACATACTAATTTGGGGCAGCACTACCATTAAGCATCATGAGCAACTGAGGAGTGTACTGGAAATTGCGAGAGCTAATAACCATAAACCGAATAAGGCCAAATGTCACTTTCAAACAATGGACATAATGTACCTGGGAAAGACATGGACTCCAAACAAAATCTTGCCTGATGAATCAAAGATTCAGACAATACCGAACATGCTGAGACCTGAAGATAAAAAGGGAATTCAAAGGCTGCTAGGCATTTTGAATTATGTCAGCAAATTCATACCTAACAATACAAGTCACAGACATCTCCTCCACAAGGTCACTGAATGGGCATAGATAGCAGAGCATGAAAGAAAGTTTTGTGATTTAAAGCACATTCTGACATTAGCTTCAGTGTTGCAATATTTTGACCCATGGAAAGACATCAGGCTCTCCGCAGATGCCTTGAAAGAAAGGCTGGGAGCAGTACTATTGCAGTGTCATGACACTGATTGGTTGCTGCTCTCACATGCATCTAGTGCGATGACATCTGCAGAGAAGATGTAAGCACAAATTGAAGAAGAGACGCTAGATTTGGCATATAGGTGTACAAGATTTCATGACTTTTCTCTATGGTCATAGTTTCAAAGCAGAATCTGATCATAAACCTCTGATGGCAATACATTAAAAGAGACTAGGAGAAGCACCACCCAGGATACAGGGACTATTTTAAAAATACAGTACTATTTGTGACCCTGGAGTTCCATCCTGGATGGCTTAGTAATGGCAGACACACGCTCAAGAGTGTATGCTCCATCTGACAATACACAGCCTCGACAAGCAGTAAACATGCATGTGAACATGACAAAAGCCTCACATGCTGTATCTCCAGGGGTGTGGGACAAATTAGAGACAAATGACTAAAGATGAAATGCTGCAAGCAGTGATATAAGGAATAAGTCAAGAGGGGGTGGGAATCAACACTGCCTACCTGCATATTCCCACTACAAAAATGAGCTGTCAGTGATCTCAGGAGTGCTCTTGGAGGGGACCCCAATTGTGGTTCCCACCATGGTGACAATGAAAATATTGGAATGAATACATGAAGGGCACCTGGGAAAGAGCAAATGAAAAAGGAGAGCTAGAGAAATTATATAAAATTACAGATTGTATTACAGACGAATAGTGACACTGAAGAAACGGTAGGCAGGTGCAGAATGTGTTAGAGGTACAGAGATTGCCAGCAGAAAGAGCCAATGATAACGCACAAACTACTTGCAATTCCATGGGACAAAATTGGACATGAACCCCTAGATATAATGGGCTACAATAGTAGTCACACTTGATGATACCAGAGCAGCAAGTGTGTCAGGCATATTAAGTCTGTACGTGTACATCATGGAATTCCAAGAACAGTAACAACTGACAACAGTTTAAGCGTAGGGAATTCCTGAACCTTGCTAAAATGTTTGACTTTCATCATGAGAAATCTAGGCTCAGAAATCCCCAAGCCAATGGATCAGCTGAACATGAAGTACATATAGTGAAGAACTTGCCCAGAAAAGCAATGGATGCAAAAGAAGGTCTATATTCAACTAGAGAGTTTTGCTGAAGTCCTCTACACCAGATAGGGGACAAAAACAAAAGGATGACTAAGGAGTCTGTGACAGTGCGGAAAAGACTGGGAAAGTACAATCAGACAAAATATTACAATAGAGGATCAAGAATTCTTCCACAGTCAAAAAATAAGGGGTACGTCCAGACTACCCGCCTGATTGGTGGGTAGCGATTGATCTATCGGGGATCGATAAATCGCGT